>NC_091284.1:189292583-189616958 GCF_032444005.1 Ranitomeya imitator | reverse complement strand
TTTGTCCTGAGTGCGCTGATACCCCATATGTGGGGGGGAACCACTGTTTGGGCGCATGGGAGGGCTCGGAAGGGAAGGAGCTCCATTTGGAATGAGGACTTAGATGGAATGGTCTGCAGGTGTCACATTGCATTTGCAGAGCCCCTAATGTACCTAAACAGCAGAAACCCCCCACAAGTGACACCATTTTGGAAACTAGACCCCCTAAGGAACTCATCTAGATGTGTTGTGATAGCTTTGAACCCCCAAGTGTTTCACTACAGTTTGTAACGCAGAGCCGTGAAAAAAAAAAAAAAAAATCTTTCCCCCCAAAATTATTTTTTAGCCCCCAGTTTTGTATTTTCCCGAGGGTAAGAGGAGAAATTCGACCCCAAAAGTTGTTGTCCAATTTGTCCTGAGTACGCTGATACCCCGTATGTTGGGGGAACCACCGTTTGAGCGCATGGCAGAGCTCGGAAGGGAAGGAGCGCCATTTGGAATGCAGACTTAGATGGAATGGTCTGCAGGCGTCACATTGCGTTTGCAGAACCCCTAATGTACCTAAACAGTAGAAACCCCCCACAAGTGACCCCATATTGGAAACTAGACCCCCCAGGGAACTAATCTAGATGTGTTGTGAGAACTTTGAACCCCCAAGTGTTTCACTACAGTTTATAACGCAGAGCCGTGAAAATAAAAAATCTTTTATTTTCCCACAAAAAATATTTTTTAGCCCCCAGTTTTGTATTTTCCCAAGGGTAACAGGAGAAATTGGACCCCAAAAGTTGTTGTCCTATTTGTCCTGAGTACGCTGATACCCCATTTGTTGGGGTAAACCCCTGTTTGGGCACACGGGAGAGCTCGGAAGGGAAGAAGCACTGTTTTACTTTTTCAACGCAGAATTGGCTGGAATTGAGATTGGACGCCATGTCGCGTTTGGAGAGCCCCTGATGTGCCTAAACAGTGGAAACCCCCCAATTATAACTGAAACCCTAATCCAAACACACCCCTAACCCTAATCCCAACAGTAACCCTAACCACACCTCTAACCCTGACACACCCCTAACCCTAATCCCAAATCTATTCCCAACTGTAAATGTAATCTAAACCCTAACTGTAACTTTAGCCCCAACCCGAACCCTAACTTTAGCCCCAACCCAAACTGTAGCCCTAACCCTAGCCCTAACCCTAGCCCTAACCCTAGCCCTAACCCTAACCCTAGCCCTAACCCTAGCCCTAGCCCTAACCCTAACCCTAACCCTAGCCCTAGCCCTAACCCTAACCCTAACCCTACCCCTATGGGGAAAATGGAAATAAATACATTTTTTTAATTTTTCCCTAACTAAGGGGGTGATGAAGGGGGGTTTGCTTTACTTTTATAGTGGGTTTTTTAGCGGATTTTTATGATTGGCAGCCGTCACACACTGAAAGACGCTTTTTATTGCAAAAAATATTTTTTGCGTTACCACATTTTGAGAGCTATAATTTTTCCATATTTTGGTCCACAGAGTCATGTGAGGTCTTGTTTTTTGCAGGACGAGTTGACGTTTTTATTGGTAACATTTTTGGGCAAGTGACATTTTTTGATCGTTTTTTATTCCGATTTTTGTGAGGCAGAATGACCAAAAACCAGCTATTCATGAATTTCTTTTGGGGGAGGCGTTTATACCGTTCCGCGTTTGGTAAAATTGATAAAGCAGTTTTATTCTTCGGGTCAGTACGATTACAGCGACACCTCATTTATATCATTTTTTATGTTTTGGCGCTTTTATACGATAAAAACTATTTTATAGAAAAAATAATTATTTTTGCATCGCTTTATTCTCAGGACTATAACTTTTTTATTTTTTTGCTGATGATGCTGTATGGCAGCTCGTTTTTTGCGGGACAAGATGAAGTTTTCAGCGGTATCATGGTTATTTATATCTGTCTTTTTGATCGCGTGTTATTCCACTTTTTGTTCAGCGGTATGATAATAAAGCGTTGTTTTTTGCCTCGTTTTTTTTTTCTTACGGTGTTTACTGAAGAGGCTAACTAGTGGGCCAGTTTTATAGGTCGGGCCGTTACGGACGCGGCGATACTAAATATGTGTACTTTTATTGTTGTTTTTTTTATTTAGATAAAGAAATGTATTTATGGGAATAATTTTTTTTTTTTTCATTATTTTGAAATATTTTTTTTTATTTTTTTTTACACATTTGAAAAATTTTTTTTTTACTTTTTTACTTTGTCCCAGGGGGGGACATCACAGATCGGTGATCTGACAGTTTGCACAGCACTCTGTCAGATCACCGATCTGATAGCAGTGCAGGCTGCTTCACAGTGCCTGCTCTGAGCAGGCTCTGTGAAGCCACCTCCCTCCCTGCAGGACCCGGATCCGCGGCCATCTTGGATTCGGGTCTGGAACAGGCAGGGAGGGAGGTAAGACCCTCGCAGCAACGCGATCACATCGCGTTGCTGCGGGGGGCTCAGGGAAGCTCGCAGGGAGCCCCCTCCCTGCGTGATGCTTCCCTGCACCGCCGGCACATCGCGATCATCTTTGATCGCGGTGTGCCAGGGGTTAATGTGCCGGGGGCGGTCCGTGACCACTCCTGGCACATAGTGCCGGATGTCAGCTGCGATAGGCAGCTGACACCCGGCCGCGATCGGCGGCGCTCCCCCCGTGAGCGCCGCCGATCGCGCTGGACGTACTATCCCGTCCATGGTCATAGGGGCCCACCCCACCTCAACGGGATAGTACGTCCGATGTCAGAAAGGGGTTAAAAATCTTAATGTGCCTATGGCTGCTCTTCGTACATCAAAACATTCCTAAGCCAACAACCTAAAAATTTGATGCGCATTAAAATTATCTACTGTATTTAAAATGCATGAATGTTCCACTTTTCACAATGACACAACTCACTTTAGTTGCATTTCATAGATATTACAAGGATTGGTAACAAATAAAATGTGTGTCTAATAATCAGTTTACTAAAACCATACTACTAAATCAACAACCTTGATCAGGTACATAAAACTTAATAATCCACATATTTTGAAATTATTGTCAGTGACATTAATATAATAAACATTTATAATATGTATACTTTCTAATATTATTATAAATTAATTTCACATAATTTGTGCCTATAATACATAGAGTATGAATATCTATTTGAAGCACTACTTCCTTGTACACTAGTTGACAAGATGATACTTGTCAACAATATTCATACATACACTGTAGCAGTTTCGTATTAAGACAAAAATTTTAAAGCAAGACCTCCAATATCTAACCTTTTTGAGATATCAAAACAAAAATTATTCAAAAAATTTACATTAAGCAAGTACATTTTTAAGTAAAATGTTGAGACTGATCTCATCATTTACTTTTATTCTTAAAGGGAACCTGTCACCTGAATTTGGTGGGACCAGTTTTGGGTCATATGGGCGGAGTTTTCAGGTGTTTGATTCACCCTTTCCTTACCCGCTGGCTGCATGCTGGCCGCAATATTGGATTGAAGTTCATTCTCTGTCCTCCGTAGTACACGCCTGTGCAAGGTAATCTTGCTTTGCGCAGGCATGTACTACGGAGGACAGAGAATGAACTTCAATCCAATATTTTGGCCAGCATGCAGCCAGCGGGTAAGGAAAGGGTGAATCAAACACCTGAAAACTCCGCCCATATGACCCAAAACTGGTCCCGCCAAATTCAGGTGACAGGTTCCCTTTAAACATATTAAAAATTTTATATACCCAAATATAAATTTAACTTTCAAACAGGACAAACACAACAACACTGAAATTCAGACTTGAGGTTACAGTGTAAGTTAACTCCAGTATGCCAATTCAACACTTACCATGGACTGATGACGTTCACAGACAATCCTCCAAGTAGGGCCGCTCTATGGCATACTTCGATGGCTTCCAAGTAAGTGTATCACTTCAGAACAGATCAGTGATGACATGGACTCTTTCAATGCCTAGCATGGGTTGAGTTTCTTAAAATTTGGTCACACATGATGGTATTCTGTTTATTACCATGTGATAAGACCCTCATTGTTTCTACGAGACTCTAAAGGTTTCTACGAGACTTGAAGGGTTTCTGAGGGATGTTATTCTGGATTATCTCAATGAGAATAACTGTTTAACTCCATATCAGCATGGGTTTATGAGAAATCGCTCCTGTCAAACCAATCTAATCAGTTTTTATGAAGAGGTAAGCTATAGGCTGGACCACGGTGAGTCATTGGACGTGGTATATCTCGATTTTTCCAAAGCGTTTGATACCGTGCCGCACAAGAGGTTGGTACACAAAATGAGAATGCTTGGTCTGGGGGAAAATGTGTGTAAATGGGTTAGTAACTGGCTTAGTGATAGAAAGCAGAGGGTGGTTATAAATGGTATAGTCTCTAACTGGGTCGCTGTGACCAGTGGGGTACCGCAGGGGTCAGTATTGGGACCTGTTCTCTTCAACATATTCATTAATGATCTGGTAGAAGGTTTACACAGTAAAATATCGATATTTGCAGATGATACAAAACTATGTAAAGCAGTTAATACAAGAGAAGATAGTATTCTGCTACAGATGGATCTGGATAAGTTGGAAACTTGGGCTGAAAGGTGGCAGATGAGGTTTAACAATGATAAATGTAAGGTTATACACATGGGAAGAAGGAATCAATATCACCATTACACACTGAATGGGAAACCACTGGGTAAATCTGACAGGGAGAAGGACTTGGGGATCCTAGTTAATGATAAACTTACCTGGAGCAGCCAGTGCCAGGCAGCAGCTGCCAAGGCAAACAGGATCATGGGGTGCATTAAAAGAGGTCTGGATACACATGATGAGAGCATTATACTGCCTCTGTACAAATCCCTAGTTAGACCGCACATGGAGTACTGTGTCCAGTTTTGGTCACCGGTGCTCAGGAAGGATATAATGGAACTAGAGAGAGTACAAAGGAGGGCAACAAAATTAATAAAGGGGATGGGAGAACTACAATACCCAGATAGATTAGCGAAATTAGGATTATTTAGTCTAGAAAAAAGACGACTGAGGGGCGATCTAATAACCATGTATAAGTATATAAGGGGACAATACAAATATCTCGCTGAGGATCTGTTTATACCAAGGAAGGTGACGGGCACAAGGGGGCATTCTTTGCGTCTGGAGGAGAGAAGGTTTTTCCACCAACATAGAAGAGGATTCTTTACTGTTAGGGCAGTGAGAATCTGGAATTGCTTGCCTGAGGAGGTGGTGATGGCGAACTCAGTCGAAGGGGTTCAAGAGAGGCCTGGATGTCTTCCTGGAGCAGAACAATATTGTATCATACAATTAGGTTCTGTAGAAGGACGTAGATCTGGGGATTTATTATGATGGAATATAGGCTGAACTGGATGGACAAATGTCTTTTTTCGGCCTTACTAACTATGTTACTATGTTACTATGTTACAATTAAGTGCGTTTGTTTATTCGCGACATAAGCGATTTAAGTGAATAACTTCTGAACTACACATAGAGTTGATATTTTTTTTGGTAAATATTGTTCAGGACATTGATATGTTCATTTTGAGTAGTAGTGGTCAAGGGTACCTGTTTTCAAATTGAATTTACGTACGATTAAGTGCGTTTGTTTATTCGCGACAGAAGCGATTTACGTGAATAACTTCTGAACTACACATAGAGTTGATATTTTTTTTGGTAAATATTGTTCAGGACATTGATCTGGTCATTTTGAGTAGTAGTGGTCAAGGGTACCTGTTTTCAAATTGAATTTACGTACGATTAAGTGCGTTTGTTTGTTCGCGACATAAGCGATTTACGTGAATAACTTCTGAACTACACATAGAGTTGATTTTTTTTTGGTAACTATTATTCAGGACATTGATATGTTCATTTTGAGTAGTAGTGGTCAAGGGTACCTGTTTTCAAATTGAACTTACGTACGATTAAGTGCGTTTGTTTATTCGCGACATAAGCGATTTACGTGAATAACTTCTGAACTACACATAGAGTTGATATTTTTTTGGGTAAATATTGTTCAGGACATTGATATGTTCGTTTTGAGTACTAGTGGTCAACGGTACCTGTTTTCAAATTGAACTTACGTACGATTAAGTGCGTTTGTTTATTCGCGACATAAGCGATTTAAGTGAATAACTTCTGAACTACACATAGAGTTGATTTTTTTTTTGGTAAATATTGTTCAGGACATTGATATGTTCATTTTGAGTAGTAGTGGTCAAGGGTACCTGTTTTCAAATTGAATTTACGTACGATTAAGTGCGTTTGTTTATTCGCGACAGAAGCGATTTACGTGAATAACTTCTGAACTACACATAGAGTTGATATTTTTTTTGGTAAATATTGTTCAGGACATTGATCTGGTCATTTTGAGTAGTAGTGGTCAAGGGTACCTGTTTTCAAATTGAATTTACGTACGATTAAGTGCGTTTGTTTATTCGCGACATAAGCGATTTACGTGAATAACTTCTGAACTACACATAGAGTTGATTTTTTTTTTGGTAACTATTATTCAGGACATTGATATGTTCATTTTGAGTAGTAGTGGTCAAGGGTACCTGTTTTCAAATTGAACTTACGTACGATTAAGTGCGTTTGTTTATTCGCGACATAAGCGATTTACGTGAATAACTTCTGAACTACACATAGAGTTGATATTTTTTTGGGTAAATATTGTTCAGGACATTGATATGTTCGTTTTGAGTACTAGTGGTCAACGGTACCTGTTTTCAAATTGAACTTACGTACGATTAAGTGCGTTTGTTTATTCGCGACATAAGCGATTTACGTGAATAACTTCTGAACTACACATAGAGTTGATATTTTTTTTGGTAAATATTGTTCAGGACATTAATATGTTCATTTTGAGTAGTAGTGGTCAAGGGTACCTGTTTTCAAATTGAACTTACGTACGATTAAGTGCGTTTGTTTATTCGCGACATAAGCGATTTACGTGAATAACTTCTGAACTACACATAGAGTTGATATTTGTTTTGGTAAATATTGTTCAGGACATTGATATGTTCATTTTGAGTAGTAGTGGTCAAGGGTACCTGTTTTCAAATTGAACTTACGTACGATTAAGTGCGTTTGTTTATTCGCGACATAAGCGATTTACGTGAATAACTTCTGAACTACACATAGAGTTGATATTTTTTTGGGTAAATATTATTCAGGACATTGATATGTTAATTTTGAATACTAGTGGTCCAGGGTACCTGTTTTCAAATTGAACTTACGTACGATTGAGTGCGTTTGTTTATTCGCGACATAAGCGATTTACGTGAATAACTTCTGAACTACACATAGAGTTGATATTTTTTTGGGTAAATATTATTCAGGACATTGATATGTTCATTTTGAGTAGTAGTGGTCCAGGGTACCTGTTTTCAAATTGAATTTACGTACGATTGAGTGCGTTTGATTATGTGCGACATAAGCTATTTACTTGAATAACCCAGGACCACAAGTAGTCAAAATAAACGTCTCAAAGTCCTGATCAAAATTTTACCCAAACAATATCCACTCTATGTATAATTCACCATGCATGGAAAATCGAATAGCTAACTAATAACTAATAGCTAACTGCCATACATGAAAATCGAATAACTAACTAATATCTAATAGCTAACTGCAGACTAACTTGAATCCGGTATATTCCATGTGATGGATGTTGATCTGTCTAGTGTGTGTGTATATATTACTAGTGTGTGCATACTGCTGTGTATGTATGTGTGTGTGTGTATATATATATATATATATATATATATATAGCTAGTGTGTGTCTATACTGCTCTGTGTATATACGGCTAGTGTGTATACTGCTATATGTGTGTGTATATAGGGCTAGTATGTGTGTATGCTGCTGTTTGTGCATACTGCTGTGTGTGTGTATAGGGCTAGTATGTGTGTATACTGCTGTGTGTGTATAGGGCTAGTATGTGTGTATACTGCTGTGTGTGTATACTGCTGTGTGTGTATACTGCTGTGTGTGTATATAAGGCTAGTGTGTGTATACTGCTGTGTGTGTGTATACTGCTGTGTGTGTGTATATAGGGCTAGTATGTATGTATACTGCTGTGTGTGTATATAGGGCTAGTATGTGTGTATACTGCTGTGTGTATACTGCTGTGTGTGTATATATTGCTAGTGTGTGTATACTGCTGTGTGTATGTATGTATGTATATATATATATATATATATATATATATATATACTGTATATTGCTAGTGTGTGTCTATACTGCTCTGTGTATATACGGCTAATGTGTATACTGCTGTTTTTGTGTGTGTGTGTGTATATAGGGCTAGTATGTGTGTATACTGCTGTGTGTGTAAATAGGGCTAGTATGTGTGTATACTGCTGTGTATACTGCTGTGTGTATACTGCTGTGTGTGTATATAGGGCTAGTATGTGTGTATACTGCTGTGTGTGTATATAGGGCTAGTATGTGTGTATACTGCCGTGTGTGTATACTGCTGTGTGTGTGTATACTGCTGTGTGTGTATATAGGGCTAGTATGTGTGTATACTGCTGTGTGTGTATATAGGGCTAGTATGTGTGTATACTGCCGTGTGTGTATACTGCTGTGTGTGTGTATACTGCTATGTGTGCATATAGGGCTAGTATGTGTGTATACTGCTGTGTGTATACTGCTGTGTGTATACTGCTGTGTGTGTATATAGGGCTAGTATGTGTGTATACTGCTGTGTGTGTATATAGGGCTAGTATGTGTGTATACTGCCGTGTGTGTATACTGCTGTGTGTGTGTATACTGCTATGTGTGTATATAGGGCTAGTATGTGTGTATACTGTTTTGTGTATGCAGGGCTAGTATGTGTGTATACTGCTGTGTGTGTATACTGCTGTGTGTATATACTGCTGTGTGTGTATATAGGGCTAGTGTGTGTATTTTCTGCTGTGTGTATACTGCTGTGTGTATAGGGCTAGTATGAGTGTGTATACTGCTGTGTATGCACATATGTTATTATAGGTATTTTATATACAGTGTACATGCATGAGGGGGGCCCCGAATGTACAGTATTTCCTGCACAGGGGCCCATTGCTGCTTGTGACCGCCCCTGGCATACTGTACCAGTCCATAAGAACCAATAAACACTAGCAGTCCATTGTAACCAAGGTACAAGTCAGTATACGTCTGTACTGAACCAGTCCATTGCAAACACTCACCAGGACACAGTGCCTGCCACTGCCAGTGTACCCTTCCAGCTGGGACAAATATCAAGTGGCACATCCGCCTGTGCTCATATGCCACAACTGGACTGGTAGCCCACCCCGTGCACACGATGCCCCCAGCCTGGCTGCCAGCTTCCACCACAGGACCAGGTATAGCTGCCAGTTCCCGCTGCCCACACCCTGCCCCGGCCCGTGCAGCAGTCACATAGCGGATACTAATTTCCTCCAGTCCCTACACCCCCACAGTACTGGCATTCTGTGCCCCCAGTACCCACCATCTCCTCCCACACCTGGCTCTGGCTGCTGTAGGAAAGATATGTGTGTTCCATCATCCCCCCAGGAAATCGCTAGAGGCAGGGGTGGACACAGACAGCTTGGGGCCCCTGTGCAGGAAATGTGACTGGGCCCCCCTCCTTTTAAGGTGATAAAGCTACATATACACACACACACATATATATATATATATATATATATATATACTAGATTGTGGCCCGATTCTAACGCATCGTGTATTCTAAAATATGCATGTCCCCGTAGTATATGGACAATGATGATTCCAGAATTCACGACAGACTGTGCCCGTCGCTGATTGGTCGAGGCAACCTTTATGACATCGTTGCCATGGCAACCATTATGACATCTACGTCGATACTGTGCCCGTCGCTGAATCAGAAACGTGGGATTTCTACGTCCTTTATGACATCATCGTCGCTGTGCCCGTTACTGATTGGTCGAGGCAACCTTTATGACATCATCGTCGCCATGGCAACCATTATGACATCTACGTCGATACTGTGCCCGTCGCTGATTGGTCGAGACGCGGGATGTCTATGTCCTTTATGACATCATTGTCGCTGTGCCCGTCGCTGATTGGTCAAGGCCTGGCGGCCTCGACCAATCAGAGACGCGGGATTTCCAGGACAGACAGACAGACAAACAGAAAGACAGACAGACGGAAAAACCCTTAGACAATTATATATATAGATATACACACACTAAGGGACTGTGCTATACATAAGTGAGTACACTTTATAGTAATGGACTGTGCTAGACGTAATAGTCAATAATAACATCTTCCTCCACCTCCCCCTGTTCCTAAATCCATTATAAATCTCCCTTTCTCCCAACCCCCACACCCCTCATTGTCCTCCTTGCTCCGCATCCCATTATTACCCTCTCCCCCACCCCCATGATTGCCCTCCTCACCACCTCCATAATTGCTTTCTACCCACCACCCCATTTTGCCCATTCCACCACCTCCATCATTGCCTCCTCCCCACCACACATATCATTGTCCTTTCCACTGCCACCATCATTTCCTTCTCCCCCACCACCCCATCATTACCTTCTCTCCCACCACCCCATCATTACCCATTCCACCACCTCCATTTTTTCCTCCTCCCCCACCACCCCATCTTTGTACTTTCCACTGCCATTTTCATTGTCTTCTCCCCCACCACCCCATCATTACCCATTCCATGACCTCCATCATTTCCTCCTCCCCACCACCCCCATCATTATCCATTCCACGACCTCCATCATTTCCTCCTCCCCACCACTCCATCATTACCCATTCCACCAACTCCATCATTGCCTCTTCCCTCACCATCCCCATCATTGCCCTTTCCACCACCACCATCATTGTCTTTTCCCCATAATTTCCCATTACATCACCTCCATCATTTACTCCTCTCCACCCCCCCATTATTGCCCATTCACCACCTCCATCATTTCCTCCTGCCCCACCACCCCATCATTGCCCTGTCCGTCAACCCAGTCACTGCCTTCTGCCCCATCACCCCCATCATTGCCCTCTCTGTCAACCCAATCATTGCCTTCTGCCCCATCACCCCCATCATTGCCCTCTCTGTCAACCCAATCATTGCCTTCTGCCCCATCACCCCCATCATTGGCCTCTCTGTCAACCCAATCACTGCCTTCTGCCCCATCACCCTCATCATTGCCCTCTCTGTCAACCCAATCATTGCCTTCTGCCCCATCACCCCCATCATTGCCATCTCTGTCAACCCAATCATTGCCTTCTGCCCCATCACCCCCATCATTTCCCTCTCCTCCACCTACACAAACACACACAGCACCATTTACCTCTCTGCACACACTCACACACAACTCACCTCTGCGCACAGAATCCTGAAGCTGTACCATCGCCAGCAGCTTCCTGCCTCGCACAGCTGTGGCGCTGAATAATGATATCATTCAGCCACTGTTGTGTGTGACAGGAAGCATGAGCAGGAAGCAGGATGGATCCCTGCAGCTCCGCTCCACTGCCATTTTCTCTTGCAGACAGTGGAGCTGCAGGGATTGCTCCCTGCCCGCCACACATGAGGGCAATATGGCCAAGGGCCCCCCGGAGCCTCGGGGCAGGATAAACTGGCCAGATTGACCTCATTATTAGCCACCCTGCAGGGGCCTCCCGGAGCCTCTGGGTCCCGGCACTATGTCCGCCCATGGCCAGAGGTATCAGACAGAAGCAGGGCTCAGCCGCTCCCGGGAGGAGGCGTAATGCCGGACACTGGTGATCCCAGCACTGCAAGCAGAGCCGGCTGCTCTGAGCACAGCGTCTTCTGGTCACTGTTTAGATGGATTAATTCCTTTACCCTCAGCCTGATTTCATTTTCCTGACAAAGCCATTTTTTCAATTCTGACCAGTCATTTTATGAGATAATAACTCTGTAAAACTTCAACATATACGAGTTATTCTGACACTGTTTTTTCATGACACATTGTGCTTGTATTACATGATAGTTGTAACATTTTTTCACTATAACTTTATTCAATATAACTAATATTCAAAGTTTGGCAAAAAAAAATTTTAAATTTAGCAATTTTCAAAATTTAAATTTTTATGCCCTTAAGCCAGAGAGCTAGGTTGCACAAAAAAGTTAATAAATAACATACCAATCTACTTTACATCAGCACAGTTTTTAAAATATATTTTTTAAAGGGACACTGTCACCTGAATTTGGAGGGAACAATCTTCAGCCATAGAGGCAGGGTTTTCCGGTGTTTGATCCACCCTTTCCTTACCCGCTGGCTGCATGCTGGCTGCAATATTGGATTGAAGTTCATTCTCTGTCCGCCATAGTACATGCCTGCACAAAGCAATCTTGCCTTGCGCAGGCGTGTACTATGGAGTACAGAGAATGAACTTCAATCCAATATTGCAGCCAGCATGCAGCCAGCGGGTAAGGAAAGGGTGAATCAAACACCCGAAAACCCCGCCTCTATGTCTGAATATTGTTCCCTCCAAATTCAGGTGACAGTGTCCCTTTAAGTGATTAGAAGGGTTAAAAGTTGATGAGCAATTTCTAAAAAAAAAAATATTTTTTTTGGGAAAACATCGCATTTGACTTGACTTTGAGGGGCCTATATGACAGAAGATACCCAAAGTGACATCATTCTAAAAACTGCACCCCTCAAACTGCTCAAAACCACATTCATTAACCCTTTAGGTGCCTCACAGGAAGTAATGCAATGTGAACAGAAAACATTAAATTTTTACCTTTTTGCACAAAAATGTTACTTTAGCCCCATTTTTTTATTTTTATAAGGGTAACAGGAGAAAATGCACTGTACAATTTGTTGTGCAATTTTTCCTGAGTACACCGATACCCCATATGTGGCGGAAAACTGCTGTATGGGAGCACGACAGAGCTCGGAAGGGAATGAGCGCCACTTGACTTTTGGAAAGCAAAACTGGCTGGAATCATTAGCAGACTAGACCCCACAAGAAATGTATATAATGTGTGATGAGCACCTTTAACCCCCAGGTGCATCACAGAATTTTATAATGTTGAATCGAGAAAATAGAAAATCGTATTTTTCCCAAAAAATGCTGTTTCAGCCCCAAATCTTGCATGTTCACAAGAGTAACAGAACACTGAGTATGCTGATAGCCTTTATGTGGGGGAAAACTACTATTTGGGTGCATGGCAGGGCGTGGAAAGGAAGGAGCACCATTTTTCTTCTGGAGCTCAAAATGGCTGGAATTGTTAGCAAATGCCCTGTCACATTTGGAGAGCCCCTGATGTACCTAAACAGTGTAAACTTCCCACAAATGAGTCCCTCAAAGAAACTACACCCATCAAAGAATTAATCTTGCTGTGAGGTGAGCACCTTGAAAGCCGTGGTGCTTCACAGAATTTTATAACGTTGAGCCGCGAAAGGGAAAATTATTTTTTCCTGCAAAAATGTTGGTTTCTAACCAAATTTTCCATTTTCACATGGGTAACAGCAGAAAGTGAACCAGAAAAGTTGTTGCGCAATTTCTCCTGAGTACACCAATACCCCATATGTGGTCAAAAACTACTTTTGAGGCACAATGCAAAGCTCAGAAGGGAAGGAGCACAATATTGGAGTTCAGATTTTGCTGGAATAGTTTGAGGATGCCATGTCATATTGGCAGAGCATTTGAGGTGCCAGAACAGCAGAAATTCCTCACAAGTGATGTCATTTTCCGAATTATACCCCCCAATGAATTCATCTAGGGGTGCAGTGAGCATGTTGACACCACAAGTGCCTCACAGAATTTTATACTATTCGATGGTAAAGAAAAAATAATTACATCTTTACCACTAAAATATTGTTTTAGCCCAAATTTTTAATTTTATAAGGGCTAAAAGAAAAAAAATGGACAACACAGTTTGTTGTGCAATTTTTCATGAGTGCACCAATACCATACATGTAATTGGGAGCAACTTATAAGGCACATTGGAAAAGTCAGAAGGGAAGGAGCACCATATTATAGTGCAGATTTTACTGTTATGGTTTGTGGGTGCCATGGCCCACTGAATGAGTCCCTAAGTTACCAGAACAGGAGAACCCTATTATAAGCTACAACTTTCAATGAATTCACAAACATTATGTTTTAGCTCCATATTTTATCTTTTCACACAGTAAAGTGGGTTAAAATGGCTCCACAATTTGTCAAACAATTTTTGCTGAGCATAGAAACACCCTTTATGTGGCTTTACAGTACTGTTTAGCCACACTGAGAGACTCGGGAGGGCCTCCTTGAGCACAGATTTTCTAGAATCCTTTGCAGACTTCATACACAGAGACCCTAAGTGCTGAAAAAGCAAAATATCCCACTCAAATAACCCTATTTCGGAAATGATACCCCTTTGGAAATGTATGTACAGGTGTAGGGATGATTTGACTCCATGCTTGTACATTGTAGTGCCCAGTACATTGTAGTGCCCAATATCTTTTAATGCCCAGTGCGTTTTAGTGCCCAGTTCATTATGCCCAGTTTGTGCTTCTAACCGGCATGCACCTATTAATTAGGTGGGCTCTAGGGATGAACAAACTTGTTCAGTGATACTCTGATACCACTTGAGTATCACGGTGCTTTGCTGTGCTCATTACTCGACGGGCAATGGACTATGCTTGATGTAAAACTAGAATCATCACCCCACATCTTTGGCGCTTATTACGCAGCCGATATGCATGCGGGGATTGTCTGTGAGTCACTGTTATGCCGTAGCCATATTGGTTGGGGCATTACTGTGATTGGCTGGCCGCCTGACATCATCAGGGATTATAAAGAGACAGGCACCGCCTGGCTCGGCACACTGACGCCATGGCACAGCTCTGTAACACTTCAAACTTGAGGGAGAGTGCTTGTCCAGGCCTGTGTGCACAGTGTAACGAATCAGAGGCTTGTAGTCTTGATACTGGTGCTGAAGCTGAGCATCATACTAACAGCCATTTTAAGGGTTAATCGTTTGCTTTGCTGTTTGTTTCACATGCAATCTGCATTTAGCTTAGGGAGTGAGAGAGAGTAGCTGGAGCAGGGAGAGTGACACAATCCAATCTGTAGACCGGGATTAGATGTGTGCATTTCGTTGGGAAATATATAGTTGCAGCTTTTTTTGTAAATTGCCTCTTCTGAAAAGCTTTTTTGTGGGAGCCGAAAAATTAAACCTATATTGATCCATCAAGTATTACGTACTTAGAGGTCTTTTTCTGTATTATATAAAACACCAAAAAATGTTGAAACATTTTCCTGGGCTACATTTCTCAGCCATACACTATTTCGTAGTGCTGAGTACTTTTCTGTAATCTCTAAGGCCATGTGCACACGTTGCGGAATGGGGTGCAGAATTTTCAGCACAAAATCCACATTACCTGGCAGAAACCGTAGGTGCAGATTTGCGCGGATTTTATGCGGATTTTGTGCGGTTTTTATGTGGAATTAATGCGGATTTTGTGAAGATTTTCTGCGGTTTTTACCACTGCGGATTTCTATAATGGAAGGGTGCAGAAACGCTGCAGAGCCGCACAAAAGAAGTGATATGCACCTTTTTAAAATCCGCAGCGTTTCCGCGCGGATTTTTCGGTACCATTAGCACAGCTTTTTTTTCACTATTGATTTACATTGTACTGTAAATCACAGTGCGGATCTGCAGTGTTTCTGCATGGAAAAATCCGCTGCGGATCCGCATTAAATCCGCATCGTGTGCACATAGCCTAAAACTGAGAAAACGCTTAAAAATTGTGTAGGCTTCCACTTCTCAGCCATACAGTGTTACGTGGTCTGGGAACATTTCTGTGACCTCTAAAACTGAAAAGAAAAAAAAATGAAATATTTTTCTGGATTAAATTTGATTGTCATCCATACATTTTTGCGATCTTTTTGCTATATTTCAGTGGAGTAAACTTCCAAAAACCGCTTTGATTGCTACAGGTGACCAACTATTTTCTTTTATTAATAACAAACTTGATTTCAAGAGACGTAGCGGTTACCAAATGAGTAAGGCGTACGTGAAGGGACGGGGAAGTGAAAGTGGTGACGATGGTGCACGCAGATGCCAAACCATTTTTGGTTTACTTAAATCATGTTTTTTTTTAAATCCTTTTAAATTTTGCTTGTATACAAGTTATTATACAGGAAAACATATTTCTTAGCATTTATTTTTCCTGTAAAATGCAATTTCTCGTCGGTTTGGAATTTTTTATTGTTATTCCTTAACCCCTTAACCCTGGAGTTTTTTTCGGTTTTGCGTTTTCGTTTTTCACTCCCCTTCTTCCCAGAGCCATAACTTTTACATTTTTCTGTCAATATGGCCATGTGAGGGCTTGTTTTATATGGGACGAGTTGTACTTTTGAACAACACCATTGGTTTTACCATGTCATGTACTAGAAAACAGGAAAAAAATCCAAGTGCGGTGAATTTGAAAAAAAGTGCAGTCCCACACTGTTTTTTTGTTTGGCTTTTTTACTAGATTTACTAAATGCTAAAACTGATCTGCTATTATGATTCTCCAGGTCATTACGAGTTCATAGACACCAAACATGCCTAGGTTATTTTTTTACCTAGGTGGTGAAAAAAATTCCAAACTTTGTAAAAAAAAAACAAATTGTGCCATTGTCCGATACCTGTAGCGTCTCTATTTTTCATGATCTTGGGTTGGGTGAGGGCTTATTTTTTGCATGCCGAGCTGACTTTTTTTTATAAAATTTTGGTGCAGATATGATCTTTTGATCGCCCGTTATTGCATTTTAATGCAATGTCACGGCAGCCAAAAAACGTAATTTTGGCATCTTGACTTTATTCTTGCTACGCCATTTAGCAATCAGGTTAACCCTTATATTTTATTGATAGATCGGGCGATTCTGAACGCGGCTGTACCAAACATGTGTATGTTTGATTTTAGTTTTATTGTTTTATTTTGAATGATGTGGTGATTTGAACTTTTAATTTTTTTTATTTTTTTATATTTTTAAAATCTTTTTTTTTTATTTTTTACTTTTGGCATGCTTAAATAGCCTCCATAGGAGACTAGAAGCTGGCATAACCCGATCGGCTCAGCAACATAGAGGCGATGTTCAGACCGCCTCTATATAACAGAATTGCTCACTTGCTATGAGCGCCAACCACTGGGTGGTGCTCACAGCAAGGCGGCACGGACAATCATAGAGGTCTCCAGGAGACCTCAGGTTGTCATGCCATCACACCGGTGACCCGCGGGGGTCACTGGTGTGCGTATTTCTGGCCCAGTGGCTAGAAGCGCAATTTAAATGCATTTAACTGGTTAATATGAATCGCGGTCCACCCGCGGCTATTGCGGGCACATGTCAGCTGTTCAAAACAGCTAACATGTCCCCGGAAAGATGTGGGCTCACCGAAGGAGCCCACATCAAAGGGAGGGAGTCCGACATCAGCGTAAATGTACGCCCGATATTGGTAAGGGGTTAAATATTCCATAACAATTTGAACAGAATGCATATGAGGTCCTCCTTTATCTCTAACACATGGTGTATCTGTATCCCTCTTCCATCATATTTTTGGCAGTTCTTGCTTCCTTCATAAATTACAGTGAAATTTCCAATGTTTTAATAAAAAAACAATTTTGCTTTATTTAAATTATTATTATTATTATTATTATTATATCCTTTTTAAATTTTACCTTATATACAAGTCATTCTATAGGAGAGAATGTTTCTTATCATTTTTTTCCTGTAAAATGCAATTTCTCATCATTTTATTGTCACTTCTTAAAGTGGAGTAAAAGTGTGACACCATTTTTCTCAGCAGCAATCTGGGAGTCGGAGATGCTTCCAGTGGTCCTCCCCATGCTGTTCTTCCATTAAGCACTTTTCCCATCCATTTGAACATTTTCACTGCCCCCCCCACCCCCAGATCCCGATCTCTTTGCCGTGTCTGCTGAAAAAACCCTCAGTTTCCCATTGACTCCTATTTTACTTGTTACTCGGTTAGAGCAATGAGCACGCAGGCGTTTTAGGACTCGCTCATTTCTAGCGTGCTGTCATCGCTAAAGAAATGTCGAACATGTTCATTACATGCTTTTATTTAGTCTGCAATCTCAAGTAGAATAAGATTATTCTCTTCAAGTCAATATCCTAGTTTTACTCCCCCTAGAACATAAAATGCCCTGCACAAATTACATATGTCATAGGGGTGTTTAACCCCTTCATGACCTTGGGATTTTTCGTTTTTCCGTGTTCGTTTTTCACTCCCCTCCTTCCCAGAGCTATAACTTTTTTAATTTTCCATCAATTTGGCCATGTGAGGGCTTATTTTTTGCGGGACGAGTTGTACTTTTGAACAACATCATTGGTTTTAGCATGTCGTGTACTAGAAAAAAATTCCAAGTGTGGTGAAATTGCAAAAAAAGTGCAATCCCACACTTGTTTTTTGTTTGGCTTTTTTGCTAGGTTCACTAAATGCTAAAACTGACCTGCCATTATGATTCTCCAGGTCAGTACGAGTTCATAGACACCTAACATGACTAGGTTATTTTTTACCTAAGTGGAGAAAAAAAATTCCAAACTTTGCTAAAAAAAAATAAAATAAAAATTGCGCCATTTTCCGATACCCGTAGCGTCCATTTTTCATGATCTGGGGTCGGTTGAGGGCTTATTTTTTGCGTGCCAAGATGACGTTTTTAATGATAGCATTTTGGTGCTGATACGTTCTTTTGATCGCCCGTTATTACATTTTAATGCAATGTCGCAGCGACCAAAAAAAGGTAATTCTGGCATTTCGCATTTTTTTCTCGCTACGCCGTTTAGTGATCAGGTTAATGCTTTTTTTAATTGATAGATCGGGCGATTCTGAGCGTGGCGATACCAAATATGTGTAGATTTGATTTTTTTTTTTATTCATTTATTTTGATTGGGGCGAAAGGGGGGTGATTTAAACTTTTACATTTTTTTTATTTTTTTCAAAATTTTTTTAACTTTTTTTTTAACTTTTGCCATGCTTCAATAGCCTCCATTGGAGGCTAGAAGCTGGCATAGCACGATCGGCACTGCTATGTAGCAGAATTGCAGGTGTGCTGTGAGCGCCGACCACAAGGTGGCGTTCACAGCTGCCGAGGATCAGTAACCATAGAGGTCTCAAGGACCTCTATGGTTACTATTCTGAAGCATCGCCGACCCCAGATCATGTGACGGGGGTTGGCAATGACGTCATTTCTGGCCGCCCGGCCGGAAATGGTAGTTAAATGCCGCTGTCTGCGATTGACAGTGGCATTTAACTAGTTAATAGGTGCGGGCAGATCGCGATTCTGCCCGCGCCTATTACAGGCACATGTCAGCTGTTCAAAACAGCTGACATGTCCCGGCTTTGATGCGGGCTCACCGCGGAGCCCGCATCAAAGCAGGGGATCTGACCTCGGACGTACTATCCCGTCCGAGGTCAGAAAGGGGTTAAAGGAGAAGATTGCAAAACCTCTATGCTCCCTGTGGTTGTGCTCCTGAAGGTCCAGGCTCCTGTGGTCACCATTCAGTTGTAACAAATATATCGAAATTCATTCCCTGTTCTTTCAAAACCAATTTTATTTTCTTAATGTGTACCAGTAATGCAACCACACTATTAATTCAGCCTTATTTCTGTAATATTTCATGATCAAGCAGAACTTTAAGTAGTCCAAAAACTTATATGCTATCAGAAATGAGGAGAGGATGGGCTTTAATTAGAATCATATATCCTCTTCATTTTTGTCTACATTATCACATTTAATACTAAAAAAATATACAAAATGTTAATAGTTGTTGCGTGTCATTATAAAAATAACCACAAGAGGTCAGGTTCATTAAATGTTTGTGTAACAGAAAAGACATTTCTCTGAAGTAACATGCAAATTACCTTTTCAGAGAGGAAGAGGACTTTAACTTTAATGATATGTATTAGAAGTAGCAATCCTAAAAGTCAATATTGATCATTTAATGATCATATGACTTAGGATAAAAGCCAAACCAGAAGCTCAATTTGCAGACAATTGTTTTAGAGTGTTGCCACTCACCAGTGCAAAGTATGAGATCTGATATGTATGACAGGTCTCTGACTGGGGTTTAAAGCAAACCTGTCAGCGGGATTTTGCTAAGTAACCTGTCTACACTGTCAGGTTGGCACTGTTATGCTGATTAAAATGATACCTGCGGTGTAAAATTCTGTGTTGTGGTTCTTGTGTAATCTGATAGAAGTTTTCAGTTAATGAGATGCTTGTTCTCCGGGGCTGGCCTGTAGGCAGAGTCTTACTGTTCTGTCCTCACTAAATAAGGCAGGCTCATGTAGCTATACAGGCAGCTAAACCGCTGTACCGGAGTCCAATAAGCAGACTGTAATTGAGTCTGTGCTTTTATTGAACGTGATAGTATATTGACGCTGTGAAACTGTAAACAATCATATACATATAATCAGTCCATGGTATAGCAGAAATACATGCTACACATGATGAACATTATGCATGAACATTTACAAGGCTAGTAACCGAACTAGGAGTACAACTGACTAAGCTAGGCAAATATTAGAGCAGAAAGTACCTACAGAAAGACATACTGGCAATGTAATCACAAGGGGGATGAAGTGAAAGCATCTTTCATTGAAAGCAGACTGAAAGAAATGGAGGGAAATGGAGGGAGATGGAGGCTGAGCTACCATGATGCATTACAAAAAGGGGGAGGAGAATCAGACATAGAAAATAGAAAAAGCGTAAAATAGGACTGTGAACATGACTCTGATCGCTAGAGGGAGCTAAAACACTGTAGACAAATAAATATATGACTCTATGAGTTCCTGTACACTCATACTAGTGAAAAAACTACAAATTATGCAGATAATCAGAGGTAACAAATTAGATGGCGGAAACAGAACACTTATCTTCCTGCTCTAGGCCCAGGGAAACCAAGGAAAGTGTTAGAATCTGTTTAGTTTGTGATTATCCGCCATTTTCTTGTGGAGTTCTGGCTGCTGGTCTTTTTCCTCTGGTGCTTGGTTTGTCTTGGGTCAGGTGTTTGTTTCACTCTTTATTAACCAGCACCTGCCTCCCAGTTCTTGCTGGACAACAGTGTTAATCTGCTTGAGCTCTAGCTTGGTGCTTTGCTTTGTCTTCTGTGTGTGTTATTTGTGCAGTGCTGGGACCTCTGGTTCTGCTAGCCTTAGTTTCTGCTTTCTATTGGTTTCTGCAGCCTTCTCTTTGTTTTCGATTAGGAGGTGACCCATTTTTGTACCCAGTCCTTAATTATTTTAGGGAACCCCTTCCACTTATTTATAGATCTTCGCTTGAGATTAACCTAGGATCATCGGTGGGTCTATTCGCAAGGAATGGGTCGCCCACTCCATCGTAGGATTTCTGCCTAGTCATAGTGCAGGGTCAGTTTTTCCCCTTCTACCTTAGTCCTGTGTTGCAGATCCGTAACAGAAAGACCTGCCCACAGGCCACCCCAAAGCACAAACAGTCTGTCTCTCTCTGTCTCTGTGAGGAGGAATATGTGCTCAGCCTGTGCTCAACTCTCTTCTTGGTTTCACTGGCTTAGAGCTAGAAGATAGCGCTCTGCCTACAGTCCCACCCCGGATCACTGGCTTCTCATTAACTGAAAACTTGTAACACTGATTACACAAGATGGATTTCTTCCCCCCAGGTATCATTTTAATCAGTTTGACAGTTGCAACATGATAATGCCTGTAGTTTACTTAGCAAAATCCTGCTAACAGGTTAATTTTAAAGGGAACCTGTCAGGTCTCCTATGGCCTCCTGCCCAATAGCATTCACCTATGTATGACCTATTTATGACTAAATTCCTTGTCTAGCCAGCCCTGTATAACATTATTCAGTTAAATAAATGTTTTATAAAAAATATATATAATATCCCTGTTTCTTATGCAAATTAGGGCTTTGGCTAGTCGATGGTGCGTTAGTTTCACCACACTAGTCAGTCCTCTTTCCATGTATCACACCCCTGTGGCCATTATAACATAATGTGCAAAAGCCAGGGACATTGCCAGAGCATTCAAATCTCACGCATGAGCACTGAGTCAGCGTCATCGCGCCTCTGAAGCCGGCTGTATGCTTCCTCTTATGAACTTATTGTGTAAAAGTGGCAAAACATAAAAAATGAGATAAATGTGGCATCGCTGTAATTGACCCAAAGAATAAAGCTGCCTTATCACTTATACCATACGGTAAAACACTTGCTCTGACACTGTCCCTGACGAGCGTTTCGCGTGGGCCTGCCCCTGCACCTCTCTTTTGCTCTCTGCCTCCCCTTCTTGCTACCATGCTTATAGCAACCTGATACCTCACTGCCACTCTCTAGCTCCTATGGATATGTTGCTCCAAGGTGTATTGCAGCCTGATTTGTTTCTAATATTGTTTGTGCTTTGCACATGTTCAGGTCTTGTTAGCTTGTCTATAAGAGCCCATCACTACTTACCCCTCTTGACACTCAGGATCTACACTGCTATATCTTACACGGTTTGCTCATATGGGAGCCTTGTATATCTGGCTCTATCAGATGTTAATTTATTGTGTCTCTCGGGTTTAGCCATATTTCATTATACCTTGTTCTGATGTGTGTGTAAGATGCCCAAGCGAGGTAGTCGTGGGCGAGCTTTAGTCCCCATTTGCTTTGACATCTCGTGTCCCAGTCCCGATGTGCTTCTATGTGTGAGGGGCATCCCATTTACTTTGGGGCTGCAGGCCTCTTATTTTTCTGAATCCAGGCATCGCTCTTCTGGAATTAATCCAGGAGACACGAGGTTCATAAAAACAACCAAACTTTTACTTGGTGAATAGCAGTATGTACAGTAATTACCGGCAGATGTAGAGGATAAAGCCCAATGGGTTGTCGTCTTTCCCACAGGTACCGGATAACACTTCAGTACTGGTTCACGGTATATGTAGAATGTCCCCTCACTGGCTTTCCTAGCTATAGTGAGTCTTCTCCATCACTATCAGTGTATTTGGATTGCAATACATTGCACCCTAAGTAGTCTGAGTCCATCTTTCCCTGTAGCTTCACAAGCTGGGTTTGCCTCAGGCCCCTGACATCCATCACGAGGTTCCCCCAGACCACTAGATGGAATCAAACAGAAGGGTATTTTCATCAATCCACTGTCCTGAGTATTAGGCCCACGCTGTCCCTAGCAGCCTCTTGTCCTAGGCCTGCTACTTCATTCACAGCCGTCCACAACCTGACTGGACCTATCACTTCCCCGACTTGCTACCAACTTTCAGTTCCCCATCCAAAATTGGGCCGGCCACTATAATTAACTCTGCCTCAGCTAACTGCAGCCCCAGTGGGTGTCATTACTTTATGAGATACATGATCAAATGCATTTAACCCTTGGAGTGTCAGGGAGCAATCTATAGGCCCCCACCACTAGGGTTGAGCGACCTTCACTTTTATAGGATCGGGTCGGGTTTCACGAAACCCGACTTTTGGAAAAGTCGGGTCGAGTGAAATCGGACGATCCTATAAAAAAGTCGGGGTCGGGGTCGGCCGAAACTCGAAACCCAATGCAGTGCATTGGGTTTCCATGGTTCCCAGAGTCTGAAGGAGCGGAAACTCTCCTTCAGGCCCTGGGATCCATATTTAAGTGTAAAATATAGAATTAAAATAAAAAATATTGCAATACTTACCCTCTGACGCGCCCTGGTACTAACCGGCAGCCTTCCTCCTTCGAATCCGCGCTTCTAGGACCTTGCCGTGACGTCGCGGCTTGTGATTGGCCGCGCGGCCGCCCATGTGACCGCTCGCGCGGCCAATCACAAGCCGCGACGTCACCCGCGACGTCACGGCAAGGTCCTAGAAGCGCGGATTCGAAGGAGGAAGGCTGCCGGTTAGTACCAGGGCGCGTCAGAGGGTAAGTATTGCAATATTTTTTATTTTAATTCTATATTTTACACTTTAATCTGAATTCCGATACCAATTCCCGATATCTTAAACATATCGGGAATCGGGATCGGAATTCCGATTCCAGATTCAAAAGATCGCCGACTTCATGGCCGACCCCCCACTGGGGTCGGGTCGGGTTTCATGAAACCCGACCTTGCCAAAAGTCGGCGACTTTTGAACAATTTCGACCCGTTTCGCTCAACCCTACCCACCACTGCTACATTCCCCCACACTTTAATTATGGTCATCCCTGACCATGTCAGACCTTAAAAGAAGAGTTAGAATTTTATAATGCCTTAGCTCTGCACTATCAAACATTAAAAAACATCAGACTGCAGGCTGGTTCCGATGTCTTCTTCTTAGAGCCCTAACATGACTCTGGTATCGCTGTAATCACACCGACCCAAAGAATAAAGTAATTTAATAAATGATACCACATGAGAAACGAGGTAAAAAAATATATCTCTACACATTCCAATATTTATTTCTTAGTTACTCCTGTTTAGTGAAGTCTCAGCACACTTCAAGGGCCATAAGTGAAGCAATATTCTATAGATATTTAGGCATTATGCCAAGTTTTTTTTCGCTCTGTGGTAGCAGAAGGAAACCCTGAAAGTGAATCTGTCACCAGACTTTTGCCACCTAATCTGAGAGCAGCATAATGTAGAGACAGAGCCCCTGCTTCCAGCGATGTGTCACTTACTGAGCTGCTTAGTGTAGTTTTGACAAGATCATTGCTTTATCAGCAAGAGATTACCACTAGAGGACTAGTTAACCTGCTGCAATGCAGTCCTCCATATTCATAACCTCTATTTAACCTTGCCCCCACCTTTGATTGGTAACTTACTTAGTACACTGTACAGACAGCTGGCAATCAGTGATGGGACCGGGATTATGCATAGCTTAGCATTCAGAGAACTGCTAGATCTGCATAAGATAAAATAGGGATTTTATCAAAACAGCGAGCAGCCCAGTAAGTGGCACATCACAGAAATCAGGGTCTCTACATTATTATGCTCTCAAATGGGGTAGCAAAATCCTGTTGACAGATTCTCTTTAACCCCTTTACCCCCAAGGGTGGTTTACATGTTAATGCCCAGGCCAATTTTTACAATTCTGACCATTGTCCACAAGATGAGGTAATAACTCTGGAACGCTTCCATGGATCCTGGTGATTCTGACACTCTTTTCTCGCAATATATTGTACTTCATGATAGTAGTAAAATATTTTTTATATGACTTGCGTTTATTTGGGAAAAAAATGGAAATTTGGGAAAATTTTGAATATTTCGCAATTTTCCAAATTTGAATTTTCAAGCCCTTAAATCACAGAGATATGTCACACAAAATACTTAATAAGTAACATTTCCGACATGTCTACTTAACATCAGCACAATTTTGGACCCAAAATTTTTTTTTGTTAGGAAGTTGTAAGGGTTAAAAGTTAATCAGCGATTTCTCATTTTTACAACTCCATTTTTTTTTAGGGACTACATCACATTTGAAGGTACTTTGCAGGGTCTATATGATAGAAAATACCCAAAAGTGACACCATTCTAAAAACTGCACCCCTGAAGGTGCTCAAAACCACATTCAAGAAGTTTATTAACCCTTCAGATGCTTCACAGGAATTTTTGGAATGTTTTTTAAAAAAATGAACATTTAACTTTTTTTCACAAAAAATTTAATTCAGACGAAAAATTTTTTATTTTACCAAGGGTAACAGGAGAAATTGGACCCCAAAAGTTGTTGTGCAATTTGTCCTGAGTACGCTGATACCCCATATGTAGGGGTAAACCACTGTTTGAGCGTATGGCAGAGCTCAAAAGGGAAGGAGCGCTATTTGACTTTTTCAACACAGAATTGGCTGGAATTGAGATCGGACGCCATGTCGCGTTTGGAGAGCCCCTGATGTGCCTAGACAGTAGAAACCCCCCAATTCTAACTCCAACCCTAACCCCAACACACCCCTAACCCTAATTCCAACTCTAACCATAACCAAAACCACAAACCTAACCCTAACACACCACTAACCCTAACTGCAATCATAATCCAAACCCTAACCCTAACTCTAGCCCCAACCCTAACCATAACTTTAGCCCAAACCTAACCCTAACTTTAGCCCTAACCCTGACTTTGGCCCCAACCCTAACCCTAATTTTAGCCCCAACCCTAACCCTAACTTTAGCCCAACCCTAATACTAACTTTAACTCTACTCACTTTAGCCCAACTCTAACCATAATGGGAAAATAGAAATAAATACATATTTTTATTTTATTATTTTTCCCTAACTAAAGGGGTGATAAAAGGGGGTTTGATTTACAATTTTTTATTTTGATCACTGTAATAGGGTTCTCAAAATGAACCAATTGGAAAAAATCTCCTATTATTGCCGGGTGCCGGACAGCAGATCTCAGCGGGCGCACTGCGCATGCGCCCGCTATTTTCTCCTGGAAGAAGAAGCTGGTGGCCCGGTGGACTTAAGGGGGGCCTGCAGGGACAATGGAATCACTGGTAGGGGTATCGGGGGACCCTATTTCTCTCTCCTGTGATGTGCAATCACATCAGAGGAGAGAGAAATGAAATAGAAAATCTGACGTTCTTTGCGGTCGGCGTTATACCGTTAATAACAGCAATCGCAACACCAGGATCGGTAAAAACTCACCCGAATCATGTTCTCTGGGGTCTCGGCTACCCCTAGTAGCCGAGACCCTAGAGAAATTCTGACACTAGGGGGTGCTATAACCTTAAACCTCAGCGCCATTAAAAAGCGGTGCTGTGGTTTAAGTACCCTTAACTGCCGCTGCTAAAAGGCGTATCGGCGGCCATTAAGGGGTTAAATGTAACTCTCATCATTCTCCCCTGATCACGTTGATTGCCGGCAGAGCAGGGGAGGGTAATGAGAGCCGTGTTCAGCACCCGGCGCCGGGGAACAGCGCTAACTGCAGCGCTTCTTCCCTGGCGCCTGTCCGTGTGGTACTGATGCGGCACACACATGCCACACGTGTGCCTCAAGTATTGCACACACGGACACTGACATCTCCGGTACTGGAAATATCAGGACATCTGAAAGAGGCCTTATAGCGGGTTTCTATGTTTGGCAGCTGCCACACGCTAAAAGACGCTTTTTAATGCCAAAAATAGTTTTTGCAGCACCACATTTTGAGAGCTATAATTTTTCCATATTTTGGCCCACGGAATCATGTGAGGTCTTGTTTTTTGCGTGACGAGCTGATGATTTATTGGTATAATTTTCCGGCTCATGACATTTTTTGACCACTTTCTATTTTCTGATTTTTTTTGGGAGACAGAATGAGCAAAAACCAGCAATCCATGAATTTCTTTTGGGGGGCGTTTATACTGTTCCATGTGTGGTAAAATTGATAAGGCAATTTTATTTTTCGGGTCAGTACGATTACAGCGATACCTCATTTATTTTTATTTAATGTTTTGGCACTTTTCTATACTAAAAACTATTTTATAGAAAAAATAATTGTTTTTGCATCACTTTATTCTTTTTGTTTGGCGAGATGATGATAAAGCATTGTTTTTTGCCTTGTTTTTTTTATGGTGTCCAATAAAGGGGTTAACTAGTGAGACCGTTTTATAGGTTGGGTAACTACGGATGCGGCGATACCAAATATGTGTACTTTTATTGTTTATATTTTTTTTCATTCAAATATTTATTTAGTGATAGAATAAATATTGATTTTTTTTTATTATTTTTGCTAAATAGTTTTACAATTATTTAAAAAAATGTATTTACCCTATTCTAACTTTTATACTTTGTCCCACTATGGGAGAATATTTGTTTTGCATTTTGCAGGCTGATCATTTCTATAGCATGCAGATGAAGCAGCATGCTACAAAAGCTCTCGGCGCTGCACTCAGTGCACTGACACTGAGAGACTTCTTGATCATGCACTGCGCATGACCAGGAAGTTTCTTAGCTCTGGTAACCCGGATGTCGTCATGACGACATCGGATTACAATGGCAGCGATCGGGCCCCCGCAGGGTCTCTGATCCAAAGGCAGAGGGGCTGTCAGCCTTCTGCCTGCTCCCGGAATGCTGCGATCGTGTTCGATCGTGTTCGGGTTGAAGTGCCGGGAGAGGTCTGTGACCACTCCTGGCACTTAGTGTCGGGTGTCAGCTGTGAGAATCAGCTGACACCCGCCTGCGATCGGCCGAACACCACCCGTGTGCGCGGCCGATCGCTATGACGTACTATACCATCCATGGTCAAATTCTGCCCAGTCACATGTACGATATAGTGCTATGTCACATTAGCAGAGTCCCTGAGGTGCCAGAACAGCAGAACCCCCCATAAGTGATGTCATTTTACAAACTACACCTCTCTGTGAATTCATCTAAGGGTGCAGTGATCATATTGACCCCACATGTGCCTCATGGAATATTATACTATTCAGTGGTGAAGAAAGAATAATTACTTTTTTACTGTTAAATTATTGTTTTAGCCCCATTTTTTTATTGTTATATGAACTAATAGGAAAAAATGGACCTTTATGTTTGTTTTGCAATTTCTTCTGAGCGAACCAATACCCTACATGTAATTAGGAACTACTTTTGAGGAACAAGGCAAAACTCTGAAGGGAAGAAGTGCCATAATTTAGTGCAGATTTTACTGTTATGGCTTGCAGGTGTCATAAGGTCATGACCCACTGGGAGAGCCCCCGAAGTGCCAGAACAGCAGCACCCCCATAAGTGACCTCATTCTACAAACTACACCTCTCAATACAATCATTTACGGGTTCAGTGATCATACACTACAGGTAGGTCTCAGAATTTTATATCATTGGGCAGTGAAGAAAAGATAATTACATTTTTACCACCAAAATTTTGTTTTAGCCCCAGATTTTACATTATTACAAGACGATGGCATCGTGGGGGCGCCAATCAGAGGGCGCCCCCTCGCTCTCTCTGCCTTCTAAATGCTGCCTTCGATATTGATCACAGCATTTAGAGGGTTAAGCTGCCAAAAGTGGTGCAGGCTCTGCTCCTGGCACTGAGTGCCTGAACATCTGGCAGCAATCGAGTGCGTTCATCTCCAAGGCATGACATATCCATAAGTCCAAGATGGAGAAGTACTTCTCAGCCTGGAGATATGGATAAGTCTTGTTGCATAGTTTGGTCGCAGAAGAAATTTGTGAGAGTATGGGGTAATTCAACTTTTATCTACACAGAACATGACGTACATGCATCAGCTTCTTAATACAGCATAACAGGAAGTCTAAAACACCTTTTACCAGAGAGAAAGTGAAACCAAAGTGCAACAAGTATATACACGTTACATTCAACAAAGCATATAACAGTAACAACATTGCCATCTACTGTCAGAAAAGTTTAAATTCCTCCTGCACACAAATAAGTCTGTATCTGTTGCATATCTGCCAACACGTCTAAGGTCATGAAGGGGTTAATATATCTTGTGATCTACAATAATGTAGCAGTTATTATTTATATCCATCAACTATGGTTGTCTAGGTTAATATACAGACTGTTAGAATTTGGCTCCGCTTGCCAGTCTGAGCAGTCATCATGTAACTGCAAATATGCAACTTGCAAACTTGTGATGCTTGCCAGAAATTGACTCTGGAGTGGACAACCCATTTAACATCCTTCCTCTTTTACCATTAATTGTAACTGTGTAACATATTTTTATTCACAAATGCTCCCCAGGTCCTTACTAGCTATTCTGATATTATTGACAGAAATACCGTCATTCATTTTTTAGGGCAAAGAGAAATTAGCAAAGAGCTGACCCAGGTCATTAGAAAAACCAAGCTCTATAGATATTCCTCAGTTTATCTGTTTGAGGATGTAAGATATTTCACCTTCATCTCGTGCTCTGACCCACAGTATGAACTGGGCGCAGAAATGAAGAAGCGCCCCAATGCCTTTCATTTTCACGTTTTCTAATCTTCTGTATCTGCATTATCATATATAGGAAACTACCCAGTAGTCTATCTACAAAATTTTCTAAGTATTTTTATTTTTTTACAGGAATGCTTGTATACAGAGTATACATGGAACGTTTTCTGGTAATGTAATTATATTAAAGGGGTTGTCCAGCGCAAATCAATAAATCTGCAGTCACTCTGTGTGACTGCAGACTTATGAATCCCTCCAGGGCACGCACTGTGTGCTGCGGGGATTCGCCGACTAAGGACCAAAGGGTACGTATGAGTTATATGTACTCCTGGCCAGTGGGAGTAGCCTCACTCTCTAGTCGGACAGGTCCACTGGCCAGCTGCACATCTAGATGGGGCGGTGCCTCAGCTCAATATAAGTGTATGGAGCAAGGCTGAGCCCACTGGTGCTCAAACTCATCTATGGACCCCCATCCCTGCTGTAGGTTGTATGCTACGACCTCCCCTGAGATGACAACTGTCGGTACATTGCAGCTAGCCTGCCCGCTAGTGGAGCGCCCCCAGACACAGGGCCACGAGTTCTCGGTACTGGGCCTCTCTGATTCGGTTCTGAGGCTGTCACGGTGGCTAGACCCGGTCCGCGACCCTGCTAAGGGTCGTCCAATAAAAGGTGATAGGAGTCTGTCAAGGTTTCGTGACTCCACCTGTGGTGTTCGGTCAGGGTGACCGATGCTGCTGTGGGGTCCGCTGGGGTGATGGAATGGCAGCTGGATGGTATACCTTCCCACAGGTGAAGTGTGTCCCCAGGGCTTCCCAGTAAGGTGGATGGTGATGGTGTGAGGTGAAGTCAATAACGAGGACACAAGGTTGCAGTCTCTTTACCTCTTTACTGTAGACTTCAGGATCCTCAATCCAGAGCACGCTTAACAGGGCTATCTGAGACCGGCCGGTCCGATGGGCACTTCCAGAGTTCCCTTTGCAGGTGGAAATCAGTGCCTACCACTAGTGCCTGTGTGTTATAGTGCTACCCTGCTGAGCATTCGGAATAGTCCTCACAACTTCTGTTCTCGTTCGTTCGTTCTTTCTAATTCTCTCTCGCTTGTTCCAGATGTTACTAGTTTCTCGTCCCCCAGTATGTTATGACTAGGACGCACCCGTGTGACGGGAAGGCTCGGAGCTCTTCCGGGACCCTAGGGACGCCCCTCTCCACGCGTTGCCCCCTATGTCTTCGTAGGAAATTTAAGGTAGACAGCCAACCTATAATTAACTGTCCTGCGGAGTTTGAAGTAAGGCCTAGAGTCAGTTACTTCCACGGTGTTCCGGCCACCGGCTACGCACCTCAGTAGGATGTTGCCTCGGTCTCACGGCACGACTCCTACTGGTTCTCCTTTGTGCTTGATCTCGTTTCTCACTGTTCCACAATATCCTTCCTTTCGTGTCTCTTTCTTAGGATACCGCCGCGGGGTGTGCAGGCGCGGTTCCGTAACGTTCTGCTCTGTTCGCCAGGCACCTGCCAGGTTCCCACGCCTGACAGGGACCCCCCTGTGTCTTCTCCCTGCAACACCCCCTGCCACGGGATGTTGCCTGAATCCAACCCAGTCAGCTTCTGACTAACTTCCTATCCAACCCCTAGTTTTACCAGTGCGAGGAGTGGCCCAATAAATAAAGCCTTTTGCTCCCCCTAGTGGCCGGAGTGTGAAGTGTAATGTGTGCTGGTGATACCTGTTCAGTAGAATTCCTTCAGTGCCATCAGACGTACCATCACTCCCCTTATGGCAGAGTGTCATACTGCAACGACCAGATCTCTGGGGCGCTGCACTAGCATTTCTCCAGCCCTGGTTCTGGCTCTCCTCTTTGTCTCTTCCTATCATCCTAGGACGTGCAGTTAACTCTCCTGGATCTTGGCTCTCCTGCCAGCACTCCACATGAACGACAGCAGTGAAGGCTGTGGCCTGGGTTCGGGCCTGAGTTCGTGGCTTGGTGGTTCAGGGAAAGCGGCTGGGTCTGGACCACAGGCTTTCGCCACCTCTGCTGTCGCACAAGCTTGGGCTAGCTCTGATATTCTTCCATCACTTCCTCTGGAGTCTCGTGTGATTCTGCCATCCTTGTTTCCCACTAAGCACAGTACACTGTATAGATGATAGAAAGCACATAATACTCTATGGTGAGTACATTAATCTAGAATTGTTTTTCAAGGCTTTATTGGAGTGTTATATAACACCGAAATATATCACAAAGCATGTAATACTCTATGGATGACAATATAGTCAATTTTTTTGCACCCCAAAAATAGAATGGTTCACTGCTTCAGCTATATACAGTGCCTTGCGAAATTATTCCGCTCCCTGGAACTTTTCAACCTTTTCCCACATATCACGCTTCAAACATAAAGATCCCAAATGTAAATTTTTGGTGAAGAATCAACAACAAGTGGAACACAATTCTGAAGTTGAATGAAATTTATTGGTTATTTTGAATTTTTGTTGAAAATCAAAAACTGAAAAGTGGGACTGGCAATATTATTCGGCCCCTTTACTTTCAGTGCAGCAAACTCACTCCAGAAGTTCATTGTGGATCTCTGAATGATCCAATGTTGTTAAATGCCTAATGATGATAAATAAAATCCACCTGTGTGTAATCAAGTCTCCTTATAAATGCACCTGCTCTGTGATAGTCTCAGAGTTCTGTTTGAAGCATAGAGAGCATCATGAAGACCAAGGAACACAACAGGCAGGTCTGTGATACTGTTGTGGAGAAGTTTAAAGCTGGATTGGGATACAAAATGATTTCCAAAACTTTAAACATACCAAGGAGCACTGTGCATTGCAAGCGATCATATTGAAATAGAAGGAGTATCATAGCACTGCAAATCTACCAAGACTCGGCCGTCCCTCTAAACTTTCATCTCAAACAAAGAGAAGACTGATCAGAGATGCAGCCAAGAGTCCCATGATCACTCTGGATGAACTGCAGAGATCTACAGCTGAGGTGGGACAGTCTGTCCATAGGACAACAATCAGTCATACACTGCACAAATCTGGCCTTTATGGAAGAGTGGCAATGAGAAAGCCATTTCTCAAAGATATCCATACAAAGTGTCTTTTAAAGTTTGCAACAAGCCACCTGGGAGACACACCGAACATGTGGAAAATGGTGCTCTGGTCAGATGAAACCAAAATCGAACTTTTTGGCAACAATGCCAAACGATATGTTTGGCGTAAAGGCAACACAGCTCATCACCCTGAACACACCATCCACACTGTCAAACATGGTGGTGGCAGCATCATGGTTTGGGCCTGCTTTTCTTCAGCAGTGACAGGGAAGATGGTTAAAATTGATGGGAAGATGGATGGAGCCAAATACAGGACCATTCTTGAAGAAAACCTGTTGGAATCTGCAAAAGACCTGAGACTGGGATGAATATTTATAATAATAATCTTTATTTTTATATAGCTCTAACACATTCTGCAGCGCTTTACAGTTTGCACACATTATCATTGCTGTCCCCCATGGGGCTCACAATCTAAATTCCCTATCAGTATGTCTTTGGAATTTGGGAGGAAACCAGAGTGCCCGGAGGAAACTCACGCAAACACGGAGAGAACATACAAACTCTTTGCAGATGTTGTCCTTGGTGGGGCTTGAACCCAGGACTCCAGCGCTGCAATGCTAACCACTGAGCCACCATGCTTGTCTTCCAATGAGACAATGATCCGAAACATAAATCAAAATCTACAAAGGAATGGTTCAGAAATAAACGTATCCAGGTGTTAGAATGGCCATGTCAAAGTCCAGACCTCAATCCAATTGAGAATCTGTGGAAAGAGCTAAAAACTGCTGTTCACAAACGATCTCAATCAAACCTCACTGAGTTCGAGCTGTTTGCCAAGGACGAATGGGCAAGAATTTCAGTCTCTCGATGTACAAAACTGATAGAGAAATACCCCAAGCGACTTGGAGCTGTAATTGCAGCAAAAGGTGGCGCAGCAAAGTATTAAGTTAAAGGGGCCAAATAATATTGCACTCCCAACTTTTCAGTTTTTGATTTTCCACAAAAATTTAAAATAACCAATACATTTCGTTCAACTTCACAATTCTGTTCCACTTGTTATTGATTCTTCACCAAAAATTTACATTTGGTATCTTTATGTTTGAAGCATGATATGTAGGAAAAGGTTGAAAAGTTCCAGGGAGCCGAATACATTCGCATGGCACTGTATTTTGCAACGATCTGCAAAGTCCTGCCCAAAGACTGTATGCCTAGAGACAGCCACTCTGCCTGCTCCTGCAACTATACCTCAGTAGGTAAATGCAGAATGTATCTGATACAAACAGCAAAGCACAAAATTAGCCCTTTAGAAGGACTGTTAGTATGATGGTTCAGCATCAGCACCATTATCAACCCTGGAGGACTCTGATTCATTAAACTGTGCACACACAGGCCTAGACAAGCATTATCTCAATTCAATAAGAATTGTCCCTGAGCTGTGCAATGGCGTGAGTGTGCTGAGCATTGCAGTACCAGTCCTTTTATAACCCCTAATGATGTCATACTGCCAGCTAATCATAGCAATGCTACTACCAAGATGGCTACGGCAATCCTCGCATGCTTATTGGCTGTGTATCAGGCATCAAACATGCGGGGCGGGGATTTGAGTATCAAATTCGAGCGTAGGCTAATGCTCGCCGAGTGCAGAGCACATCCAAGCATGTTCACTCATCCCTATTAAGGAACGCTTAATTTTTTTTACTATTATTTATTAGATTCTGGAAGCTTACAAAGGTATTCAATGTTCACAGAACAATAAATCACTTTTTTTCAGCAATTAATGGATAGCACTATGCAGTTAGTTTCAGTTCGGTGCACATTCATTTTCATGGTTCTTCTATAATTTTTACAAATTCCAACATATATTGGGAAGTTGGTACATTTCTCCTTTCAGTTCACATAATATGTTTATATTTAGTTCATTTTTAAATACAAAAAATAGAAGTTCACTTGACACTACCTTCACTTCTACTTAGTAACATAGTAACATAGTTAGTAAGGCCGAAAAAAGACATTTTGTCCATCCAGTTCAGCCTATATTCCATCATAATAAATCCCCAGATCTACGTCCTTCTACAGAACCTAATAATTGTATGATACAATATTGTTCTGCTCCAGGAAGACATCCAGGCCTCTCTTGAACCCCTCGACTGAGTTCGCCATCACCACCTCCTCAGGCAAGCAATTCCAGATTCTCACTGCCCTAACAGTAAAGAATCCTCTTCTATGTTGGTGGAAAAACCTTCTCTCCTCCAGACGCAAAGAATGCCCCCTTGTGCCCGTCACCTTCCTTGGTATAAACAGATCCTCAGCGAGATATTTGTATTGTCCCCTTATATACTTATACATGGTTATTAGATCGCCCCTCAGTCGTCTTTTTTCTAGACTAAATAATCCTAATTTCGCTAATCTATCTGGGTATTGTAGTTCTCCCATCCCCTTTATTAATTTTGTTGCCCTCCTTTGTACTCTCTCTAGTTCCATTATATCCTTCCTGAGCACCGGTGCCCAAAACTGGACACAGTACTCCATGTGCGGTCTAACTAGGGATTTGTACAGAGGCAGTATAATGCTCTCATCATGTGTATCCAGACCTCTTTTAATGCACCCCATGATCCTGTTTGCCTTGGCAGCTGCTGCCTGGCACTGGCTGCTCCAGGTAAGTTTATCATTAACTAGGATCCCCAAGTCCTTCTCCCTGTCAGATTTACCCAGTGGTTTCCCGTTCAGTGTGTAATGGTGATATTGATTCCCTCTTCCCATGTGTATAACCTTACATTTATCATTGTTAAACCTCATCTGCCACCTTTCAGCCCAAGTTTCCAACTTATCCAGATCCATCTGTAGCAGAATACTATCTTCTCTTGTATTAACTGCTTTAAGTTTAGTACACGAATGATCTCTTGCATGCTGGTTCCACTGATGGTTGCTATTGATATCAGGAGGTGCTCTGCCACAATAATTAAGGTTTCACAAACAGTCCAGCAGAAAAAAAGAAATGGGAGACACCATACAAGATAATATCTCTTGTTTCTTTGTACAAGTTTATAAGAGCAGTAAAATCAGGCAAGAATTTTGCAGGATTCTCTTCAAGTAGCAGACATTTCGTGTCACTGAATGCCTTTTGCTTGATTTTGATTTATACAAGTAAAGACAACATTATTGTATATTTCAAGTGCTGCCCATTCATTTCTTTCTGCTGGATTATATTTAATTCATACTTGCCGAATATGGGGAAAAGTACCATTTGATTCAACTGGTAATTGTATTTTTCCAACAACAAAAAAATTATTTTCAGATTACAACAGATTTTAAGCTATTGCATTTACATACTAATACTCCCACCCTTTATTTTTTGGCACCTAGTTTGCTTTGACATTGGTCATCGCCTGCACAACATGCACCGTACATGTAAGGTGCTGCAGGAAATATGTTCCCACAAACCGCTGTACATGTATGGCGCTGCTATGTTCTTTGAAAGCAGACCATCCCTGCATATTGCCCTGGGGGTCTGTACTGCCCCCCGCATCGACAATCGCTGTGATTGGCCGATCAATTCTGACCAATTCTGACCAGCCAATCACAGTGATGTGACAATAAGGCCTGGGTCACACTTGCGAGTGTAATGCGAGAAACTGCGCTGCTGCCAGCACTCGGGACCGGAGTGTGCAGCTGTATAGAAATACATGCAGCTGAACGCTCCGGTCCAAATATTGATGCGAGAGACTTACGCGAGTTTCTCGCATCACACTCGCAAGTGTGATCCCGGCCTAATGCAAATAAAATCAATGTGACATGCTGTGATTGGTGCTGTTTAAGGCAGCACCAATCACTGAAGTCACAATGGGTGGGGTAATTGCGATGTCACCTCTGCTGATTAACACTTTTGGTGCTGATTGGCTAACCAATAGTTACTGACCAATCGGCGCCAAAAGGGGGGATTTAAAATAGTGAGCACAGCTCTGCATGCCATTTTTTCCTCAGGTCTGGCGTGCAGAGCAGTTGTGCAGATCCTTTGTATACCTGAGAGAAAGAAATATCATTGGTGGCCAGTGCGATACTCCTGTGATCTGTGTCTCGTGTCTCCTGCAATCAGTGCTGTGCTGTGTGCTGTGTGGCCGATCTGTGATCACAACAGGAGCAGCACTTTCCAAATCCTTGTTCCAGCTCTTCCCTTGCCCCACCACCGCCTAACCTCTCCCACTCCCAATAATACCACTCCCAATCGTGTGCTCATCATTCTTCGCATTTGTGCTCTTCCTGTGACCTCGGTGTACTGATCAAGTATTGCTGCTAATCAGAGTCCGAGCCAAGGTACTTTTTCTCCCTTTTTGCTCTAGATAGAGTAGCATATATAGCAGTGGCGTAACTACAAAGTGAGGGGCCCCGATGCGAACTTTCAAATGGGCCCCCCCCCCGCGCAAAAATATTTCCCACCGAAATTCACATTTTCCCTATTCATTTCGCACACTATAGTTGTGTTGCAATGTAGTGTAGTCTGACCTAATACTGCCCTGTACTCGCTGAGAAAAATGATTTTATAACTAACATGTCCCTATAGTAATATGTCCTCCCTCGCTCTAATTCCAAGCGCACTCCCGACGTTTGAAATCTGTGTGCTGTTTCTTCCTGGTATGACTGCAGTGCGTCATTTCCGGACCTGTGCAGTATGGGGGTGTATTGGGTGTACTGGTTGGCTCCGGAGCATGCGCACTGCACATTCTGACACTGGCAAGTACACGCAATACTCCCCCACAGTGCACATGCTGGGCTCTGCCCACAGCCGTGTACAGCCCGTACACACACGGCTTTGCTCCGAGAACCCGTACACACACGGCTCTGCTCCGTACACCTTGTACACAAGCGGCTCTGCTCCTTACACCTTGTACACACGCGGCTCCACTCCTTACACCCCGTACACACGCGGCTCCGCTCCATACACCCCATACATACACAAATCCGCTCACCTCTTTTACCCTCGGCTCAGCTTTGTACACCTCGTACACACCTGACTCCGCTCCGTACACCTCGTACACATTGCTCCACTACACACATACACGGCTCCGCTCTGTACACCTTTTACACACACGGCTCTGTTACATAAACTTCCCCTCTTTCAGCACCATGACAATCAAGCACAGCAGAGTCCTGCATAGTGCATACACTGAGGCCACTGATCATGTGACCCCTGACTCCTCACCTCCTGTGACCTCATCACAGGTCCTGTGCGCATAGAACAGGTGTGTGTGTGTGTGCGTGCGTGTGCGTGTGCGTGTGTGCGCGTGTGTGTGTCAGGTGTAAGCAACACATCACTCACCATCCTCTGCCTTCCATCTCTCCAGCTTCAGTCAGTGACACGCCCAGCCCTTCTGCTAGGTCACATGTCCTTCATGGACACGCCCACTCGCCGCACACTGTTGAAAGTCTGGGGAAGCTGTGGGCGTGGCCAGCAGGATGCGTGCGTGACTTGTCTCCTTTCTTTCCCCTGCTACTTCTTTGCTGGACTGGGCGGGCCCTGAAAACACTGCGGGCCCCGTCGCAGTCGCGACCCCTGCGACTGCAGTTGTTATGCCCCTGATATATAGTAAGTTGTAAGAGACTTTCGATCCTCTTGTAGAAAAAAAATATTAGTTAGTACAGACTAGAGTAGCTTTATAGGTATGGAGGTAGCGCATTAGGGGAGCAGACATTGCAGTGTTAGTGACATCAGTTTTTCTCTAGCACAAAAATAATAGTTAGGGCCTAGTAACTTCTTAGCTAGAGCATTTAGGGGAGCAGATGACGCAGTGTTAATGACATCCGTTTTTCACTTGCAGAAAAATAATAGTTAGCGTTGGGTAACTTTTTAGCTAGCGCATTAAGGGAGGGTACATCTCAGTGTTGACAGCCGTTTTTCTTTTGCAACAGCAAAAAAATAAATAGTATGCAACTGGTAACTTCTTAGCAAGCGCTTTAACGTACATCGCAGTGACATCTGACTTTTGAATAAAAAAAAGAATAGATAACGACAAGTAGTTTTATAGGTAGGGTATTAATGTAGTGAACGTCATTGCAATTTTTTTTATACTAACTTTTTTCTACTTCTACTTACTTTTCCTTTTTAGTGTTTCTTGGAAAATTTTCCTGGTTTCTGCAGCTTGATTGGCTGCCGGAATCTCCACACGTTAAGTTAATAAAGAAAAAAATATATATAGTCTGCCACTACTCTGACTTCTCCCAACCCCCTCCCCTCATCAAACATGTCCCCTCTGCTCATCATACTTTACCACTATCCTAGCCAAATCCCTAACAAAAGCATTAGTGGAAACTCAATCATTTCCCGAACTTTCGGCCAAATTTTGCCAAATTTTAGGCTTGGGAATCTGAACACGAATCTGAATGTACAAATTTGATATTGGTGAACGTTTTCTGAACAAGTTCACTCATCTCTAGTACTTAGTCTGAACCTGCTTTCATCAGTGAGGAGCAAAGGTCGCCGATATCGAGTCTGGCTATCTTTCTGTTCTTTGGAAAATGCCAATGGCCCTGTATGGCTGTAAACACAACACCCACTTGTGGACATTGGACCCTCATACCACCCTCATGGAGTCTGTTTCTTAAAGTTTGAGCAGACACATGGATGTTAGTGGCCTGCTGATGGTCAGTATGCAGGGTTCTGGCACTGCTCCTCCTGTTCCTTCTTGCACAAAGGAGGAGGTAGCAGTCCTGGGTTGTTGCCCTCCTATGGCCCCCTTCTAGTACACTGGCTTGTCTCCTGGTATCTGCTCCATGCTCTTTGCTGACATACACAACTACCCTTATTGCCAAAGCTCACATTGATGTGCCATCCTGGATGAGCTGCAGTACCTGAGCAACTTCTGTGCAATACCTCTAGGGTTGAAAGCAATGACAAAATGCAAAAGTGACCAAAACAACAGCCAAAAATGATGAGAATAGATAAATAGTCTATGGTCACCCCCCTGTAGAATCACTCCTTTAAAGCGGCTCTTTTGCTTATTGCCTATAATTTCTACTTGTTGCTTGTTCCATTTGTACAACAGCAGGAGAAAATGATTCCTAATCAGTCTTGCTCCATAACTGGACAGGTTGAATTCACAGAAGTATGTTGACTTGGAGTTACATTGTGTATTTCGTTTAAGTGTTGCCTTTACTTTTTTGATCAGTGTATCTATATATATAATTGTCTAAGGGTTTTTCCGTCTGTCTGTCTGTCTGTCTGTGTGTCTTTCTGTCTGTCTGTCTGTCTGTCCTGGAAATCCCGCGTCTCTGATTGGTCGAGGCCGCCAGGCCTTGACCAATCAGCAACGGGCAAAGCGACGATGATGTCATAAAGGACGTAGAAATCCCACGTTTCTGATTCAGCGACGGGCACAGTATCGACGTAGATGTCATAATGGTTGCCATGGCGACGATGATGTCATAAAGGTTGCCTCGACCAATCAGCGACGGGCACAGTCTGCCGCAAATTCTGGAATCATCATTGTCCATATACTACGGGGACATGCATATTCTAGAATACCCGATGCGTTAGAATCGGGCCACAATCTAGTATATATATATATATATATTGTAGCGTGGCTAAAGGATGTCTAATCGATGGGAGATATGTGTCTTATAGATGGCTTGTTGCTGTGATGTAACCATGGCTACCTATATGTGTTTCAGGACCTGTGGTGATGTCACAACCACATGTCTGGTCATGTGATGGGTTCTGGGTGTGGTTAGACATATAAAAGAAAGCCTAATGCTTAACACAGGTAGGTATGTGTGGAGGTGAAACCCTCCTGAGTGTGTTACGGCTTCAGGACTGAGCCGGATGAACTGGACACTTGTTTTTCTTTACCTGAACCAAAGGCTATTTGTTTTCTGTTGTTTGCCACATGGTTTATGAAGCAATAAACCCAGTGATCTTTAAAGGAACACGTCTCCTGAGTGTCAGCCGTCGCAGCTGAGTGAGTGAAATCCCTACAATATATATATATACAGTATATTAGTTTACATGACTTTATGTATACTGTTATACCTATGAATAAGTGCAATTGTAGTCTAGTAATGATTACATAATTACTTGGCAATGTTTCATTAAAGAATGTCAGGGTTTGTAGATCTTGAGGAATGCAATAAATAAGCTTCTAGTTAATGTTTTCTTCCTAGAAGAATGTAATTGTTTTGTAGTAGATATTATGTATGATTAGAAACAGTTGATTTTTAATCTTATACTATGTTATGCCATATGATATTCATTTTTTACATGGTATTTGTTTAGAATTCGGTTTTTACTTCAAGTATTCAATAAACAGAATTTAATTAATAGCAGTCATCTCACATCAGCTAATCACTAAGCTCAGTGGCTCATACAATCTACATCTCAGTGATTGTCTGCAGTGGTGGCGTGACCTGTTGATATGATGTCACTGCTGTAGCTAAAACATTGGGACCAAAGCAGTGCTGGAGAGCTGATGCTGAACTCAGCATGTGATTTTATTTTACATTAGGAAATGTTTAGGGTCCTCTTTTTTAAAAGTTTAATCTCTTAATGACCGCCAATACGTCTTTTAACTGACATGATATATAAGAGAATAGCCTCCCCATACAGGTGACAATCCAGCAGCTGTTGACTGTAAACTATAGCTGACAACTTGCTGTATCAGCCACGATCAGTGTTTGCACCGTGCATATCTGTTTAACCCCTTAGATGCTGCTGTCAATAGTGACTACATAATTATAAATGGTTAACAGAGTGTGGCGGCTTCCTATTTATCCAAACTGGTGCCCTCAAATCATTATTGTGTGGTCCTGATGTTTGCGATGGCAATTCACAACCAAATAGCGGTCTTACACTCTGTTAGCTGTAGTAATCGGTTCAGAAGTTATAGGCATTTAGGTGGTAAAAATACACATTTTCATTTCTGTCATACCACTTTGCATTAATTCCTGTAAAGCACCTGAAGGGTTAATAAACTACCTGACAGCAGTTTTTAATATGTCAAGCGGTGCTGTTTTTAAAATGGTATCACGTTTGAGGGTTTCCCAATATATGGGACCCCTAAAGTCACTTTAACCCCTTTCTGCCATTAGACGTACTATTGCGTCCATGTGGGTGGGCTTTACTTCCCAAGGACGCAATAGTACGTCATATGCGATCGGCAGCGCTCACGGGGGGAGCGCCGCCGATCGCGGCCGGGTGTCAGCTGTTTATCGCAGCTGACATCCGGCACTACGTGCCAGGAGCGGTCACGGACCGCCCCGGCACATTAACCCCCGGCACACCGCGATCAAAGATGATCGCGATGTGCCGGCGGTACAGGGAAGCACCGCGCAGGGAGGGGGCTCCCTGCGGGCTTCCCTGAGCCCCCCGCAGCAACGCGATGTGATCGCGTTGCTGCGAGGGTCTCACCTCCCTCCCTGCTCCCTCCAGCCCCGGATCCAAGATGGCCGCGGATCCGGGTCCTGCAGGGAGGGAGGTGGCTTCACAGAGCCTGCTCAGAGCAGGCACTGTGAAGGCTGCAGCGCTGCATGTCAGATCAGTGATCTGACAGAGTGCTGTGCAAACTGTCAGATCACTGATCTGTGATGTCCCCCCCTGGGACAAAGTAAAAAAGTTAAAAAAAAAAATTTCAAATGTGTAAAAAAAAATAAAAAAAAATATTCCAAAATAATGAAAAAAAAAAAAAATATTATTCCCATAAATACATTTCTTTATCTAAATAAAAAAAACAAAACAATAAAAGTACACATATTTAGTATCGCCGCGTCCGTAATGGCCCGACCTATAAAACTGGCCCACTAGTTAACCCCTTAAGTAAACACCGTAAGAAAAAAAAAAAAAAACGAGGCAAAAAACAACGCTTTATTATCATACCGCCGAACAAAAAGTGGAATAACACGCGATCAAAAAGACAGATATAACTAACCATGGTACCGCTGAAAGCGTCATATTGTCCCGCAAAAAACTAGCCGCCATACAGCATCATCAGCAAAAAAATAAAAAAGTTATAGTCCTGAGAATAAAGCGATGCAAAAATAATTATTTTTTCTATAAAATAGTTTTTATCGTATAAAAGCGCCAAAACATAAAAAAATGATATAAATGAGGTGTCACTGTAATCGTACTGACCCGAAGAATAAAACTGCTTCATCAATTTTACCAAACGCGGAACGGTATAAACGCCTCCCCCAAAAGAAATTCATGAATAGCTGGTTTTTGGTCATTCTGCCTCACAAAAATCGGAATAAAAAGCGATCAAAAAATGTCACGTGCCCGAAAATGTTACCAATAAAAACATCAACTCGTCCCGCAAAAAACAAGACCTAACATGACTCTGTGGACCAAAATATAGAAAAATTATAGCTCTCAAAATGTGGTAACGCAAAAAATATTTTTTGCAATAAAAAGCGTCTTTCAGTGTGTGACGGCTGCCAATCATAAAAATCCGCTAAAAAACCCGCTATAAAAGTAAATCAAACCCCCCTTCATCACCCCCTTAGTTAGGGAAAAATTAAAAAAATGTATTTATTTCCATTTTCTCATTAGGGCTAGGGTTAGAGTTAGGGCTAGGGTTAGGGCTAGGGTTAGGGCTAGGGTTAGGGCTAGGGTTAGGGCTAGGGTTAGGGTTAGGGCTAGGGTTAGGGTTAGGGCTAGGGCTAGGGTTAGGGCTAGGGTTAGGGCTAGGGTTAGGGTTAGGGCTAGGGTTAGGGCTAGGGTTAGGATTAGGGTTAGGGCTAGGGTTAGGGCTAGGGCTACAGTTTGGGTTGGGGCTAAAGTTACAGTTAGGGTTTAGATTACATTTACGGTTGGGAATAGGGTTGGGATTAGGGTTAGGGGTGTGTCAGGGTTAGAGGTGTGGTTAGGGTTACTGTTGGGATTAGGGTTAGGGATGTGTTTGGATTAGGGTTTCAGTTATAATTGGGGGGTTTCCACTGTTTAGGCACATCAGGGGCTCTCCAAACGCGACATGGCGTCCGATCTCAATTCCAGCCAATTCTGCGTTGAAAAAGTAAAACAGTGCTTCTTCCCTTCCGAGCTCTCCCGTGTGCCCAAACAGGGGTTTACCCCAACATATGGGGTATCAGCGTACTCAGGACAAATAGGACAACAACTTTTGGGGTCCAATTTCTCCTGCTACCCTTGGGAAAATACAAAACTCGGGGCTAAAACATATTTTCTGTGGGAAAAAAAAAGATTTTTTATTTTCACGGCTCTGCGTTATAAACTGTAGTGAAACACTTGGGGGTTCAAAGTTCTCACAACACATCTAGATTAGTTCCCTGGGGGGTCTAGTTTCCAAAATGGTGTCACTTGTGGGAGGTTTCTACTGTTTAGGTACATTAGGGGCTCTGCAAATGCAATGTGACACCTGCAGACCATTCCATCTAAGTCCTCATTCCAAATGGAGCTCCTTCCCTTCCGAGCCCTCCCATGCGCCCAAACAGTGGTTCCCCCCCACATATGGGGTATCAGCGCACTCAGGACAAATTGGACAACAAATTGTGGGGTCGAATTTCTCCTGTTACCCTCGGGAAAATACAAAACTGGGGGCTAAAAAATAATTTTTGTGGGAAAAAATTTTTGTTTTATTTTTACGGCTCTCCATTATAAACTTCTGTGAAGCCCTTGGTGGGTCAAAGCGCTCAGCACACATCTAGATAAGTTCCTAATGGGGTCTACTTTCCAAAATGGTGTCACTTGTGGGGGGTTTCTACTGTTTAGGTACATTAGGGGCTCTGCAAACGCAATGTGACACCTGCAGACCATTCCATCTAAGTCTGCATTCAAATGGCACTCCTTCCCTTCTGAGCCCTCCCATGTGCCCAAACAGTGGTTTCCCCCACATATGGTGTATCATCGCACTCAGGACAAATTGGGCAACAAATTTTGGGGTCAAATTTCTCCTGTTACCCTCGGGAAAATACAAAACTGGGGGCTAAAAAAATAATTTTTGTGGGAAAAAAATTTTGTTTTATTTTTACGGCTCTGCATTATAAACTTCTGTGAAGCACTTGGTGGGTCAAAGTGCTCACCACACCTCTAGATAAGTTCCTTAGGGGGTCTACTTTCCAAAATGGTGTCACTTGTGGGGGGTTTCAATGTTTAGGCACATCAGTGGCTCTTCAAACACAACATGACGTCCCATCTCAATTCCTGTCAATTTTGCATTGAAAAGTCAAACGGCGCTCCTTCCCTTCTGAGCTCTCCCATCCGCCCAAAAAGTGGTTTACCCCCACATATGGGCTATCAGCGTACTCAGGACAAATTGTACAACAACTTTTGGGGTCCAATTTCTTCTCTTACCCTTGGGAAAATAAAAAATTGGGGGCAAAAAGATAATTTTTGTGAAAAAATATGATTTTTTATTTTTACGGTTCTACATTATAAACTTCTGTGAAGCACTTGTTGGGTCAAAGTGCTCACCACACCTCTAGATAAGCTCCTTAGGGGGTCTACTTTCCAAAATGGTGTCACTTGTTGGGGGTTTTAATGTTTAGCCACATCAGGGGCTCTCCAAACGAAACATGGCGTCCCATCTCAATTCCAGTCAATTTTGCATTGAAAAGTCAAATGGCACTCCTTCGCTTCCGAGCTCTGCCATGCGCCCAAACAGTGGTTTACCCCCACATGTGGGGTATTGGCATACTCAGGACAAATTGTACAACAATGTTTGGGGTCCATTTTCTCCTGTTACCCTTGGTAAAATAAAACAAATTGGAGCTGAATTAAATTTTTTGTGAAAAAAAGTTAAATGTTCATTTTTATTTAAACATTCAAAAAATTCCTGTGAAGCATAATAAACTTCTTGAATATGGTTTTGAGCACATTGAGGGGTGTAGTTTTTAGAATGGTGTCACACTTGGGTATTTTCTATCATATAGACCCCTCAAAATGACTTCAAATGAGATGTGGTCCCTAAAATAAAATGGTGTTGTAGAAATGAGAAATTGCTGGTCAACTTTTAACCCTTATAACTCCCTAACAAAAAAAAATTTTGGTTCCAAAATTGTGCTGATGTAAAGTAGACATGTGGGAAATGTTACTTATTAAGTATTTTGTGTGACATATCTCTGTGATTTAATTGCATAAAAATTCAAAGTTGGAAAATTGCGAAATTTTCATAATTTTCGCCAAATTTCCGTTTTTTTCACAAATAAACGCAGGTACTATCAAATAATTTTTACCATTGTCATGAAGTACAATATGTCATGAGAAAACAATGTCAGAATCACCAGGATCCATTGAAGCGTTCCAGAGTTATAACCTCATAAAGGGACAGTGGTCAGAATTGTAAAAATTGGCCCGGTCATTAACGTGCAAACCACCCTTGGGGGTAAAGGGGTTAAACATGGTTAAGTCCCTAAAAAAATTAATTTTGTTAATTTCCTTGAAAAAATGAAAAATTGCTGCTACATTTTTAAACCTCCTAAAATGCTAACAAAATAAAATAACATTTTACAAATGGTGCTGATGTAAAGTCGACATGTGGGAAATGTTATTTATTAATATTTTGCTGTGGTATGACCATATGGATTAAAGGGATAATCTTTCAAATTTAGAAAATTGCTAATTTTTAAAAAATTTTCTCAAATCTTTGATATTTTTTATAAATAATCACAAAACGTATTGACCTAAATTTACCATTATCATAAAGTATAATGTGTCACAAAAAACAATCTCAAAATCACTGAGATTTGTTGAAGCATAGCAGAGTCATTACCACATAATGTGACACTGGTCAGATTTAAAAAATTTGGCTTCGTCACTAAGGGGTAATCCTTTTACTTAAAAAACATATTAAAAAATATACACTGCTCAAAAATATAAAGGGAACACTTAAACGACAGAATATAACTCCAAGTAAATCAAACTTCTGTGAAATCAAACTGTCCATTTAGGAAGCAATACTGTTTGACAATCAATTTCACATTCTGTAATGCAAATTGAATAGACAACAGATGGAAATTATTGGCAATTATCAATTTACACTCAATAAAGGAGTGGTTCTGCAGGTGGGGACCACAGACCACATTTCAGTAACAATGCTTTCTGGCTGATGTTTTGGTCACTTTTGAATGTTGGTTGTGCTTTCACACTCGTGGTAGCATGAGACGGACTCTACAACCCACACAAGTGGATCAGATAGTGCAGCTCATCCAGGATGGCACATCACTGCGAGCTGTGGCAAGAAAGTTTGCTGTGCCTGTCAGCGTAGTGTCCAGAGGCTGGAGGCGCTACCAGGAGACAGGCCAGTGCACCAGAAGACGTGGAGGTGGCCGTAGGAGGGCAACAATGCAGCAGCAGGGCCTCTACTTCAGCCTTTGTGCAAGGAGGAACAGGAGGAGCACTGCGAGAGCCCTGCAAAATGACCTCAAGCAGGCCACAAATGTGCATGTGGCTGCACAAACGGTTACAAACCAACTCCATGAGGATGGTCTGAGTGCCTGACATCCACAGATGGGGGTTGTGCTCAGAGCTCAACACCGTGCAGGACGCTTGGCATTTGCCACAGAACATCACGATTGGCAAATTCGCCACTGGTGCCCTGTGCTCTTCACAGATGAAAGCAGGTTCACACTGAGCACATATGGCAGATGTGGAGAGTGATCTGCTGCCTGCAACATCCTTCAGCATAACTGGTTTGGCAGTGGGTCAGTAATGGTGTGGGGTAGCATTTCCTTGGAGGGCCGCACAGTCCTCCATGTGCTCGCTAGAGATAGCCTGACTCTTGGGCCTGGGTTTCTCCTAATGCAGGACAATGCCAGACCTCATGTGGCTGGAGTTTGTCAGCAGTTCCTGAAAGATGAAGGCATTGAAGCTATAGACTGGCCCGCCCGATCCCCAGACCTGAATCTGATTAAACACATCTGGGATATCATGTCTCGCACCATCCACCAACGTCACGTTGCACCACAGACTGTCCAGGAGTTGGCAGATGCTTTAGTCCAGGTCTGGGAGGAGATCCCTCAGGAGACCATCCGCCACCTCATCAAGAGCATGCCTAGGCATTGTAAGGAGGTCATACAGGCACATGGAGGCCATATACACTACCGAGCATCATTTCCTTGTCTTGAAGCATTTCCACTTAATTTGGAACAGCCTGTAACTTCATTTTCCACTTTGATTTTGAGCATCATTCCAACTCCAGACCTCCGTGGGATATTAGTTTTGATTTACATTGATAATTTTTAGGTTTTATTGTTCTCAACTAGTAATGAGCTAGTATACTCGTTGCTCGGGATTTCCCGAGCACCCTCGGGTGGTCTCCGAGTTTTTGTAAGTGCTCAGAGATTTAGTTTTTGTTGATGCAGCTGCATGATTTACAGATGCTAGCCAGGGGGTTGCCTGGTTACTAGGGATTCCCCACATATATTCAAGCTGTGTAGCAGCTGTAAATCATTCAGCTGCTGTGACGAAAACAACCATATATACTCGAGTATAAGCCGACCCCCCTAATTTTGCCACAAAAAACTGGGAAAACTTAATGACTCGAGTATAAGCCTAGGGTGGGAAATACAGCAGCCACCGGTAAATGTCAAAAGTAAAAATAGATACCAATAAAAGTAAAATTATTTGAGGCATCAGTAGGTTAAGTGTTTTTGAATATCCATACTGAATCAGGAGCCCCATATAATGCTCCATAAAGTTTATGATGGCCCCATAAGATGCTCCATATTAAAATATGCCCCATACAATCCTGCATAAAGGTTAATAATGGCCCCATAAGATGCTCCATAGACACATTTGCCCAATATAATGCTGCACAAATGCTTATTATGGCCCCATAAGATGCTCCATAAAGATATTTGCCCCATATAGTGCTGCACAAACCTTGATTATGGCCCCATAAGATGCTCCATACAGACACTTGCCCTATATACCGTAATGCTCCACAAACGCTAATTATGGCCCCAAACAGACACTTGCCCCATATAGTGCTGCACAAACGTTATGGCCCCATAGATGCTCCATACAAACACTTGCCCCATATAGTGCTGCACAAACTTTATGGCCCCATATAGTGCTGCACAAACGTTATGGCCCCATATAGAGCTGCACAAACGTTATGGCCCCATATAGTGCTGCACAAACGTTATGGCCCCATAGAGTGCTGCACAAACGTTATGGCCCCATAGATGCTCCATACAGACACTTGCCCTACATAGTGCTGCACAAACATTATGGCCCCATATAGTGCTGCACAAACGTTATGGCCCTATATAGTGTTGCACAAATGTTATGGCCCCATACAGTGCTGCACAAACATTATGGCCCCATATAGTGCTGCACAAACGCTATGGCCCCATATAGTGCTGCACAAATGTTATGGCCCCATAGATGCTCCATACAGACAATTGCCACATTTGCTGTTGCTGCGATAAAAAAATAGATCACATACTCACCTCTCTGTCGCTCAGGCCCCCAGCACTTTCAATATTCACCTGCTCCTCGTTCCGGCGCCACTCCATCTTCAGCGTCTTCTCCACTGACGTTCAGCAGAGGGCGCACTAACCACGTCACCGCGCCCTCTGACCTGAGCGTCACTGCTGAAGCCTGGACTGAGGAGCAGGTGACTATCGCACAGCGCAGCGCTCCCTCCCCGTTATACTCACCTGCTCCTGCCGCTGTGCAGTCCCTGCTTCCCCGACGCCGCAGCTTCATCCTGTACTGAGTGGTCACCGTAATCGCTCATTACAGTAATGAATATGCGGCTCCACCTCTATGGGAGGTGGAGCCACATATTCATTACTGTAATGAGCGGTACCATGTGACCGCTCAGTACAGGAAGAAGCTGCTGGTGCCGGGGAAGCATGGACCTGCAGGGACCACACCAGGAGTAGGTGAGTATTATTAGACAGCCCCCGCTCCCCTTCCCATGCTGACCCCTGGTTATGACTCGAGTATAAGCTGAGAGGGATACTTTCAGCCCAAAAAATGGGCTGAAAATCTTGGCTTATACTCTAGTATATATGGTAAATCTCCGAGCACTTACAAATACTCGGAGACCACCCGAGCGTGCTCGGGAAAACCCGAGGAAAGAGTATAATATACTCGCTCATCACTATTCTCAACACCTTCCACTATGTAATGAATAAAGATTTGCAACTGGAATATTTAATTCAGTGATATCTAGGATGTGGAATTTTAGTGTTCACTTTATTTTTTGGAGCATTGTATATACAGTGCATTGCGAAAGTATTCGGCTCCCTGGAACTTTTCAACCTTTTCCCACATATGCTTCAAACATAAGGATACCAAATGTAAATTTTTGGTGAAGAATCAACAACAAGTCGAACACAATTGTGAAGTTGAACAAAATGTATTGGTTATTTTAAATTTTTGTGGAAATTCAAAAGCTGAAAGGTGGGGCGTGCAATATTATTCAACTCCTTTAACTTAATACTTTGTTGTGCCCCCTTTTGCTGCGATTACAGCTGCAAGTCGCTTGGGGTATGTCTCTATGTCAGCTTTGTACATCGAGAGACTGAAATTCTTGCCAATTCTTCCTTGGCAAACAGCTTGAGGTCAGTGAGGTTTGATGGAGATAGTTTATGAACAGCAGTTTTCAGCTCTTTCCACAGATTCTCGATTGGATTGAGGTCTGGAATTTGACTTGGCCACCTGAATACGTTTATTTGTGAACCATTCCTTTGTAGATTTTGCTTAATGTTTGGGATCTTCCCATCAATTTTAAACATCTTTCTTGTCCCTGCTGAAGAAAAGCAAGCCCAAACCATGATGCTGCCACCACCATGTTTGACAGTGGGGATGGTGTATTCAGGGTGATGAGCTGTGTTGTCTTTATGCCAAACATATCGTTTGGCATTGTGGCCAAAAAGTTTGATTTTGGTTTCATCTGACCAGAGCACCTTCTTTCACATGTGTGGTGTGTCTCCCAGGTGGCTTGTTGCAAACTTTAAACAACACTTTTTATGGATATCTTTGAGAAATTGCTTTCTTCTTGCCACTCTTCCATAAAGGCCAGATTTGTGCAGTGTACGACTGATTGTTGTTCTATGTACAGACTGTCCCACCTCAGCTGTAGATCTCTGCAGTTCATCCAGAGTGATCATGGGCCTCTTGGCTGCATCTCTGATCAGTCGTCTCCTTGTTTGAGATGAAAGTTTAGAGGGACGGCCAGGTCTTGGTAGATTTGCAGTGGTATGATACTCCTTCCATTTCAATATGATTGCTTGCACAGTGCTCCTTGGGATGTTTAAAGTTTTGAATATCATTTTGTATCCAAATCCAGCTTTAAACTTCTCCACAACAGTATCACAGACCTGGCTGTTGTGTTTCTTGGTCTTCATGATGCTCTCTGTGCTTCAAACAGAACCCTGAGACTATCACAGAGCAGGTGCATTTATACAGAGACTTGATTACACACAGGTGGATTATATTTATCATCAATCGGCATTTAGGACAACATTGGATCATTCAGAGATCCACAATGAACTTCTGGAGTGAGTTTGCTGCACTGAAAGTAAAGGGCCGAATAATATTGCACGCTCCACTTTTCAGTTTTTGAATTTCCACAAAAATTTAAAATAACTTGTGATGAGCGAATATACTCGTTACTTGAGATTTCCCGAGCACACTCGGGTGTCCTCCAAACATTTTTTAGTGCTCGGAAATTTAGTTTTTATTCCGGCAGCTGAATGATTTACATCTGTTAGCCAGCATAAGTACATGTGGGGATTCCCTAGCAACCAGGCAAGCCCCATATGTACTTATGCTGGCTAACAGATGTAAATCATTCAGCTGTGGCAATAAAAACTAAATTTCCGAGCACTAAAAAATAGTCGGAGGACATCCGAGCGTGCTCGGGAAATCTCGAGTAACAAGTATATTCACTCATCACTAAAAATAACCATTAAATTTCATTCAACTTCACAATTGTGTTCTATTTGTTGTTGATTCTTCACCAAAAATTTATATTTGGTATCTTTATGCTTGAAGCATAATATGTGGGAAAAAGTTGAAAGGTTCCAGGGAGCCGAATACTTTCGCAAGGCACTGTATCTATATGTATCATGGCTCAATGTCGAGATCAACCCCATATCTGCACAATCTACCTCTATAGGGTTTGTCATCTAAATGTCTTTGACTTCACATTTGAGGAGTCCCCACCACTATCCATATCTACACAAACACCTACCACATAGGGGCAGATTATAGCCTGGGCGATCAAGCACACAACATTGTCCCACGAGCAGCAGCTCATTCTTAACCTGTTTACCTCCTTCTGATTGACAGCTGTTGATTTTGCTTTCATGTTGGGATTGTACCAGATACATGGTTAAGTCATGCTTATTATCAAAATATCTTAAATGATAGAAAATACATAATGAAATAATAAAACAAATATATTCCTCTATAGCGTTTATAAAATTAAATATTATATTAAGAAAAACAAATTATCAAGAAAACACACTCTTAAAAAAGCACATAGGCCAAAATGTTATATAATCATACCATGTATTGAAATGTTAGAGTATATAACCTAAATGGCATTAGAAAAGTGCTGATCTGTCCTGAAATATAAGAGGCTGTGACAGAAACAGTACGAAAATTAGATGACTCAAAATATATGAAAATTGATTTTACAGTTGGCAAAGATCTCAGAAGTGGTGAAACAGTTTCCAGCACACTCTGAAACTGGACTAGTTCCAAAAGATCTTGCTCTGTAGTGCTTTAAGCCATTCTTGCCCTTTTGTAACCCAGGCTGTATGAATTTTAGCTTGCTGTTAGCTCTCTCACATGCTCCCTGTGTGAAATGGAGTCTGGAAATGCTCTTGTGCCATGGCAGAGGAAGTATTTTTTCATGACTGCATTATGTGTTACCTTCCTCTATATCTGCAAGCACACCCCATTTAAAGTAAGTCTGTCATGTTAAATACCACTATTAATCTGCAGATATGGGGTTAATCTGCAGATTAATAGCGTTATGACACCATAAGGTGCCGGCACTGAGAACCCCACAGATGGGAAGAAATTTGCTTTATTTCTAGCCCCTCCCCCTGCCATGTTCTGCTTCCAGTCATAGGGGCGGATCTAGCACGGTTTCAGTCACTGCTCTGTGTATAGAGACAGGTGGCTGTAACCACGCCCCTGGAATTGACTGACAGCCAACTCTAATGCTGATCCTGCTGTCAATCAGTGCCAGAGGCGCGGTTATGGCCGTCACCGTCACTGGTGCCACCCCTATGACTGGCAGCCGAACACTGTCGGGTGGAGTAAACTTTACTTCCACCCCGGGCTCTCAGTGTCGGAACTGCAAGTTGTCAGAGCGCTATTAATCTGCATATTACTAAATTTAGTAGCAAAGCCACAAAAGAGGACTAAAAATCCTCCAAAAATTCAAAAATACAGCTGAAAAAGGGCAGCACCTGCCCAGGTCTCTGAACACAAGGAACTACAGGATGCAACCGACCCATATAGCAAAGATGTTGCAAAACACAGGTGCAAAATGCTAACTAGAAAGCCACTCACAACATACCAGTTCATGGAGGGGGTGACTGCTTAGTATACATTTGCACAATAGAGGCCTGTATAGGGCCTGTTCACTTGTAGGTAATGTGTAGTGTCTGGTTCTCAGCCTATTAGTCACGCCCATACTATTCAAATAGGTGGGCTGGCCAGCACTCTCTCAAAGCATCCCATGTGAACACCCCTGTATACAAGACCCAAGCGTGTTGGGCTTGGCTGCACCCTGAAAAATAAAGTGCACAAAATACATTTAATTATGTGAGGTATTGGTCGATATTTTGGCCAAGGTATGTGTTATGATCAGGCAGCCTTGGAACAACATGAAAAAACCTTCGCTGGAGTAGTGGTAACTAGAGTTGAGCGACCTTGACCTTTTTAGAGTCGAGCCGGGTTTCGCGAAACCCGACTATCTCAAAAGTCGAGTCGAGTGGAATCGGCCGATTATCGCGAAAAGTCGGGGATCGACCGAAACACGAAACCCAATGCAAGTCAATGGGGGAGCATAGTCGGCAGTGAGTAGAGGCCAGGAAAACATGTACAGAGCCCATTGTATTGGCAAAAACATCCATTCTTGCTACTGAAGCTTGTCAATCGTAATTTAGCTTATAATAATTGGAAGGCATTTGAAATTGGGGGTCATTTGGCTAAAGTTGTGGGGGGTAGGGCCGGTTCAAGTAATTAGTGTGCCCATTAAATCTGTACCACGTCACGGCAGTGGAGCAGGGAGAGGTAAGCATTTCAGCTTTGCAAGTGCTCTGATCCTGAGCAAGCGGTGGGGGGGGGCACTTGTTGGCATTGGCACTGGCACAGGGCCCCTCAACGTACAGCGGTGTGTTTGCACGGCGGGGGCGCCTCCCACCGGCAGCAACACTTTTGCGTACTATGAGGGGCCCTGTGCCAGTGACGTCGCCAACGAGTATTCCTCCCCCCACCTGATGAAGGAACCTGCACCTTCATCTGCACCTTCCTCTTTGTCCCCGTGTAAGGTGGTATGGTATGCGGGAAGGGGGACCTGACTTTCAGCAGGGTCACAATCTTGCAGTGTAGCGTGCACGGGGAATGTTGCATTATGGGTCAATGTACCAGCAGACTCATCTATCACTGGATGGGCAATGGGCAGGATGAGGGGGAAACAGATATGGGCCCAAAGAATAAAGTGGGCTAAATGCAGTTCAAAATTGGTAACAGGACTAACCAGGGGGCATTGTTTTGTTCAGTGGAGGACAACTGGAATGAGAGGCTGGAATGAGAGGCTGACACAGAGAGTAGGCCCAAATCAGTAAGTATTCTAAATGCAGTTCAAAATTGGCAACAGTAGTAAACCGGCGGCACAGCTTTGTTCACTGTAGGAGAACAGCAAGGAGCGGCAGACACAGATAGAAGGCCCCAACCCAACTAGTAGGCCAAATGCAGTGTTGTTTTCAACAACTACTAAACGAGAGCCAGAAGATCGAAGCAATGGAGAGTAAACCTGGGGAACACCTTGGAGCGGCAGACACCGTTAGTAGGCCCTACCGAAGTAGTAGCCCCAATGCAGTTTTCAAATTCCTAGAGGCTGAAAACAAGACTATTGACGCTCTGCTTTTTTCAAAGGAGGACAGCTGTATTGAGTGGCGCAGACAGACACAGGTAGTAGGACTTAAACCAAAAATGTGGCTCAATGCAGTTTAAAAAAGGTTACAGGGGTACACAGGCAGCATTGCTCTGGTCAGTGGAGGACAATTTCAATAGTGGACCGCAGTCAGACTTTGTACGCCTACTATTAAAAAAAGGATGCTCTATGCAATTAAAAATAGGTTCCAGGGGTCCACGGGCAGCAGTGGTGTGGTCAGTGGAGGAGTATTGGAAGGAGGGACCGCAGACAGGCGTAGTAGGCCTAACATAACAAAATTAGGCTGCAGGCACTTTAAAATTGGTTCCAGGGGTACACGGGCAGCAGTGGTGTGGTCAGCGGAGGACAATTTGAATTAGGGACTGCAGACAGACTTTGTAGGCTGTCCCCTGTGGACCATGCATCCAACACATTAACCTAGTGCGCCGTAATGGACACGTAACTTTTTGTGGACATGCCTACTGGTCCATGCGTCTCTTGTCAGGTGCACCTTTCTACTGTTTGATTGCCTGAGTGCTATGATAATGCAGACTTTTTCATGCCGGTGGAGGGCTGGGATGGCTTTTCTCGCAAAAGAAATGTCGACTGGGTAGCTTGAACCGTGGTACAGCGTAGTTCATCTGGGCTTTCTAAATATAAAACAAAGAAAAAAAGGAGGCTCCATGCACTTTCAGCTGGGTTCCAGGGGTACACGGCCAGCATTGGTCTGGTCAGTGGAGAACTATTGGAAGGAGGGACCGCAGACAGGCTTCGAAGGCCTAACATAATAAAATTGGGCTGTAAGCACTTTATAATTGGTTCCAGGGGTACACGGGCAGCAGTAGACAGGTCAGTGGAGGCCTAGTGGAAGGACGGACCGCAGACAGGCTTCGAAGGCCTAACATAATAAAATAGGGCTGTAGGCACTTTATAATTGGTTCCAGGGGAACACGGGCAGCAGTAGACAGGTCAGTGGAGGCCTAGTGGAAGGACGGACCGCAGACAGGCGTCGAAGGCCTAACATAATATAATTGGGCTGTAGGCACTTTAAAATTGGTTCCAGGGGTAAACGGGCAGCAGTAGACAGGTCAGTGGAGGCCTAGTGGAAGGACGGACCGCAGACAGGCTTCGAAGGCCTAACATAATATAATTGGGCTGTAGGCACTTTAAAATTGGTTCCAGGGGTACACGGGCAGCGGTAGGCAGGTCAGTGGAGGATTAGTGGAAGGACGGACCGCAGACAGGCTTCGAAGGCCTAATATAATAAAATTGGGCTGTAGGCACTTTAAAATTGGTTCCAGGGGTGCACGGGCAGCAGTAGACAGGTCAGTGGAGGCCTAGTGGAAGGAGGGACCGCAGACAGGCTTCGAAGGCCTAACATAATAAAATTGGGCTGTAGGCACTTTATAATTGGTTTCAGGGGTACACGGGCAGCAGTAGACAGGTCAGTGGAGGCCTAGTGGAAGGAGGGACCGCAGACAGGCTTCGAAGGCCTAACATAATAAAATTGGGCTGTAGGCACTTTATAATTGGTTCCAGGGGAACACGGGCAGCAGTAGACAGGTCAGTGGAGGCCTAGTGGAAGGACGGACCGCAGACAGGCTTCGAAGGCCTAACATAATAAAATTGGGCTGTAGGCACTTTGAATTCTCTTGCAGGGGTACACAGGCACCATTGGTGTTGTCAGCGGCTGCCGATTGTAATGAGTGTCTGCCAGTTAGTAGTCCCAAACAATAAATACATGTTAATGTCTCGCATTACAACAAAACGAAAACACAAAAGGGTGCAATCATTAGGTACAGGGGTGGGCTCCTCTGCGTAGTTTCAGAACTAGTAATTTGGCACAAAGTATTTACTTGGGTAAATATAGGACACTGCCCCTGACTATGTTAAGTACCATCATACATGTCAACACAATGGTATTGTCAGTGGCAGGAATTCACGGATGTCAGCGCATAGACTAAACATTGGTGGAACTGTGAGAGATAATTGTGCAAGTGGTAGAGCAATGTTTGAGCTGGGGGTGGGGGAACTTTCTTGTGGCCAGCGGTACAGGCCCAGGGCCCCTCATGTTACAACAGTGTGTATGACGTTGGGTGCGCACCACCACCGCCAGAGACACTTTATTGTACTATGAGGGATCCAGTGGCAGTGCCGTTGACCAAAAGCGGGCACACCCACCTCTTCAGATAAACAGCACTCTCACGGGTGCTTGCGCCAAGTGGCGATACCACGGGCCCGTGTGGGGAGTTTGGCCATTTAGGGAGGTGTAAACATGTCGTATGCTGGACAATCAGCTGCTGCAAATTACGAGATTGGTAAAGTCATTCAGAGTAGTCCACAGGCAATACCTTTTCATAGGAAAGCTAGGTGTCGGCCGGGCAAGGTGGGGCAAAAGAATTCAAAATCCAGTTGTGGTTCATTTTAATGAAGGTTAGATCATCAACATTTTGGGTAGCCAGACGAGTCCTTTTTTCGGTTAATATTGAACCTGCAGCACTGAATACTCTTTCTGATAGGACACTAGCTGCCGGGCAAGCAAGCTCCTGCAATGCATATTCTGCCAATTCTGGCCAGGTGTCTAATTTGGATGCCCAGTAATCAAATGGGAATGACGGTTGAGGTAGAACATCGATAAGGGATGAAAAATAGTTAGTAACCATACTGGACAAATGTTGTCTCCTGTCACTTTGAATTGATGCCTGTCCTGTCTGCGGTCATAGCAAAATCACTCCACAACCTGGTCAGAAAACCCCTCTGTCCAACGCCACTTCGGATTTCTGCACCTGTAACACTTCTGGTCTCCTGCCCCCTGCTGCTCGTGTGAGAACGATCACGGGCGCTGTGTGCTGGGAATGCCTGAAGCAAACGGTCAACAAGAGTTGATTGTTTGGTTGCTAATATTAGTTCCAAGTTCTCATGTGGCATAATATTTTGCTATTTGCCTTTATAGCGAGGATCAAGGAGGCAGGCCAACCAGTAATCGTCATCGTTCATCATTTTCGTAATGCGTGTGTCCCTTTTGAGGATACGTAAGGCATAATCCACCATGTGGGCCAAAGTTCCAGTTGTCAAATCTGCGGTTGTGCTTGGTTGAGGTGCAGTTTCAGGCAAATCTACGTCACTTGTGTCCCTCAGAAACCCAGAACCCGGCCTTGCCACGCCACCAATTTCCAGTGGCCCCGGAGAAGCTTCCTCATTAAAAAAATACTCATCCCCATCATCCTCCTCATCTTCCTCCTCCTGTTCGCCCGCTACCTCGTCCTGTACACTGCCCTGACCAGACAATGGCTGACTGCCATCAAGGCTTTCCTCTTCCTCGGCTGCAGATGCCGGCTCCTTTATGTGCGTCAAGCTTTGCATCAGCAGACGCATTAGGGGGATGCTCATGCTTATTATGGCGTTGTCTGCCCTAAACAGCCGTGTGCATTCCTCAAAACACTGAAGGACTTGACACATGTCTTGTATCTTCGACCACTGCACACCTGACAACTCCATGTCTGCCATCCTACTGCCTGCCCATGTATGTGTATCCTCCCACAAAAACATAACAACCCGCCTCTGTTCGCACAGTCTCTGAAGCATGTGCAGTGTTGAGTTCCACCTTGTTGCAACGTCTATGATTAGGTGATGCTGGGGAAGGTTCAAAGACCGCTGATAGGTCTGCATATGGCTGGAGTGTACGGGCGAACGGTGGATATGTGAGCAAAGTCCGCGCACTTTGAGGAGCAGGTCGGATAACTTTTCAGGAAGCACTGCACCACCAGGTTTAAGGTGTGAGCCAGGCAAGGAACGTGTTTCAGTTGGGAAAGGGAGATGGCAGCCATGAAATTCCTTCGTTATCACTCACTACCTTGCCTGCCTCAAGATCTACTGTGCCCAACCACGACTGCATTTCTCTCTGCAAGAACTCGGACAGAACTTCCGCGGTGTGTCTGTTGTCGCCCAAACACTTCATAGCCAATACAGCCTGCTGACGCTTGCCAGTAGCTGCCCCATAATGGGACAACTGGTGTGCAACAGTGCCAGCTGCGGATGGAGTGGTTTGGCGACTGCGGTCGGTGGACGAGCTCTCGCTTCTGCAGAAGGACGAGGAGGAGGAGGGGGTGCGAACACCTACAGCCAACTGTTTCCTAGACCGTGGGCTAGGCAGAACTGTCCCGAAATTGATGTCCCCTGTGGACCCTGCATCCACCACATTCACCCAGTGTGCCATGATGGACACGTAACGTGCCTGGCCATGCCTACTGGTCCATGCATCTGTTGTCAGGTGCACCTTTGTACTCACAGATTGCCTGAGTGCATGGATGATGCGCTCTTTAACATGCTGGTGGAGGGCTGGGATGGCTTTTCTCGAAAAGAAGTGTCGACTGGGTAGCTCGTAGCGTGGTACAGCGTAGTCCATCAGGGCTTTGAAAGCTTCACTTTCAACTAACCGGTAGGGCATCATCTCTAACGAGATAAGTCTAGCTATGTGGGCGTTCAAACCCTGTGTACGCGGATGCGAGGATAAGTACTTCCTTTTTCTAACCAGAGTCTCATGTAGGGTGAGCTGGACTGGAGAGCTGGAGATCGTGGAACTAGCGGGTGTGCCGGTGGACATGGCAGACTGAGAGACGGTTGGAGACGGTATTGTTTCCGCCGGTGCCCTAGATGCAGTGTTTCCTACTACGACACTGGTGATTCCCTGACCCTGACTGCTTTGGCCTGGCAAAGAAACCTGCACAGATACTGCAGGTGGTGCGGAAAATGGTGGCCTTAGAGTGACGGCAGGGATGTAGCATTGCTGACTAGCTTCATTGGCCGAGGGTGCTACAACCTTAAGGGACGTTTGGTAGTTAGTCCAGGCTTGCAAATGCATGGTGGTTAAATGTCTATGCATGCAACTTGTATTGAGACTTTTCAGATTCTGTCCTCTGCTTAAGGTAGTTGAACATTTTTGACAGATGACTTTGCGCTGATCAATTGGATGTTGTTTAAAAAAATGCCAGACTGCACTCTTTCGAGCCTCGGATCCCTTTTCAGGCATTGCAGACTGAGCTTTAACCGGATGGCCACGCTGACCTCCAACAGGTTTTGGCTTTGCCACGCATTTTGTCCCATCTACGGGCCCGGCAGATGGAACCTGTTGCGATGTTGATGCCTGCTGCGGCCCCTCCTCCTCCGCTTCAGAACTACTGCCGCCTGCACCCTGTTCCCCCAATGGCTGCCAATCAGGGTCAACAACTGGGTCATCTATAACCTCCTCTTCTAGCTCGTGTGCAACTTGGTCTGTGTCACCGTGTAAGTCAGTGGTAGAGCGTTCGTGATGGGGCAACATAGTCTCATCAGGGTCTGATTCTGGATCAGTACCCTGCGAGGGCAATGTTGTGGTCTGAGTCAAAGGACCAGCATGGTAGTCTGGCTGTGGCTGTGCATCAGTGGACTCCATGTCAGATTCAACTTGTAATGGGCATGGCCTGTTAACTGCTTCACTTTCTAAGCCAGGGACGGTATGTGTAAAGAGCTCCATGGAGTAACCCCTTGTGTCGCCTGCTGCATCCTTCTCTGTTGTTGTTTTTGCTGAAGAGGACAAGGAAGCGACTTGTCCCTGACCGTGAACATCCACTAACGACGCGCTGCTTTTACATTTACCAGTTTCAAAAGAGGAGGCAAAAGAGCTAGAGGCTGAGTCAGCAAGGTAAGCCAAAACTTGCTCTTGCTGCTCCGGCTTTAAAAGCGGGTTTCCTACTCCCAGAAAAGGGAGCGTTCGAGGCCTTCTGTAGCCAGAAGACGAACCTGGCTCCACAGCTCCAGACTTAGGTGCAATATTTTTTTTCCCACGACCACCTGATGCTCCACTACCACTACCATCATTACCAGCTGACAATGAACGCCCACGGCCACGACCTCTTCCACCAGACTTCCTCATTGTTTTAAAAACTTAACCAAAGTAACGGTATTTGTTGCTGTCAAACAACTTACATGGTGAGCTATAACTTCAGTATGATTTAGATATCCCTTTACAGGTGTGTGAGACCGCAAGGAAAATCAGGCACAATGTTACACACTCTGTTTTCGGTGGCACCAAATGAGAGAGATGCCACACACGCAGGACTGTCACTCAAGCACAAATGTCAATATTGATCTCCCACTGAATTTTTTTTATTTTTTCAAGGAGAATTTAGAAACCAAAAAAAAAAAAAGGCTTTCTATGGCCCACTATTTGAGAGAGAGAGATGACACACCCAGGAGTCAAGACTGGCACACAAGCAGAAAGGCCAATACTAATCTCCCACTGATTTTTTGTGATTTTTTTCAGGGAGAATTTAGAAACCAAATAAAAAAAAAAAATAGGCTTTCTATGGCCCACTATTTGAGAGACAGAGATGGCACACCCAGGAGTTAGAAATGGCACACAAGCAGAAAGGCTAATATTAATCTCCCACTGATTTTTTTATGTTTTCAGGGAGAATTTAGAAACCAAATTAAAAAAGAATTGGCTTTCTATGGCCCACTATTTGAGAGAGAGAGATGGCACACCCAGGAGTCAGGAGTGGCACACAAGCAGAAAGGCCAATATTAATCTCCCACTGATTTTTTTTTTTTATTTTTTCAGGGAGAATTTAGAAACCAAATAAAAAAAATGATTTTTTCAGGGAGAATTTAGAAACCAAATAAAAAAAAAATAGGCTTTCTATGGCCCACTATTTGAGAGAGAGAGATGGCACACCCTGAAGTCAAGACTGGCACACAAGCAGAAAGGGCAATATTAATCTCCCACTGATTTTTTTTTTTATTTTTTCAGGGAGAATTTAGAAACCCAATAAAAAAAAAAAGGCTTTCTATGGCCCACTATTTGAGAGAGAGAGATGGCACACCCTGGAGTCAAGACTGGCACACAAGCAGAAAGGCCAATATTAATCTCCCACTGATTTTTTTTATTTTTTCAGGGAGAATTTAGAAACCAAAAAAAATAAAAAAAAATAAATAGGCTTTCTATGGCCCACTATTTGAGAGAGAGATGGCACACTCAGGACTGGCACACAAGCCCAAAGGCCAATATTAATCTCCCACTTTTTTTTTTTTTCAGGGAGAATTTATAAACCCCACAAAAAAAAAACAGAAAAATAAAAAGGCTTTCTATGGCCCACTATGTGAGAGAGATGGCACACACAGGGATGGCACTCTAGCAGAAATGCCAATCTTAATCTCCCACAACTTATTTTTTTAGGGAGAATTAAAAAAAAAAAAAAAAACACACAAAAAAAAAACAGGGACTGTCCTACAATTACTATCTCCCTGCAGTAATCTCAGCCAGGTATGGCAGGCAGCAATAAGGAGTGGACTGATGCACAAATTAAATAAAAAGTGTGGACAAACAAACAAGATAGTTGTGCAGAAAGGAAGGAACAACAGGATTTGTGCTTTGAAAAAAGCAGTTGGTTTGCACAGCGGAGTACACACAGCAATGCAGCTATCAGGGAGCCTTCTAGGGCAGCCCAATGAGCTACAGCGCTGAGGAAAAAAAAATGTAGCTTCCACTGTCCCTGCAAACAAAAGGTGGTGTTGGACAGTGGAAATCGCTACAGCACAAGCGGTTTGGTGGTTAATGGACCCTGCCTAACACTATCCCTGCTTCTGACGAAGCGGCAGCAACCTCTCCCTAGGCTCAGATCAGCATAAGTAAGATGGCGGTCGGCGGGAACGCCTCTTTATAGCCCCTGTGACGCCGCAGACAGCAAGCCAATCACTGCAATGCCCTTCTCTAAGATGGTGGGGACCAGGACCTATGTCATCACACTGCCCACACTCTGCGTCCACCTTCATTGGCTGAGAAATGGCGCTTTTCACTTCATTGAAACGCGACTTTGGCGCGAAAGTCGCGTACCGCATGGCCGACCCCACACAGGGATCGGGTCGGGTTTCATGAAACCCGACTTTGTCAAAAGTCGGCGACTTTTGAAAATGAACGATCCGTTTCGCTCAACCCTAGTGGTAACTATACAGACCGCTAACCCTGAACTTATCACAGACACTAGAAGTAGCCGTGGGGTGTGCCTATCCAGACCTAGACACCTCGACACAACCGGAGGACTAATTATCTCTAAAGATAGAAAATAGGAAAACTGACTTGCCTCAGAGTAGACCCCCAAAGTATAGGCAGCCCCCCACAAATAATGACGGTGAGTAGGAGAGGAAAAGACACACGCAGGCGGAAAACAGATTTAGCAAAGGAGGCAACTTCTACCTAGATAGGGAAGTATAGTACAGGATACTGAGCGGTCTGCACAAAATCTACAAAATATCCAAAAAAACAAAAAACAAAAACTCCACCACCTAACTAAAGGTGTGGAGAGTATATCTGCAACTCCAGCGAATCCAACCAGACTAAGAAAATAACAGGACAGTCGAAGCTGGAACAAAATAGAAACTATAAACCGCACGAAAAAATAGACAAACAGCCTGTGAGCCCAAGGAAAAGAATAAGACACTTATCTTTAGCTAAAATGGCAGCAGGCAGGAGAGGCCAGGCAGAGAACCATTACTGGCAATAGAACATTGACAGCTGGCAGGGACTAATGAGTCCTGCAAAGCTAAATACCTCAGTCAGCTTTGCAATTAGCAGATACACCTGTCCAATCCTGCAGTCCAGGCACAACTGCATTACCATCTACAACCACCGGAGGGAGCCCAAAAGCCGAATTCACAACAGGTATGCAAACTCGCAACCCAACGTCAAGGGTGTTAGGTATCAAGTTCCCGCCTCTGCACAGGGGGAATCTCGAACCATTTCTGCTGCAGTCTCCCATTCTTCTCCAGCCGCAGTGGTTTCTGCTCAGCGGAGATGTCGGTCCCAGCGTCTTGCTCAGTCTCACTCTGTGCATAGGGTTACTGCTGCTTTTCCAGCTTCTGCCATTGATGCCAGTGCTGGGCAGTGGCGAGCAGATGCTTCTGGGACTAAGTCCTACTTTGCACACACTGAGCAAGATCTCTCAGTGGAGATCTTGGGTCACATGCTCAGGTACTGCAGCAATTCCATTGGTCCTTCTTTGAAAGGTCCTATACGTGCTGCAGCTATTTAAGGCTCGCATGGCCGCACGGCCATGCGCTAGTGTACATTTGTAAACGTGTGTGTGTTGTGAGTGAAAATCGCTCTTTAAATAACCCTCCCTATTGGATGACTGTTCGCGGAAGGTGTATGATTGCTATCTAGCGCCCGACTTACCCAACAGCACGTTACACACTAATACAGCATCTTGTTGCTGGGTCCGCCAGTGTGGCGCTGTGCGCTTACACAGCGCTTTCCTGACCCAAGCCTGGGTGGTTAGTGGCGTCCGCCAGTGCGGGACCGCACGCACTCTCGTGCATTCCTTTGTTATTATTTTGGTTACGCTGACACCCCAGTTGCGGTGTCGACCGCAAGTAGTCTACACAGACTCAGATCCCAAGTCTTAGGACTGAGCTCGGAGATTCCTTGCTTGTGCTCTTGTGTGTGGTACCGCGGCCCTGTGACTTAACAGGGTTCGCTTCCTTCACACAGGGTGAAGTTAACCCATGTGTATTCACATTGTATCGCCATATAGACCGTCATTACTTGGCAGCAGGTTCCATCTCTGCACGGTGGCCCCCGGGCTGCGAACGCACCATATTCTACCTATCTTATTATTTGGTGTTTTCCGCTAGCCCTAACATTACACTAGCGCCAGGGTCTGGCTAGTAATGATGGACAAACAGCAATCCTTGCAGTACATCCAGCAGCTGGAGGGTAGGTTGGCGGCTTTCGAGCCCACAACCTTAGCTGTGGATGTAACCGCAGTTGCTGTTCAAGCTGCTAGCGTGGCTGCAGCAACCTTGTCCACTGCCACCCCTGTACCGACTCTATCACACCTCCCACTGCCAGAAACATTTTCTGGTGATAGTAAGTCTTGTAGGGGTTTCGTGAGTCAGTGCTCTATACATCTCGAGCTTCTAGCCTCATTTCCCTACAGAGCGGGCAAAGGTGGGGTTTATTGTCACTCCTGTCGGACAGGGCGTTAGAGTGGGCTACGCCGCTGTGGGAGCATGGCGATCATGTGGTGCAGAGTGCCTCGTTTTTCCTGAGCACTCTGAAACAGGTCTTTTTAGGACCTCGTGTCACCCATGATACGGCGCTCCAACTGTTGGCATTGACTCAGGGCTCGTCCTTGGTCAGCCATTTTGCCGTCCACTTCCGCACCCTAGCATCTGAGCTGGAGTGGTCGGATAAAGCCCTAATTCCGATATTTTGGAGGGGGCTGGCTGACCACATGAAGGACGCCCTGGCCACTAGGGAGATTCCCGCCACACTGGAGGAGTTATTAGCTTTGTCCACTCGTATTGACCTCCGTTTTCACGAGCAGAGGTTAGAGCGAGCCCAGTGTAGGCAGAGGTTTCGGCTGGCTCCCACCTTCGCCAAACCTTTGGAATCTCCAGTCCAGGCCCCTGAGTCACATGCGGCTATGGAAGTGTCACGAGCGGGATCTAAGTCCCGGACCGCTTGTGCACTCCAGGTTTGCCATGTTTGCCAGCAGTCAGGACATCTTGCCACCAGATGCTCCCAGCGGAGGAACAGCATCAAGTGGTAGCAGGTGGAGGTACAATAGACACGGCAACGTTTGCCTCCAAATTGTCCTTTAAGGGGACAATAACAATAGGCTCATTCACTCACTCGGTCGAGCTCTGCATGGATTCTGGGGCGGAGGGCAGTTTTATGTTTTCTGCCTTCGCCCAACGTCACGCAATACCCCTGGTTATGCTAGCTCAACCAGTAACGGTACGAGTGGTGAATGGGTCGACACTGCCCTCACAGATAACACATCAGACCATCCCTTTTACTCTGTCCATGTCGCCATCCCATCAGGAGATTATATCTCTGCTCGGCATTCCTGAGGGAATTGATGAGGTCCTGTTGGGAATACCTTGGCTGCGGTACCACTCTCCTCATATCGAGTGGTCCTCAGGCAGAATTCGGGGATGGGGTGAATCTTGTGGGGGTAGGTGTCAGAGGGAGTGCGTTCAGGTTGCTACTACAGAGGTACCCGCAGATTTATCCTCTCTCCCCAAGCAATATTGGTCTTATGCAGACGCATTCTCCAAAAAGGCGGCGGAGACCCTTCCGCCCCATCACCCCTGTGACAGTCCTATTGATCTCTTGCCTGGTGCTGAGCCTCCCCGGGGTCGAGTTTATCTGTTATCTCTCCCGGAGATGGAGGCAATGTCACAGTACATCCAGGAAAATCTGGCAAGGGGATTCATTAAGAAGTCAGTGTCACCTGCTGGGGCAGGGTTCTTCTTCGTGCAGAAGAAGAATGGGGAATTGCATCCATGCATAGACTACAGGGGTCTTAACACCATCACCGTTAAGAATAAGTATCCTTTGCCCATGATATCTGAGCTCTTTGATAGGCTTCGGGGAGCAAGGGTATTTACTAAATTAGATCTGCGGGGTGCTTACAACCTGATTCGCATCCGTGAGGGGGACGAATGGAAGACAGCTTTTATCACCAGGGATGGGCACTATGAATATCTGGTGATGCCCTTCGGGCTCTGTAATGCCCCAGCCGTTTTCCAAGACTTTGTGAACGACATCTTCCGGGATATGCTCTCCACCTCGGTCGTAGTCTATCTGGATGATATTCTCATCTACTCTCCAGATATTGACTCCCACCGGAGAGATGTTTGCAAAGTCTTCGACCTCCTATGGGCAAACTCCCTCTACGCCAAGTTGGAGAAGTGTATGTTTGAGCAGGAGTCCTTACCATAGCTAGGCTATATCATCTCCGCCGAGGGATTGGCTATGGATCCTGCCAAACTACAGGCTGTGATGGACTGGCAGGAACCCCATTCTCTTAAAGCGGTGCAGCGCTTTATGGGGTTCATTAATTATTATCACCAGTTCATTCCGCACTTCTCAACTTTGGTAGCTCCCTTGGTTGCCCTCACCAAGAAGGGGGCAAATCCCAAATTGTGGTCTGGGGAGGTCTCCAAGGCCTTTAACTCCATAAAGTCACACTTTGCTAGCGCTCCCATCCTACATCGCCCCGATGTAGATAAGCCATTTATCATGGAGGTGGATGCCTCATCTGTTGGTGCTGGAGCAGTCCTCTTCCAAAAGTATGCTCAAGGTCGGAAGCATCCTTGCTTCTTCTTTTCTAAGACCTTCTCACCAGCAGAGAGGAATTATTCCATCGGGGACAAGGAGTTGCTAGCTATGAAGTTGGATTTCTAGGAGTGGAGACATCTCTTGGAGGGAGCTCGTTTTCCCTTCCAAGTCTTCACAGATCATAAAAATTTGGTGTACCTGCAGACAGCCCAGCGGTTAAATTCTTGCCAGGCCAGATGGTCCTTGTTCTTCTCCCGGTTTCATTTCACCCTCCATTTTCTTTCTGGGGAGAAGAATATTCGGGCCGATGCTCTCTCTCGCTTTGTTGTGTCATCTGAGGAGGAGGAGCCTCGGCTTATTGTCCCTTCAGAGAGCCTGAGAACGATGGCTCCGGTTTCGCTAGAGTCTGTGCCCCCAGGCAAGACTTTCGTTCCTTCTAATTTGCGACCAAAGGTTCTCTCTTGGGCTCACTCGTCCATGGTGGGTGGACACTTTGGGACCAAGAGGACATCTGAGCTCTTGTCGAGGACGTACTGGTGGCCGCATATGGCTCGTGATGTCACAGACTATGTTCGGGCATGTGTTTCCTGCGCCAAGAACAAGTCTCCTCGGCAACGGCCAGCTGGGTTGCTTTACCCCATGCCGGTGGCGGACAGGCCCTGGGAGATGGTCAAGATGGATTTTGTGGTGGGCTTACCCAAGTCTCGTAACTGCACCATTATCTGGGTGATCACCGACCATTTTTCCAAAATGGTGCACTTGGTGCCTCTTCCACGGCTACCTTCTGCATGGGCTCTGGCTGTGTTGTTCATCAAGCATATCTTTCGCCTACATGGTATGACAGACAAAATTGTTAGTGACCGGGGTCCCCAGTTTGCATGTCGATTCTGGAGAGAGCTTTGTCGTCTACTCAGTATTGAGTTGAATCTCTCTTCGGCATATCGTCCCGAGATGAATGGGTTGGTAGAGAGGGCCAACCAGACCCTGGTCACATATTTACAACATTTTGTTTCTGCCAGGCAGGATGACTGGGCATCCTTGCTACCATGGGCAGAGTTTGTGCTTAACAACACCGTAGCCGACTGCACCGGTCAGACTCCAATCCTCCTAAATTACGGCCAGCATCCGCGTGTCCCTGTGCCCATGCCCGTGTCTTCCACCGACTCCAGGGTGGCAGACTGGGCTGTGGAGGCATGGGACATTTGGGACCGCACTCAGGATGCCATTTGGGCCTCCAAGGAGAGAATGAGGTCCTCTGCCGATGCTCATCGGCGCCCCGCTCCGACCCTTGCTCCTGGCGACTTAGTGTGGCTCTCCGCCTGTAACATCATGCTGCGTGTTGAGTCCACTAAGTTTGCACCTCGCTACTTGGGTCCCTTCATTGTCCTCGAACAGGTTAACCCTGTGGTCTACTGTCTGGCCCTTCCTCCATGCCTGGGTATCACCGACACCTTTCATGTGTCCCTCTTGAAACCCGTATACATGTCCCAGTTTTCTGAGTCATCCGCCGGGACATCGGGTTCATCTACGGACGATTACGAGGTGAACGCTATTTTGGGTTGCAAGGTGGTACGTGGCAAAAAATTTTACTTGGTGGATTGGAAGGGTTATGGCCCAAAGGACAGGTCTTGGGAACCTGCTGAACACATTCAAGCTCCACAGCTCATTGCTGCCTTCGAGCGTAGCGAGGTCCAGGGAGGGGGGGCCCTAGGAGGGGGGTAATGTTAGGTGTCGAGTTCCCGCCTCTGCACAGGGGGAATCTCGAACCATTTCTGCTGTGGTCTCCCATTCTTCTCCAGCCGCAGTGGAGTCTGCTCAGCGGAGTCATCGGTCCCAGCGTCTTGCTCAGTCTCACTCTGTGCATAGGGTTACTGCTGCTTTTCCAGCTTCTGCCTTTAAAGCCAGTGCTGGGCAGCGGCGAGCAGACACTTCTGGGACTAAGTCCTACTTTGCACACACTGAGCATGCCCAGGGCAAGATCTCTCAGTGGAGATCTAGGGTCACATGCTCAGGTACTGCAGCGACTTCCATTGGTCCTTCTCACAGAAGGTCCTGTAGGTACTAGGACTAAGTTCTGCTTTGCACACTGAGCATGCCCAGGGCAAGATCTGTCAGTGGAGATCTAGGGTCACATGCTCAGGTACTGCAGCAATTCCATTGGTCCTTCTTTAAAAGGTCTTATACGTGCTGCAACTATTTTAAGGCTCGCATGGCCACATGGCCATGCGCTAGTGTACATTTGTAAACGTGTGTGTGTTGTGAGTGAAAATCGCTCTTTAAATAACTCTCCCTATTGGATGACTGTTCGCGGAAGGTGTATGATTGCTATCTAGCGCCCGACTTACCCAACAGCATGTTACACACTAATACAGCGTCTAGTTGCTGTGTCCGCCAGTGTGGCGCCGTGCGCTTTCACAGCGCTTTCCTGACCCAAGCCTGGGTGGTGAGTGGCATCCGCCAGTGCGGCACCGCACGCACTCTCGTACATTCCTTTATTATTATTTTGGTTACGCTGACACCCCAGTTGCGGTGTCGACCGCAAGTAGTCTACACAGACTCAGATCCCAAGTCTTAGGACTGAGCTAGGAGACTCCTTGCTTGTGCTCTTGTGTGTGGTACTGCGGCCCTGTGACTTAACAGGGTTCGCTTCCTTCACCCAGGGTGAAGTTAACCCGTGTGTATTCACATTGTACCACCATATAGTCCGTCATTACTTGGCAGCAGGTTCCATCTCTGCACGGTGGCCCCCGGGCTGCGAACTCACCTTATTCTACCTATCTTATTATTTGATGCGTTCCGCTAGCCCTAACAAAGGGTCTTCACGTTTGCGAGTCCTATCATTAAACTTAATAGCAAAGCCACAAAAGAGGACTAAAAATCCTCCAAAAATTAAAAAAATAGAGCTGAAAAAGGGCAGCACCGGTATTTTGCACCTGTTTTTTGCAACATCTTTGCTATATAGGCTGGCTGCATCCTGTAGTGCATTTGTACAGAGACCCGGGCAGGTAAGCAGTGTGTTAGGACTGGCGGAACGCACCAAGAAAGATGTAATAGATGCGTTCGCAGTCCGGGGTCCACCGTGCAGGTGAAAACCTGCTGCTAGTAAATGGCAGCGTAATATGGCGGTGGAAGCGAACCCGGTAAAGCCACAGGTCCTCAATACCGCACTAAAGAGTGCAAGCAAGGAGTCAGCGGACACAACCCCAAGACTCAGGATTGAAGTCCGATTAGACCACTTGCTGACACAACACCGCAACTGGGTGTGTTAGGTAACAATTATTATTAGAGCACCGAAGTGCGAACTGTGCCGTGCTGGCAAACACCACTAAGCACCCAGGCGTGGGTCAGGAAGCGCACTACTGGCGTGTGGCGCCGCACTGGCAGACACAGCAATAGACGCTGATACGTGTGTGACACGTTGAGTGGTTAGTCGGGCGCTAGATAGCAGCCATACTCCATACACGAACAGTCATACAATAGGGTAGGGGTATTTAATGAACGACTTGCACTCACAACAAACACACGTATACAATTGTACACTAGCGCATGGCCGTGCGGTCATGCGCAGTTTATATAGTTGCAGCACAGGAAGTAGCTGCAGAAGTTGCCAAGAGGACCAATGGGATGTGCTGCAGTGCCTGAGCATGTGACTCTCGATCTCCAACGGGAGATCTTGCCCTGGGCATGCTCAGTGTGTGCAAATAAGGACTTAGTCTCAAAGAAGCCCGCTCGCTGCTGCCCAGCACTGGCTTTAATGGCAAAAGCTGGAGAAGCAACAGCAAGCCTAAGCACCGAGTGAGACTGAGCCAGACGCAAGGACCGTCGTCTCTGCTGAGCAGGTTTACCTGCGGCAGGAGAGGAATGGGAGACCGCAGCAGAAGCGGCCCGAGATTCCCCCTGTGCAGAAGCGGGAACTCGACCCCTAACATGGCCCCCCCTCCTTGGGCCTCGCTACGTTCGAAGGCAGCAATGAGCTGCGGAGCCCGAATGTGCTCAGCAGGCTCCCAGGATCTATCCTCAGGACCGTAACCCCTCCATCCACCAAATAAAATTTTTTGCCACGAACCACCTTGTACCCCAAGATAGCGTTCACCTCGTAATCGTCCGTAGACGAACCCGACGTCCCAGTAGATGACTCAGAAAACCGGGACATGTACACGGGCTTAAGGAGGGACACATGAAAGGTGTCGGTGATACCTAGGCGTGGAGAAAGGGCCAGACGGTAAACCACAGGATTAACCTGTTCGAGGACCTTAAAAGGACCTAAGTAGCGAGGTGCAAACTTGGTAGACTCAACTCGCAGCCTGATGTTACGGGCGGAGAGCCACACCAAGTCGCCAGGAGCAAAGGTTGGAGCGGGGCGCCGATGTGCGTCGGCGGAGGACCTCATTCTCTCCTTGGAAGCCCGAATGGCATCCTGAGTGTGATCCCAAATGTCCCGTGCCTCCACAGCCCAGTCTGCCACCCTGGAATCGGCGGAAGACACGGGCATGGGCACAGGTACCCGCGGATGCTGACCATAGTTAAGGAGGAATGGGGTCTGTCCAGTGGAGTCAGCTACAGCATTGTTAAGAGCAAACTCCGCCCACGGTAGCAAAGATGCCCAGTCATCTTGCCTAGCAGAGACAAAATGTCGCAGATATGTGACCAAGGTCTGGTTGGCTCTCTCCACCAACCCATTCGTCTCGGGATGATATGCTGAAGAGAGATTTAACTCGATACTGAGAAGATGACAAAGCTCTCTCCAGAACCGAGACGCAAACTGGGGACCCCGGTCACTGACAATTTTGTCTGGCATACCGTGAAGGCGGAAGATGTGTTTAATAAACAACGCTGCCAAGGCCCGTGCAGAAGGTAGCCGAGGAAGCGGCACCAAATGCACCATTTTAGAAAAATGGTCGGTGATTACCCAAATGATGGTACAGCCACGAGACTTGGGCAAACCCACCACAAAGTCCATCCCGACCATCTCCCAGGGCCTGTCTGCCACCGGCAGAGGGTATAACAAACCAGCTGGCCGTTGACGGAGAGACTTATTTTTGGCACAAGAGACACATGCCCGAACGTAGTCTCCGACGTCACGAACCATATGTGGCCACCAGTACATTCTCGCCAGCAACTCAGATGTCCTCTTTGCCCCAAAGTGTCCACCCACTCTGGACGAATGAGCCCAAGAGAGAACCTCCGGTCGCAAATTGATGGGAACAAAAGTCTTGCCCGGAGGCACAGACTCAAGCGAAACCGGAGCTACGGTTCTCAGACTCTCCGAAGGGACAATAAGCCACGGCTCCTCCTCCTCCGTTGACACAAGGGAGCGAGAGAGAGCGTCAGCACGAATGTTCTTCTCCCCGGCAAGATAATGTAGAGTGAAGTGGAACTGGGAGAAAAACAAGGACCATCTGGCCTGACGAGAATTCAGCCGCTGGGCTGTACGCAAATAGACCAAATTTTTGTGGTCCGTGAAGACTTGGAATGGAAACCGAGCACCCTCCAAAAGATGTCTCCACTCCGAAAAGGCCAACTTCATTGCTAGCAACTCCCTATCCCCGATGGAGTAATTTCTCTCCGCTGGTGTGAAGGTCTTTGAGAAGAAGAAGCATGGATGCTTCCGACCTTGAGCATCCTTTTGATAGAGAACTGCTCCAGCACCAACGGATGAGGCATCCACCTCCATAAGGAATGGCTTATCCACATCGGGACGATGTAAGATGGGAGCGCTAGCAAAATGGGACTTTATAGAAGTGAAGGCCTTGGAGACCTCTTCCGACCACAATTTGGGATTCGCTCCCTTCTTGGTGAGGGATACCAAGGGAGCTACCAAAGTGGAGAAGTGGGGGATGAACTGGCGATAGTAATTTATGAACCCCATAAAGCGCTGCACCGCTTTAAGAGAATGGGGTTCTTGCCAGTCCATCACAGCCTGTAGTTTGGCAGGATCCATAGCCAATCCCTGGGCCGAGATGATATAGCCCAGGAAAGGTAAAGACTCCTGCTCAAACACACACTTCTCCAACTTTGCGTAAAGAGAATTCGCCCGTAAGAGTTCGAAGACTCTGCCAACATCTCTCCGGTGGGAGTCAATATTTGGAGAGAAGATGAGAATATCATCCAGATAGACTACAACCGAGGTGGAAAGCATATCCCGGAAGATATCGTTGACAAAGTCCTGAAAAACGGCTGGGGCATTACAGAGCCCGAAGGGCATCACCAGGTACTCATAGTGCCCGTCCCTGGTATTGAAAGCCGTTTTCCATTCATCCCCCTCACGGATGCGAATCAGGTTGTAGGCACCCCGCAGATCTAGTTTGGTGAATATCTTAGCTCCCCTTAGCCTATCAAAGAGCTCCGATATCAGGGGCAACGGGTACTTATTTTTAATGGTAATAGCATTGAGACCCCTGTAATCAATGCAAGGACGTAATTCCCCGTTCTTCTTCTGTACGAAGAAGAATCCCGCCCCTGCAGGAGACACTGACTTCCTAATGAACCCTCTTGCCAAATTCTCCTGAATGTATTGAGACATAGCCACTGTCTCTGGGAGAGAGAGGGGATATACCCTTCCCCGAGGAGGTTCAGCTCCAGGCAAGAGGTCAATAGGACAGTCGTAGGGGCGATGAGGCGGTAGAGTCTCATCAGCCTTTTTAGAGAATACATCAGCATAGCACCAATAGCACTTGGGAAGAGAAGAAAGGTCTGCGGGTACCTCGGTAGTAGAAACCTGTACACACTCACTCACACACCTGCCCATACAAGACTTACTCCAACCCAATATTCTCCCTGAGGACCACTCAATATGTGGGGAGTGGAAACGGAGCCAGGGTATTCCCAGCAAAATCTCATCCATTCCCTCGGGAAGAACAAGAAGGGAAATAATCTCCTGGTGGGAAGGGGACATGGACAGCGAGAATGGAACTGTCTGGTGTGTGATTTGCAGTGGAAGTGTCGCCCCATTCACAACTCTAACTGTTACAGGCTTGGCGAGCATGACCAGTGGTATAGCATGGCGCAGAGCAAAAGCAGAGGACATGAAGTTTCCCTCTGCTCCTGAATCCACACAAAGCTCGACTGTTAGAGTGGAGGAGCCTAACAGGATTGTCCCTTTAAAGGACAGTTTGGAGGAAAATGCAGCTGTGTCTAGTGAACCTCCCCCAATGGTTACTAGACGCGAACGTTTCCCGACCGCCGCGGACATTTATTGGAGTAATGTCCTAGTTGATGACAGTTTTTACAAACCACGGGTACTCGAGCGGCCTGAGACTTAGGTCCCGCTTGAGAAACCTCCATGGCCTCATGGGAGTCAGACGCCAAGACAGGAGATTCAAGAGGTCTGGCGAAGGTGGGAGCCAGCCGAAACCTCTGCCTACACTGGGTCCGCTCCAGCCTCTGCTCGTGAAAACGGAGGTCGATGCAGATAGATACAGAAATAAGTTCCTCCAGTGTGGCGGGTATCTCCCTGGTGGCCAAGGCGTCCTTCACATGGTCTGCCAGTCCCCTCCAGAACACCGGAATAAGAACTTTGTCTGGCCACTCTAACTCTGAAGCTAGAGTCCGGAACTGGATGGCAAACTGGCTGACCACGGACGAGCCCTGAGTAATAGACAACAACTGGAGCGCGGTATCGTGGGTAACACGAGGTCCTAAAAAGACCTGCTTCAGAGTGTCCAGGAAGAGAGGAGCACTCTGTACCACACGATCATCTCGCTCCCAAAGTGGCGTTGCCCACTCCAACGCCCTGCCCAACAAGAGAGATAGAATAAATCCCACTCTCGCCCGTTCCGTAGGGAAACGTGACGCCAGGAGCTCAAGGTGTATGGAGCACTGGCTCACAAATCCGCGACATTGTTTACTGTCGCCAGCAAACTTGTCAGGAAGCGGGAGACGGGATAAAGTCGGAGCAGGGGTGGCAGCGGACAAACTGGCTGCGGCTACACTTGCAGCCTGAACAGCGACAGCAGTGACATCCACAGCTGAGGTTGAACGCTCTAGAGCCGCCAACCTTCCCTCCAGCTGCTGGATGTACCGCTGTAAACGCTGATCGTCCGCCATTTACTAGCCAGACCCTGGCGCTAGTGTTCTGTTAGGATTGGCGGAACGCACCAAGAAAGATGTAATAGATGCGTTCGCAGTCCGGGGTCCACCGTGCAGGTGAAAACCTGCTGCTAGTAAATGGCAGCGTAATATGGCGGTGGAAGCGAACCCGGTAAAGCCACAGGTCCGCAATACCGCACTAAAGAGTGCAAGCAAGGAGTCAGCGGACACAACCCCAAGACTCAGGATTGAAGTCCGATTAGACCACTTGCTGACACAACACCGCAACTGGGTGTGTTAGGTAACAATTATTATTAGAGCACCGAAGTGCGAACTGTGCCGTGCTGGCAAACACCACTAAGCACCCAGGCGTGGATCAGGAAGCGCACTACTGGCGCGTGGCGCCGCACTGGCGGACACAGCAATAGACGCTGATACGTGTGTGACACGTTGAGTGGTTAGTCGGGCGCTAGATAGCAGCCATACTCCATACGCGAACAGTCATACAATAGGGTAGGGGTATTTAATGAACGACTTGCACTCACAACAAACACACGTATACAATTGTACACTAGCGCATGGCCGTGCGGTCATGCGCAGTTTATATAGTTGCAGCACAGGAAGTATCTGCAGAAGTTTTGCCCTTTCAGGACCTACCAAGAGGACCAATGGGATGTGCTGCAGTGCCTGAGCATGTGACTCTCGATCTCCAACGGGAGATCTTGCCCTGGGCATGCTCAGTGTGTGCAAATAAGGACTTAGTCCCAGAGAAGCCCGCTCGCTGCTGCCCAGCACTGGCTTTAATGGCAAAAGCTGGAGAAGCAACAGCAAGCCTAAGCACCGAGTGAGACTGAGCCAGACGCAAGGACCGTCGTCTCTGCTGAGCAGGTTTACCTGCGGCAGGAGAGGAATGGGAGACCGCAGCAGAAGCGGCCCGAGATTCCCCCTGTGCAGAAGCGGGAACTTGACCGCTAACACAGTGCTGCCCTTAATCTGCATATTAACCCCATATCTGCAAATTAATAATGTTATTTTACATGACAGGTTCTGTTTAACTTCATTGACATCATCTCTTTCTGAAAGTATATTTGGGGTCTAATTAATTATCTGCATTCTCTTAAGTATTTTTTTTTATTCATTGCTGTTTTTTGTCCCCAAATTTTCCTGGGTTTATAAATTTTGTTCAAATTATAAAATGCTCTTTTTATGTCTTTTACCTTTTTTGCACATTCTAAGAGCAAAAAGTCATAAGCTATAAAGACCCACTAAGTGTTAAATAGACTTTGAAACAAAAAACATCCTTAGAACAAGAAAACATTTTCAGAAAATGGGTGCAAATTAAATAAGGAACCGGGCCCTTGGTCTTTTGGGTTCATCCAGATGTCCTGCCAAGAGGGTTGTAAACCTTAAAAGTTTACTAATTGAAGACTCTTCATTAACTATTGCCAATTGTATAAATGTTTAAATTCCCCTATTTGTAGAGTTATGGAACATGGAAAAAAAATCAATGTTATTCTATCATTGTGTGTCCATCTGCATTTTTTTTCCAGCTCAGATCTGATCATGAACAGAATCGTAAATGGGATCGCATTGGCAATAAATTCAATGGGTGCGAGAGAAAAATCACACAACATTCGGACCATGCGAGTGCTGTCAGATTTTTACACACCAATGCCCTTTGAAAAGCTAGCAATTCTGCAGCCGCATACAGTAAAATCACAGTGGGACCCAACAGGAAAACATAGATTACTTTTAGTATATACTTATAGAATAGACAGATATAAAGATGTCAGTGACTTATATAATTAGTACAGTGCATGAGTAGCTTACTGTACATGTGTCTAGTTATTAAATGTTTACTTTTCTGAAAAAACTAACTCCCACATAATTTTCTTAACCAGCAGAGGGAAAGCCAACGGCTGTGGGCTGATGTTTATAGCCTGGGAAGGGGGTAATACCCATGGAGCTTCCAAGGCTACTAATATCAGCTCACAGCTGGGGGACCCCCCAAAAAAATGAAGTAGGGCCCCCCTATAAATATTAACCAGCAAACAATAGGCAGACAGCTGTGGGATACAATTAATAGCCTAGGAAGGGGCGATGGATATTGCCCCCCCCCAGGCTAAAAACATTAGCTCTCAGCTACCTCAGAAAAGGCACACCTACAGTTGTGCTCAAAAGTTTACATACCCCGGCAGAATTTTTGCTTTCTTGGCCTTTTTTCAGAGAATATGAATGATAACATCAGTACTTTTTTGCCACTCATGGTTAGTGGTTGGGTGAAGCCATTTATTGTCAAACTACTGTGGTTTCTCTTTTTAAATTGTAATGACAACCCAAAACATCCAAATGACTCTGATCAAAAGTTCACATACCCCATTTCTTTATACCATATATTGCCCCCTCTAACATCAATGACAGCTTGAAGTCTTTTGTGGTATTTGTGGATAAGGTTCTTTATTTTCTTGGGTGGTAAAGCTGTCCACTTTTCTTGGCAAAAAGCCTCCAGTTCCTGTAAATTCCTGGGCTGTCTAGCATGAACTGCATGATTGAGATCTCCCCAGAGTGGCTCAATGATATTGAGGTCAAGAGACTGAGATGGCCACTTCACTTTTTTCTGCTGTAGCCAATGACAGGTAGACTTGGTCTTGTGTTTTGGATCATTGTCATGTTGGAACATCTAAGTACGTCCCATGTGCAGCTTCCAGGCTGATGAGTGCAAATTTGCCCCAGTATTTGCTGATAACATGCTGCATTCATCTTTCCTTCAACTTTGACCAAGTTTTCTGTGCCTTTGTAGCTCACACATCCCCAAAACATCAGCAATCCACCTCCATACTTTACAGTAGGAATGGTGTTCCTTTCATCATAGGCCTTGTTGACATCTCTCTAAATGTAACATTTATGCTTGTGGCCAAAAAGTTCAACTTTGGTCTCATAACTCCAAATTCCCTTGTTCCAGAAGTTTTGAGGCTTGTCTCTGTGCTGTTTTGCGTATTGTAGGTGAGATACTTTGTGGCATTTGCACAGCAATGGCTTTCTTCTGGTGACTCGACCATGCAGCCCATTTTTCTTCAAGTGCCTCCTTCTTGTGCATCTTGAAACTGCCACACCGCTAGTTTTCAGAGAGTCCTGTATTTCAGCTGATGTCATTTGTGGGTTTTTCTTTGCATCCCAAACAATTTTCGTTGCAGTTGTGGACAACATTTTTGTTGGTCTACCTGACCGTGGTTTTGTTTTTATAGAACCCCTGATCTTCCATTTGTTAATCACAGTTTGAACGCTGCTGACTGGCATTATCAATTCCTTGGATATCGTTTTGTATCCCTTTCCTGTTCTATACAGTTCAACTACCTTTTCCCGTAGATCCATTGACAATTCTTTTGCTTTCCTCATGACTTACAATTCAGAAACGTCTGTGGCTGGATGAAAGATGCAAGAGTCTGTCTGGACCAAGAAACTCACTCAGCTTTTATGCACACACATTGATTACAAGCAAACAGATCACAGGTGAGGATGTTATCTTTAGTAGCCATTCAAACCCATTTGTGTCAACTTCTGAGCATGTTATCAGGCCAAAGTCACCAGGGTATGTAAACTTTTGATCAGGGTCATTTGGATGTTTTGGGTTGTCATTATGATTTAAAAAGAGAAAACACGGTAGTTTGACAATAAATGGCTTCACCCAACTACTAGCCATGAGTGGAGAAAAAGTTTAGATGTTACCATTCATATTTAGTGATGAGCGAGTATACTCGTTACTCGGTTTTCCCCGAGCATGCTCGGGTGGTCTCCAAGTATTTTGGCATGCTCGGAGATTTAGTTTTCGTCACCGCAGCTGCATGAATTGCGGCTCCTAGACAGCCTGAATACATGTGGAGGTTGCCTGTTTGTTAGGGAATTCCCACATGTATTCAAACTGTCTAGCAGCCGCAAATCATGCAGCTACGGTGCCGAAAACTAAATCTCCTAGCACACCAAAATACTCGGAGACCACCCGAGCATGGTCCGGGAAACCCGAGTAACGAGTATACTCGCTCATCACTATTCATATTCTCTTAAAAAAGGCGTAGAAAACAAATATTCTTCGGTGGTATGTAAACTTTTGAGCACAACTGTATAAGATGTACCAATTCTGGCACGTAGCTTCACTCTTCCCACTTGCCCTGATGCGGTGGCCGGTGGGGTGATAGTTACGGAGGTTGATGTCACCTTTGTATTGTCAAGTGACATCAAGCCCAGAGGTTAGTAATGGAGAGGTGTCTATAAGATGCTTCCGTTACTAACCCAATAGTCATATTGTATAAAAACACATACACACAAAATAAAGCCCTTTAATTGAAAAAATAACATCAACTCCTTTAATAAATCTTAATTACCGCATTTTTCGGACCATAAGATGCACTTTTTTCATCCAAATTTGGGAGGAAAGTGTGAGTGCATCTTATGGTCCGAATGTAACATGTGGAGAGGGGGCAGCGGCGGAGTGGGATCACACCCCCAGGAGGCAGGAAAATGTCACTGCTGAAGTAATCCAGCGCTGGGGAAACCACAGCTTAAAGTGAAGGAATATTCATTAGACGCTTCCCCGCCCACCTGTCAGCGCTGTGTAGTGGGCAGGGAGCAGCAAATGAATATTCCTTCACTGAAACAGCGGACACACATGGTTTCCCAAGTGCCAGATTCCTGCAGCCGCTGGGGAGATCGTGTGGTGTGGAAGGAGGCGGCAGGAACAGGGTGCCACAGGAAGGATCGCTGCATACCTGACAGCACAGCGCAGATAGGACCTGTGGTGAGGTCATGAAGAAGGCAGGCTGGAGCATCACATGACAGCACAGAGCCCTCCCTCTTCATGGTGTCATTACAGGTCCTTCAGACGCTGCACTAGAATCTGCAAGCTTCCTCTTATGACCTGTGGTGAGGCAATAAGAGGGAGGGCTCTGTGCGGTCATGGGATGCTCCAGCTCTTCAATACCTCACCACAGCATGGCTGGCTGGCTGCGGGACCTGCATAGCTGTGCAAGTAAGAATTAAAAGGTTAGTCATTACAACACATAAAAAGCACTCTGCCACTCATATGGTGAACTATAACTCCCAGCATGCCATAGGATCTACAGGACATGCTGGAAGTTATAGTTCTTCAAGCAGCACTCCAGTGTTATTTTTCAGTGCTGGAGCAGTGCTTTAAATATAAGCCCTGTGCCCCCATTCTTATACTCACCCTCCCTTCATATAGTACTTTACAAACACCTCAATGGTCCTGCAGCACCATTTCTACCCATAGCTTCTAACATAATAACATACTATTATATATAATAACACTCATATAATAGTATGTTATTTAGGTTATTAAATATTTTACCACATTTTTTTGCTTCAAATATTTTTTTCTCTATTTTCCACCTCTGAAACCTAGGTACATCTTATAGTCCGATGCTTCTCATAGTCTGAAAAATACGGTAAACCATACTTACAGCATCTCCAGTTCCAGTGAAGCCATTGTCCCCTGCAAAAGAATTAGAATAACAAACAACAATATTTCTCACCTGTTTGCTGAGAAGATAGAAAAATATTTAGAATTGCGACACATTCATTCCTGCAGTGAGAGTGTCATCAGTTTATATTCCCAGACTCTTCTGTCTCTCTGAGATTTGAAGCTACCTTTTAACACAAGTAATTTCATGTCCATAATGTTATGATTTGGGAGACAAAAATGTATTGCCACAGGTAGATCCATTCTTTTTTCTCTTATTGTGTGGTGGTGAGAATTCATTCTTGTTCTAAGCTTTTGTCCTGTCTCCCCCACATACAGACCCCCAGTTGGACATTTAGTTCAAATAATTAGGTACACCACATTAGAAGTGGCACAGCTGAAAGTACCTGGGATCTTGTAGTCCTGATGTGAATTGGGGATCTTTATCTTGTCTGTGGTCATTATAATTGGACAGGTATTACATTTTTTCTGGTTGCAAGGAAAGGTACCTGCAGCTGTTGGAGAGGACAGGGAGCTTCTGACAATGATACTTCTTAGATTTGGGGCTGCCTAAAACACAGTAGTGGGGGGTCTGGAAAAATGGATTATAAGCGGGCATCTTTTTGCAGTAAAGGTTGTAATTTCTGTGCAGCTCCCCTTAGCACCTCCAGATTTGGATTGTAGGTAACTACTAGAGGTACCCGGTTATTTTCTTCTTTAGCTTTGTAATGTAGCAGGTGATTCCTTGATATTCTGGTGGCTCTTGTAATCTGGTTTTCAATTGTTCTTGGATGGTAGCCCTGATTCAAAAAGGTCTTTCTGGGGCGACCAAGGTGTTCATCCCTATCCATTGGGTTGGAACATATACGATTGTATCTGATGGCTTGGCTGTAGACAATAGAGATTTTTATGTGTTTTGGATGGAAACAGTCCCATTTAAGGTATGTTGGACGGTCGATTGGCTTCTGATACAGGGATGTCTCTATTTTATTGTTCTGCAGCTTAATGATGGTGTCCAAAAAGTTAATTTCGGTGCAGGAGTAGTTGAGTGTCAAGTTGATGGTAGGATGAAATTGATTAAACTGTTAATGGAATGTCTTTAGCTGTGGCTCAGACTCCGTCCAGATGATTAAAATGTAATTAATGTAGCGGTAGTACGCCGCGGCCAGAGGCCTGATGGGACATGAGGACAAAAAGTCGCTTTCAAGCTTGGCCATGAAAAGATTTGCATACTGTGGGGCCATTTTACTTCCCATTGCTGTGCCAGTCTCCTGTAGATAGATCTTCTTGTCAAATTCAAAGCAATTGTGGGTGAGGATGAATTTTATAAGTTTCACCACAGAATTTGCATCAGTACCTGCATTTTCCAGGAAGAATTTGCAGGCATTTAATCCATCCTGGTGCGGGATATTGGAGTACAAAGATTCCACATCCATGGTGGCCAGGATGGTTCCTTCTGGTAGAGGACCTATTGCTGATAGTTTATTCAATAGGTCAGTTGTGTCCTGAATGATGCTGGGTGTATCCTTTACCAGGGGTTTAAGAATACCCTCTACCCAACCAGATATCTGCTCAGTAGGGGTGCCCACACATGAGACACATTTTCTAAATATTTTTCTATCTACTTGCTAACACGGTACCAAGATATATTTCTTTACTGAGAAGATAATAATCCATTTGCCCACGACAGGTCTAGCTCTGGTATTTCTAGATGGCAGGCATCTGCTACCGCTGCTCAGCGTCTCGTGGTGAACTCCTACAACCTGTCTCATGTCACCCTGCGAAAGTTCTTATGCTTGCGGTGCCATCAGAAAGTTCCTGGGAGTTCACAGCCAATGAACTCACTACACCTAACCAACGTCGGCACCTGGACAGTAGTGTCTATCGGATAGCTGCTAATGCACAGTCGTGGCTGGCACCACTGTGAGACAGTTTTTTTTAAATTAATTTATTTATAGCATCAAATAAAATTATTATATGCATATTTTACAAGCGATCATGCTGCAGAGCAGGGGCCGCCGGCGCCTGACTGATGAAGGTGTTTTTTTTTTCAATATATACAGTAGAAATCTTCTTCAAATCGCAGAAAGACAGGAGAGTCTGGGAATATAAACTGATGACGACCTTTGACACTCTTAATGCAGGAATGAATGTGTCACATGGATTTATGTCTTTTTACATCAACTAAGGAACTTGCCCCTCAGACCATGAAGGGTCATTACAACAGAGACCCTAATCACAGGACAATAAAACAATCCTTATCTAAGAATTGGCCCAATATTTATGGACGTAACTGTTTATCACCCATGGTAATTCTGCTTCATGTCACCTGGCTTATCCATGGTTTTTTTTCCCCCTTTTTTTTTTCTTCCTATACTATGTTGTGCATAAATATGTGATTCTTCAGAATTTGTTTTAGTCTTTGCCTGATGAAGAGACCTGTGTAGTGTCGAAAGCTTGCAATTTGTTACCATCTTTTCAGTTAGCCATTAAAAGGTATCAACCACTGAGGACTCTCAATTCTAAATATTTTACTATATAGCAGTACATCTGTGAACTCATGATTGCATCAAAAAAAATGTATCTCCCTGATATCAGGAACACTCATGCAGTCCCTCATAAGGACACTGCCACCACCATGTTTCACTTTAGGCTGATGTATTTTTCTAAATTCATATTCACAGTATTATGAGTGGTGACTGTAACTGCTCCCTACACACCCATATGACTGAAAGCGATCGACTACAGGGAAGACTTACAGAACATTCACTTTTTCCCTGTAACTTACATAACAGCAGGCAGGTCTGATTTTAATACTATTCCCCTTCAGAATAACCCTATATCTGCTGGTAAACAGCATTCCTGACATGACAGGTTTCCTTTAAATTCATATAGTGAAACACATTTTTAAATGTACGGTAATCTCTTTTTATTTTCTGATTGAAATCATTAGACCTTGGAGCGCAAAGTATATAATATAGATGCAGAACCTGTCACAATACAGAATTTAAACTTTATTTACAGAAAACTAGTCACCTTCTCTAATATTGTACCTGTTGCTACATGATTTTGTTTTACTGTGAAAACATTATTTCAGCAGTTTAAATAATAAATGAGTTTTCACAATATATATTCAGAAGTGGTGAGAGTTAACAATAAAAGAGTGCAGCAGGAACCAAGATCGAATCCAGAGAAAATATGGCAGAACTGAACTAGTAAAAAGTTCAACACATAAGTCATAGTGTACTAATTAGAGGATCTAGAAATAGGAAACATATGTGTGGTTCTCATCACATATGGATGAGTATATATAGTGTTGGGCTGGGATGCTAAGGACCCTCGAGTTACATTGTTCAGCTACAGGTAAATATCACATCACCTTCATTCACAAATTTACCTATGTTTTTATATGTACATTATATTAGACTAGCTAGTTTATTCACATAGTGAAACAAGTGAATTGTGCCAGCTACTTGTGATAGGGTATGTTCCCATGGTCAGTAAATGCTGTGGGTTGGACACTGCGTACATCTGCAGCCCCCAACCCGCAGCAGCCAGATGTTACAGCATAGTGGATTGGATTTCAAGAAATTCCATGCCCACTATGCGTGCACCAACGCCTCTGGCTTAGCTGCGGAGAAGGACATGCATCGCATCTTTCCAGACTGCAGCATGTCTATTTATCTTGTGGAGACGCTCAGTCTCCGCAAGATAAATGTCACTAGTGCAATGTATTGGGCACGATGAGTCTGCCCGGTTCAATGAACACGTGTGGAATCACCTGCGTTCAAAAGCTGGCAGAGCTTTGAATGGAGCGGACATGTGTTGCGTCCAAAGCGCTGTCGATTACTGACCATGGGGACGTAGCCATAGAGATGAGTGGATATTCACATGTTTCTTTTTTGGCCAGTCTGAATTTGTATGTTTTTATGTATTTACAGCTCTTTCACGTAAATTTTATTAGGCAAAGCTGCATACATATTCCATATCGTTGGTGGCCTTTTTGTTTTGCCGTTTTATTCATGTCACAACTTTGTGATTCTTAATCTATGACAGTGGTGTACCTACCATAGAGGAACACCAGTACAACTAAGATAGGACCCAATATCAGAAGGAAACCCAGCACTAAACTACTTCTCAAACCTGTCTCTTTTTTTCTACAGCTGCCGGGGGGGACTAAATTGGATGGAATATAAGAACTTCTATTGTCAGTCACTGATGAGAGGGGACGAAAAGAAACTGAAGGATGCGTCCTTCAGATTTAGATTTTAAAGTTGATAATCTTCAAGGACCCGACTGTTCCCTAGATTGGGATTCTGAAGTGCCATTTGAATGGAGTTTTGGTCCCACATGTGTACCCCCAAGATTGTTTGAGACTCTATGAAATAGCAGAGTTCAGCAATGGAATCCTGGTGCACATGAAGGACCATTCCTCCAAACATGATACGTCACAGCCCTGTTCTTGACACTGTTGTCTCTGCGATTGAACTCCAACAATTATGAAGTTATCACTTATTATCTGCCTGCCTGTATGTTCTTAGCTCCATGAAAAATACAAACATCCTGGATAACCATGTAAATGTTTGGCCACACCAAGGGGGCACTGAGTGCCTGGACATGGTTTCTTCAGTCATTCTGACAGACTCTCTTTAACATGAAAATTGTTTTAATTTTTTTTTTCAATCTTTGTTGTGATATTTATTCCTTACAGAATCCAACATGGTACAAAATATCCAGCTGCTGCTCCTCCCAAAATTATTATAAGTCCCTGTGCATGCATATTGTTGGCATATTGCTATCTGCATTTATCTGGATCAGTGTCTTATTGTCCTTTCTATTCCATGATCACTCCTGAGATATTTCATCCAGCGTATGCTCGCCACTTGAACTTTCAGCCAACCTAACTCTGTGTAGCAGGTATTCTTTTATGATCTGAATATAACTGTCTTTAAACTTTTTTATTTGAAAAGCGTAGATGATGGGATTCATTGCAGAGTTGGCATGAGACAGTAATATAGCAAAAAAGATGGCCGGCTGGAACACACTGGAATGTTTTATAGAAGGACTAAAAAGGATAAGGCAGTTTATTATGGACAGTGGCATCCAGCTAAGGACAAACAGCAACAAGACAATGGACAGAGATTTTGCCGTCTTGTATTCCTTGCCATAAAACAGTCCTTTGCCTTTGGTGTTGGATGTACCTTTTGCTAAATGTTTCCTGATCAGGTAGAAAATCTCAATATATAAACCCACCATAATCAACAAGGGGAGAAAAACCCATCCAAAAATATTGAAGTAAACCATGTAATCCATTCTCATAACACTTTCAAATTCACATTTTAGGTAATTTTTCTCTTCATCCTTTAATTTAGATCGATTGTTCCATCCAAACATTGGCACCATCCCCACTATGAGTGACACTGTCCAGACACAGCAGATCGATACGTAGATTCTCCTAAGGGTGATCACAGATTTGTACCTGTAACAGAAAACTGCTGTTAATCTTTGCCGTAAATCATTACTATCTTTTTACACTATTAAGATTTTACCTTTTATTTTGTAAGAAAGATAAGATTGTTTCATGAATGCTTGAGACAAATTGCTTGGCTTAATGTGTCGAAAAAGATGGTGCAAACAAAGCATAGATAATCATTTAAAGTGTTTATTTCAAGAACAAAATACATTTTAATTAATTGATCTTAGACTATAATAAGTTCGACAGTTGGATCTTATGTTAAATATTGTCAAAAAATAATCTTATAAATGTGCCCTGTGATATAATGGCTGTGTGTGACCATGCATATATATGGTCGGATATACCACAACTCCAGGGCAGGGGAGGAATCAAAACAGTGTACAAATATTACAGCAGGGGATCACACCGGTTTCTTTCTGAGATGTAAAGCAAGTTTTTAAACAAGGAGAGAAATGTTTTTCCTTACAGAAACCTGCATCTATGATCCCGTGCTGTCCTGTCTGTATACTCTTTTGCTTCCTCCCCTGCCCATGGTATGATAATAATAATAATAAATCTTTATTTTTATATAGCGCTAACATATTCCGCAGCGCTTTACAGTTTTGCACACATTATCATCACTGTCCCGTTGGGGCTCACAATCTAAATTTCCTATCAGTATGTCTTTGGAATGTGGGAGGAAACCGGAGTACCCGGAGGAAACCCACGCAAACACGGAGAGAACATACAAACTCTTTGCAGATGGTGTCCTTGGAGGGGTTCGAACCCAGGACTCCAGCGCTGCAAGGCTGCAGTGCTAACCACTGCGCCACCGTGCTGCCCATGATGATCAGACCATGTTCCTGTACGGTCAGACACAGCTATTACACAGTACAGCAGGGGCACATTTATAAGATTATCTCAGCACAGGAACATTTTTTTAACACATCAAACTGTGGAAATTATTTTTTTTGCAAGATCTATTTATTAAAGTGTTTTTTTGTTCATGGGGAAAAACTTCAAATTAATTGACTTCTTTGAATGCTAAATATTTTAAATTCCCATTAAATAAATGTTCCTCTGTTGTTCTTCTTGAAAATTAATAAAGAAATTGACAATTATTTATTTTAACCAGGATTATCGATACTCACTTCAACACTAAGCAATGACTGGACAGTGTCAGTCTATATATATTCCCAAATGGAATTACAGAGGAATTTCACATCACTGAGGTCTAAGAAAATTGTTATTTTAAGGGAGTTTTCTGTTGAACAAAATATACAGTACAGAGATATCCAGGATGAAAACCTCTTACAGAGTGCTCTGGACCTCAGACTTGGCCAAAAGTTCACCTTCCAACAAGACTTGGCTTCAGAACAACTCTGTGACCATTCTTGACTGGCCCGGCCAGAGCCCTGACCTAAACCCAATTGAGCATCTCTGGAGAGACCTGAAAATGGCTGTCCACCAACATTCACCATCCAACCTGACGGAACTGGAGAGGATCTGCAAGGAAGAATAGCAGAGGAGCCCCAAATCCAGGTGTGAAAAACTTGTTGCATCGTTCCCAAGAAAACTCATGGCTGTACTTGCTCAAAAGAATGCTTCTACTTAATACTGAGTAAAGGGTCTTAATAATTATAACCATGCGATATTTCAGTTTTTCTTTTTTTAGTAAATTTGCAAAAAGATGGGGTGCAGAGTGTACATTAATGTGAAAAAAATGAACTTTTTTGAATTTACCAAATGGCTGCAATGAAACAGAGTGAAAAATTTAAACGGGTCTGAATACTTTCCGTACCCACTGTACATAAATGAGCTGTAAATAGTCAATCACACAAAATAATATAATGAGGTGCCCCGTCACCTGTTTGCTGCACTGTCCTTTGTCCCAGCCTCCTTTATGTCTTGTCCTATGCTCAAAACAGGAGCTTTTATGTTTCAGCATGTGATTAGAGCACTGAGTGAAGGGGATTTGCTATCTGCTTATTTCAATACCTAAAAGTACCTGATGAAGGCTCCGGTGCGGAGCTGTAAATTGGTTTGGGATTGTGATCCTAAATTAAAGGCACTTATTTTAATTACCACATCCTCACTAACATCTTTGGCAGCGCACCAACATAACTTTTATACATATATATTTTTATATAGAAATACCTAGACCAACCACCTACTCTTTGCATCCAGTGTCTATTAAAGGGAAGGTATTAACATTTTGCGAACCGGACGGGAAGGAACGAATACCAGTAGATGGGGGCATCTGTCCTAATTGTGCTAAATTAGCAAACGATAAAACTTGCTATTACAGCTTAATTATGGATAATTTGGTTTGGCTAAAACCCCCTTTAAAGGGAATGCTAAGGTACTCTGAGAAACTATCAGCTTCCCCTTAAATACTGTCATTAATTACAATTAAATATTACTTTGTATATTGTTACAATAGTATCTCTACCACATTATCTATTTTGACTCAGTAATCTAGAAGTGCAGATCTGCATCCCAAAAGAAATATCCGTTATGGGCCACTGCAAACTCCTATTCTGTACCCTGCTTTTTACACACAAAAGGGAAATGTTTGTAAAGAATTATACATATGTTCAAAGAATTTACAAGAAATTAGATAAAGAGGTTTCACAACAACACAACAGGCTGTAACTTACAAAACTACAAATGTTCAACACCAAATAGAATTAGAGTTTGAAAAGGTTTGTTGTTTAGCTTTCTATTCAAAGAGGTTGTTTTTTAATGTGAATGACTAAGTATTTGTAAATGGAAAATACAACTGTGGCAGATATAGTTAAGTGGTGTGGTTACTTGGTAAATTCCCCCCTAACAGAACCCAGCATATCAAAACAAGAAATTGAAGCACGAGGGAGGTAATTTGCATATTGCCGATGCATTCTGGGAAGAGTGAAGAGTCACCACGAGTCTGAAGATCTTTGGGTTTAGCTGGATCAAGCAGCTTGAATAAAATTGTCAAACCAGGAATTGAATGTTGAAAGAGGTAATTTGTATATTCCAGATGCATTCTGGGAACAGTGAAGAGTCTCCGCAAGTCTGAAAATATTTGGGTGTAGCTGGATCAAGCTGCTTGAAGAAAAAAGCCAAATTGCTTGTCTGACAGAGCGCGAATCTTTACAACAATTCATTTTGTTCAATATGGAGAAGGAGATTACCCACATGGTGTTCTGCACTGTGCTATTATGTTTACAGACTTTTCAGAGGAAATGACAAAATGTATGTCCCAGAAATGCAAGCTTAAGACTCTGTTAGAGAAAAAGGTGCAGTCTTGAGGGAGAATAGCTACATAAGCTCAAAGAACATGAGGATTTTCTTGACAGAGCAGAATAATCTCTTCAGAATGTTGCAAGAGAAGAGCTTTTCAGTGTTCATGCAGAAGCTAATGGTAGAGAAAAATTACGAATGCAGAAGAAGAGAAATAGAAGCATGTGACTCAAAGAAGCATAAGGATGAGGAAGCAGTCAGCACCCATACCACAGGAGAACTGCCAGGCTCTCACACAGGACAACGACAAAGATATACATAAAATATTGCTTAAAATGATGTAATAAAGGACCTGGACATCCGCGTCTGATTGGTTGAGGCCGCCAGGCCTCGACCAATCAGCAACGGGCACAGTATCGACGTAGATGTCATAATGGTTGCCATGGTGACGATGATGTCATAAAGGTTGACTCGACCAATCAGCAACGGGCACAGTCTGCCGCGAATTCTGGAATCATCAGTGTCCATATACTACGGGGACATGCATATTCTAGAATACCCGATGCGTTAGAATCGGGCCACAATCTAGTCTATATATATAATTGTCTAAGGGTTTTTCTGTCTGTCTGTCTGTCCTGGAAATCTCGCGTCTCTGATTGGTCGAGGCCGCCTGGCCTCGACCAATCAGCAACGGGCACAGCATGGCGACGATGATGTCATAAAGGTTGCCTCGACCAATCAGCGACGGGCACAGTCTGCCACGAATTCGCCTCGACCAATCAGCGACGGGCGCAGTATCGACATAGATGTCATAATGGTTGCCATGGCGACGATGATGTCATAAAGGTTGCCTCGACCAATCAGCAACGGGCACAGTCTGCCGCGAATTCTGGAATCATTGTCCATATACTACGGGGACATGCATATTCTAGAATACCCGATGCGTTAGAATCGGGCCACAATCTAGTTTATTAGAAACAGACTTAACAGACTTAATTGTCTAAGGGTCACTTCCAACTGTCTGTCTTTCTGTCTTTCTTTCTGTCTGTCACGGATATTCATTGGTCGTGCCTCTGTCTCTCATGGAAATCCAAGTCGCTGATTGGTCGTGGCAAACCGCCCACGACCATTGCTACGACCAATCAGCGACGGCCATAGTCTGGCAGTGAAATGGCCGTTGCTTTACTGCCCTACAGTCAGCGCTGAGCGCTCACAATGGGTTAATGCCAATGTAAAACGGACCGCAGTGTAACGCACTCCATTAACGCTGCTATTAACCCTGTGTGACCAACTTTTTACTATTGATGCTGAGTATGCAGCATCAATAGTAAAAAGATCTAATGTTACAAAAATAGCAATAACAAAAAAAAAGATTATTCTCACCCTCCGACGTCGCGCTGTCCTCGGCAGTGCAAGCGGCAGGTTCCAGTGCCAAGGATGCAATGCGAGAAGGACCTGCCATGACGTCACGGTCATGTGACCGTAGATGTCATCACAGGTCCTATGCTGATACCAACCCTGGAACTGGAAGCTGCCGCATGCACCGCACACAGGTGCCAGGACTTCAAGGGCCCTTCGGAAGGTGAGTATATGTTTATTTTTTATTTTAAGTCTTTTTTAACCACGCATATAGTGCCCACATTGCTATATACTATGTGGGCTGTGTATACTACGTGGGCTGTGTTACATACTGCGTGGGCTCTGTTATATAGTACATCTCTGCTATATACTATCTAGCTGGGCAACGTGGCTGTGCAATATACTACGTGGCTCTGTTATATACTACGTGGCTGTGCAATATACTACTTAGCTATGCAATATACTACGTGCCTCTACAATATACTACGTGGCTATGTTATATACTACGTGGCTCTGCTATATAGTACGTCGCTGACCAATATACTACATAGCTGTGCAATACACTACGTAACTGTGTTATATACTACGTGGCCAGGGTCGGACTGGCCCACCGGGATACTGGTGAAATGCCTGGTGGGCCCCGACCCAGAGAGGAGGAGGAGGAGGAAAAAGAAAAAGAGACGCGAGCCCTTTAAATCTTCGGGTGGCCGACCGCCGCCACGACCAGGGGCCCCCCCGGTGCCAGCGCTGGCATTGGGCCCTCCTTCTAATACTCACCTCTCCTGGTTCCTGCGGCAGCTGGCTGCAGTGTCTTCAGCGCCCTCTGACTCTGCAACATCTCAGGGCAGAGGGTGCGATGACGTCATCACTGCGCACTCAGCCTCTCTGTCCTGAGCATTGCAGAGGCGGAGAGATGCTGAGTGCACCGGACCTGCGCTGGGAATGGGAGAGGTGAAGATTTTACTTTTTTTTTTCTTTATGTCAGACTCAGACAGTCTGGTAGTAATATGCTGGACACACTGCGGCAGATTGCTGGACACACTGGGGCAGATTGCTGGACACTGTCTGGGGGCAATGCTAGACACACTGGGACAATGCTGGAGACCCTGGGGCAGATTGCTGGACACACTGGGGCAATGCTGGACACTGGGGCAGATTGCTGGACACACTGGGGGCAGTGCTGGACATACTGGGGCAGATTGCTGGACACACTGGGGGTAATATGCTGGACACACTGGGGCAGATTGCTGGACAACCTGGGGGTAATATGCTGGACACACTGGGGGTAATATGCTTGGCACACTGGGGCAGATTGCTGGACACACTGGGGCAGATTGCTGGACACACTGTCTGGGGGCAATGCTGGAGACACAGGCAGATTGCTGGACACACTGGGGCAATGCTGGACACTGGGGCATATTGCTGGACACACTGTGGGCAATGCTGGACAATTGGACATACTGGGGCAGATTGCTGGACACACTGGGGGCAGTGCTGGACATACTGGGGCAGATTGCTGGACACACTGGGGGCAATGCTGGACACACTGGGGGTAATATGCTGGACACACTGGGGGTAATATGCTGGACACAGTGGGGCAGATTGCTGGACACAATGTCTGGGGGCAATGCTGGACACTCTGGGGCAATATGCTGGACATACTGGGGCAGATCTGGACACACTGGGGCAATATGCTGGACACACTGTCTGGGGGAAATGCCAGACACACTGGGGCAATATGCTTGACATACTGGGGAAGATTGCTGGACACACTGTCTGGGGGCAATGCTGGACATACTGGGGCAGATTGCTGGACACACTGTGGGTAATATGCTGGACACACTGGGGGTAATATGCTGGACACACTGGGGCAGATTGCTGGACACACTGTCTGGGGGCAATGCTGGACACTCTGGGGCAATATGCTGGACATACTGGGGCAGATTGTTGAACACACTGTCTGGGGGCAAATCTGGACACACTGGGTGAATATGCTGGACATACTGGGGCAGATTGCTGAACACACTGTCTGGGGGAAATGCTGGACACACTGGGGCAATATGCTTGACATACTGGGGAAGATTGCTGGACACACTGCCTGGGGGAAATACTGAACACACTGGGGCAATATGCTTGACATACTGGGGATGATTGCTGGACACACTGTCTGGGGGCAATGCTGGACATACTGGGGCAGATTGCTGGACACACTGGGGGTAATATGTTGGACACACTGGGGGTAATATGTTGGACACACTGGGGGTAATATGCTGGACACACTGGGGCAGATTACTGGACACACTGGGGCAGATTGCCAGACACACTGGGGCAGATTGCCAGACACACTGGGGCAGATTGCTGGACACACTGTCCGGGGGCAATACTGGACACACTGAGGCAATATGCTTGACTTACTGGGGCAGATTGCTGGACACACTGTCTGGGGGCAATGCTGGACACACTGGGGCAGATTGCTGGACACTGGAGCAATATGCTGGACATACTGGGGCAGGTTGCTGGACACACTGGGTGTAATATGCTGGACACACTAGGGGTAATATGCTGGACACACAGGGGCAGATTGCTGGACACACTGGGGGCAGGACTGGAGGCATGGGCAGAATGTAGATACGGGGCATGATTGGAGACACAGGGCAGAATGAAAGACATGGGGCAGGATTGGATCATGGGGCAGGATGGATACGATGGAGACAGATGGGGCAGGATGGGGAGATCATATGGGGTAGAATGGATACTCATGAGGGCAGGATGCGAGAACATATGGCTGGAGCCAGGAATGAGATAAACTGGGCCAGGGTGGGGAATATTATTACCATAGAGGCTAATTAACCCCTTTCTGACCGTTGACGTACTATCCCATCGAGGTGACCTGGGCCTATTTGACCCTCAATGGAATAGTACGTCATAGTGATCGGCCGCGCTCTCAGGGGGAGCGCGGCTGATCGCGGCCGGGTGTCAGCTGACTATCGCAGCTTACATCCGGCAATATGTGCCAGGAGTGGTCACGGACCGCCCCTGGCACATTAACCCTCGGCACACCGCGATCAAACACCTGCGGGCTTCCCTGAGACCTTCGCAGCAACGCAATCACATACCTCCGCCTCCTCCTCCTCCTTGCAGGCCCGGATCCAAAATGGCCACGGCATCTGGGTCCTGCAGGGAGGGAGGTGTGTTATGACCTGGTGGTCAGGACAATAATGGACCTGGTGGTTAAGAGCACACGGAACGACCTGATAGTTACTGATAATAAGGACGAGCTCTGGGACGTGGGAACTCTGCTAACCGCAATCCCTAATCCTATCAAACACACTAGAAATAGCCGTGGATTGCACCTAACGCTCCCTATGCAACTCGGCACAGCCTAAGGAACTAGCTAGCCCTGAAGATAGAAAAATAAAGCCTACCTTGCCTCAGAGAAATTCCCCAAAGGAAAAGGCAGCCCCCCACATATAATGACTGTGAGTAAAGATGAAAATACAAACACAGAGATTAAATAGATTTAGCAAAGTGAGGCCCGACTTACTGAACAGACCGAGGATAGGAAAGGTTACTTTGCGGTCAGCACAAAAACCTACAAAAAGACCACGCAGAGGGCTCCCTCTGCGTCCCAGAGCTTCCAGCAAGCAAGACAACAAATTAAATAGCAAGCTGGACAGAAAAATAGCAAACCAAAGAAATACAAGCTGGAACTTAGCTTTTGCTGGGAAGACAGGTCACAAGAACGATCCAGGAGTGAACTAGACCAATACTGGAACATTGACAGGTGGCGTGGAGCAAAGATCAAAGTGGAGTTAAATAGAGCGGCAGCTAACGAATTAACCTCGTCACCTGTGGAAGGAAACTCAGAAACACCCACCAGAGGAAGTCCATGGACAGAACCAGCCGAAGTACCATTCATGACCACAGGAGGGAGCCCGACAACAGAATTCACAACAGTACCCCCCCTTGAGGAGGGGTCACCGAACCCTCACCAGAGCTCCCAGGCCGACCAGGATGAGCCAAATGAAAGGCACGAACCAGATCGGCAGCATGAACATCAGAGGCAAAAACCCAGGAATTATCTTCCTGACCATAACCCTTCCACTTGACCAGGTACTGGAGTTTCTGTCTCGAAACACGAGAATCCAAAATCTTCTCCACCACATACTCCAACTCCCCCTCAACCAACACCAGGGCAGGAGGATCAACGGATGGAACCACAGGCGCCACGTATCTCCGCAACAATGACCATGGAACACATTATGGATGGCAAAAGAAGCAGGAAGGGCCAAACGAAATGACACAGGATTGATAACCTCAGAAATCTTATACGGACCAATGAAACGAGGTTTAAACTTAGGAGAGGAAACCTTCATAGGAACATAACGAGACGACAACCAAACCAAATCCCCAACACGAAGTCGGGGACCCACACAGCGCCGGCGGTTAGCGAAACGTTGAGCCTTCTCCTGGGACAATGTCAAATTGTCCACCACATGAGTCCAAATCTGCTGCAACCTATCCACCACAGTATCTACACCAGGACAGTCCGAAGACTCAACCTGCCCTGAAGAGAAACGAGGATGGAAACCAGAATTGCAGAAAAACGGCGAGACCAAAGTAGCCGAGCTGGCCCGATTATTAAGGGCGAACTCAGCCAACGGCAAAAAGGACACCCAATCATCCTGATCAGCAGAAACAAAGCATCTCAGATATGTTTCCAAAGTTTGATTCGTTCGTTCGGTTTGGCCATTTGTCTGAGGATGGAAAGCCGAGGAAAAAGACAAATCAATGCCCATCCTAGCACAAAAGGATCACCAAAACCTCGAAACAAACTGGGAACCTCTGTCAGAAACGATGTTCTCCGGGATACCATGTAAACGAACCACATGCTGGAAAAATAATGGCACCAAATCAGAGGAGGAAGGCAATTTAGACAAAGGTACCAAATGGACCATCTTAGAAAAGCGATCACAAACCACCCAAATGACCGACATCTTTTGAGAGACGGGGAGATCCGAAATAAAATCCATAGAAATATGCGTCCAGGGCCTCTTCGGGACCGGCAAGGGCAAAAGCAACCCACTGGCACGAGAACAGCAGGGCTTAGCCTGAGCACAAGTCCCACAGGACTGCACAAAAGAACGCACATCCCGTGACAAAGACGGCCACCAGAAGGATCTAGCCACCAAATCTCTGGTACCAAAGATTCCAGGATGCCCAGCCAACACTGAACAATGAATCTCAGAGATAACTCTACTAGTCCATCTATCAGGGACAAACAGTTTCTCCGCTGGGCAACGGTCAGGTCTATCAGCCTGAAATTTTTGCAGCACCCACCGCAAATCAGGGGAGATGGCAGACAAAATTACCCCCTCTTTGAGAATACCCGCCGGCTCAGGAACACCCAGAGAGTCAGGGACAAAACTCCTTGACAGGGCATCAGCCTTCACATTCTTAGAGCCCGGATGGTACGAAACCACAAAATCAAAACGGGAGAAAAATAACGACCATCAAGCCTGTCTCGGATTCAACCGTTTGGCAGACTCAAGATAAGTCAAATTCTTGTGATCTGTCAAGACCACCACGTGATGCTTGGCTCCTTCCAGCCAATGACGCCACTCCTCGAATGCCCACTTCATGGCCAACAACTCACGATTACCAACATCATAGTTACGCTCAGCAGGCGAAAACTTTCTAGAAAAGAAAGCACATGGCTTAATCACCGAGCCATCAGAACTTCTTTGCGACAAAACAGCCCCTGCTCCAATCTCAGAAGCATCAACCTCAACCTGAAACGGGAGCGAGACATCTGGCTGGCATAACACAGGGGCAAAAGAAAAACGACGCTTCAACTCCTGAAAAGCCTCTACAGCTGCAGAAGACCAATTGACCACATCAGCACCCTTCTTGGTCAAATCAGTCAACGGTTTAGCAACAGTAGAAAAATTAGCGGTGAAGCGCCGATAAAAATTAGCAAAGCCCAGGAACTTTTGCAGGCTCTTCACAGATGTCGGCTGAGTCCAATCGTAAATGGCCTGGACTTTAACAGGGTCCATCTCGATAGTAGAAGGGGAAAAAATGAACCCCAAAAATGAAACCTTCTGAACTCCAAAGAGACACTTTGACCCCTTCACAAACAAGGAATTCGCACGAAGGACCTGGAACACCATTCTGACCTGCTTCACATGAGACTCCCAATCATCCGAAAAGACCAAAATATCATCCAAATACACAATCAGGAATTTATCCAGGTCCTCTCGGAAGATGTCATGCATAAAGGACTGAAATACTGATGGAGCATTGGAAAGCCCGAATGGCATAACCAGGTACTCAAAATGGCCCTCGGGCGTATTAAATGCTGTTTTCCATTCATCGCCTTGTTTAATACGCACAAGATTATACGCCCCTCGAAGATCTATCTTGGTGAACCAACTAGCCCCTTTAATACGAGCAAACAAATCAGACAGCAACGGCAAAGGATACTGAAATTTGACTGTAATTTTATTAAGAAGGCGGTAATCAATACACGGTCTCAAAGAACCATCCTTCTTGGCCACAAAAAAGAACCCTGCTCCTAACGGTGATGACGACGGGCGAATATGGCCTTTCTCCAAGGACTCCTTTATATAACTGCGCATAGCGGCGTGCTCTGGCACAGATAAATTGAACAATCGGCCCTTAGGAAACTTACTACTAGGAATCAAATTAATTGCACAATCGCAATCCCTATGAGGAGGTAGGGCACTGGCTTTGCGCTCATCAAATACATCCCGATAATCCGACAAAAACTCTGGAACTTCAGAAGGAGTGGAAGACGAAATAGACAAAAATGGAACATCACCATGTGCCCCCTGGCAACCCCAGCTGGACACAGACATAGATTTCCAGTCCAATACTGGATTATGAACCTGTAGCCATGGCAACCCCAAAACGACCACATCATGCAGATTATGCAACACCAGAAAGCGGATATCCTCCTGATGTGCAGGAGCCATGCACATTGTCAATTGGGTCCAGTACTGAGGCTTATTCTTGGCCAAAGGCGTAGCATCAATTCCTCTCAATGGAATAGGATACTGCAAGGGCTCCAAGAAAAAACCACAGCGCCTAGCATACTCCAAGTCCATCAAATTCAGGGCAGCGCCTGAATCCACAAATGCCATAACAGAATAGGATAACAAAGAGCAAATCAGAGTAACAGACAATAGAAATTTAGACTGTACCGTACCAATGGTGGCAGACCTAGCGAACCGCTTAGTGCGCTTAGGACAATCGGAGATAGCATGAGAGGAATCACCACAGTAAAAACATAGCCCATTCCGACGTCTGTGTTCCTGCCGTTCAGCTCTGGTCAAAGTCCTATCACATTGCATAGGCTCAGGCCCATGCTCAGATAGTACCGCCAAATGGTGCACAGCTTTACGCTCACGCAAGCGTCGATCAATCTGAATGGCCAAGGACATAGACTCATTCAGACCAGCAGGCATGGGAAACCCCACCATGACATCCTTAAGGGCTTCAGAGAGACCCTTTCTGAAGATTGCTGCCAGGGCACATTCATTCCACTGAGTGAGCACAGACCACTTTCTAAACTTCTGACAATATATCTCCGCTTCATCCTGACACAGAGCCAACAAGATTTTCTCTGCATGATCCACTGAATTAGGTTCGTCATAAAGCAATCCAAGCGCCAGGAAAAACGCATCAACATCACGCAATGCCGGATCTCCTGGCGCAAGGGAAAATGCCCAGTCTTGAGGGTCACTACGTAACAAAGAAATAATGATCTTTACTTGTTGAACAGGGTCACCTGAGGAGCGAGGTTTCAAGGCAAGAAACAATTTACAATTATTTTTGAAATTCAAGAACTTAGATCTATCACCAAAAAACAAATCAGGAATTGGAATCCTAGGCTATGACATCGGATTCCGAACCACAGAATCTTGAATGTTTTGTACCCTTGTAGTGAGATTATCCATCCAAGAGGACAGACCTTGAATGTCCATGTTTACACCAGTGTCCTGAACCACCCAGAGGTAAAGGGGAAAAGAGAGACAAAACACACTGCAAAGAAAAAAAAATGGTCTCAGAACTTCTCTTATCCCTCTATTGAGATGCATTAGTACTTTGGGCCACCTGTACTGTTATGACCTGGTGGTCAGGACAATAATGGACCTGGTGGTTAAGAGCACACGGAACAACCTGATAGTTACTGATAATAAGGACGAGCTCTGGGACGTGGGAACTCTGCTGACCGCAATCCCTAATCCTATCAAACACACTAGAAATAGCTGTGGATTGCACCTAACGCTCCCTATGCAACTCGGCACAGCCTAAGGAACTAGCTAGCCCTGAAGATAGAAAAATAAAGCCTACCTTGCCTCAGAGAAATTCCCCAAAGGAAAAGGCAGCCCCCCACATATAATGACTGTGAGTAAAGATGAAAATACAAACACAGAGATTAAATAGATTTAGCAAAGTGAGGCCCGACTTACTAAACAGACCGAGGATAGGAAAGGTTACTTTGCGGTCAGCACAAAAACCTACAAAAAGACCACGCAGAGGGCGCAAAAAGACCCTCCGCACCGACTCACGGTGCGGAGGCGCTCCCTCTGCGTCCCAGAGCTTCCAGCAAGCAAGACAACAATAAAAATAACAAGCTGGACAGAAAAATAGCAAACCAAAGAAATACAAGCTGGAACTTAGTTTCTGCTGGGAAGACAGGTCACAAGAACGATCCAGGAGTGAACTAGACCAATATTGGAACATTGACCGGTGGCGTGGAGCAAAGATCTAAGTGGAGTTAAATAGAGTAGCAGCTAACGAATTAACCTCGTCACCTGTGGAAGGAAACTCAGAAACACCCACCAGAGGAAGTCCATGGACAGAACCAGCCGAAGTACCATTCATGACCACAGGAGGGAGCCCGACAACAGAATTCACAACAGAGGTGGCTTACCAAGTGCCTGCTCAGAGCAGGCGCTTGGTAAGCCTGCAGTGCTGTAAGTCAGATCGCTGATCTAACAGAGTGCTGTGCAAGCTGTCAGATCAGCGATCTGTGATGTCCCCCCCGGGACAAAGTAAAAAAGTTAAAAAATAAATTTCCACATGTGTAAAAAAAAAAAAAAAATTCCTAAATAAAGAAAAAAAATATATATTATTCCCATAAATACATTTCTTTATCTAAATAAAAAAAACAAACAATAAAAGTACACATATTTAGTATCGCCACGTCCGTAATGACCCAACCTATAAAACTGTCCCACTAGTTAACCCCTTCAGTAAACACCGTAAGAAAAAAAAAACGAGGCAAAAAACAACGCTTTATTATCATACCGCAGAACAAAAAGTGGAATAACACACGATCAAAAAGACAGATATAAATAACCTTGGTACCACTGAAAACTTCATCTTGTCCTGCAAAAAATAAGCTGCCATGCAGCATCATCAGCAAAAAAATAAAAAAGTTATAGTCCTCAGAATAAAGTGATGCAAAAATAATTATTTTTTCTATAAAATAGTTTTTATCGTATAAAAGCACCAAAACATAAAAAAATGATATAAATGAGGTATCGCTGTAATCGTCCTGACCCGAAGAATAAAACTGCTTTATCAATTTTTCCAAACGCGGAACGGTATAAACGCCTCCCCCAAAAGAAATTCATGAATAGCTGGTTTTTGGTCATTCTGCCTCACAAAAATCGGAATAAAAAGTGATTAAGAACTGTTACGTGTCCGAAAATGTTACCAATAAAAACGGCAACTCGTCCCGCAAAAAACAAGACCTCACATGACTCTGTGGACTCAAATATGGAAAACTTGTAGCTCTCAAAATGTGGTAATGCAAAAAATATTTTTTGCAATAAAAAGCGTCTTTCAGTGTGTGACGGCTGCCAATCATAAAAATCCGCTAAAAAACCCGCTATAAAAGTAAATCAAACCTCCTTCATCACCCCCTTAGTTAGGGAAAAATTAAAAATTTTTAAAAATATATTTATTTCCATTTTCCCATTAGAGTTAGGGCTAGGATTAGGGCTAGGGTTAGGGTTAGTGCTAGGGTTTGGGCTAGAGTTAGGGCTAGGGTTAGGGCTAGGGCTAAGGTTAGGGTTAGGGTTGGGTCTAGGGTTAAGGCTACAGTTAAAGTTGGGGCTAAAGTTAGGGTTAGGGTTGGGGCTAAAGTTAGGGTTAGGGTTTGGATTACGTTTACGGTTGGAAATAGGGTTGGGATTAGAGTTAGGGGTGTGGTTAGGGTTACCATTGGGATTAGGGTTAGGGGTGTTTGGATTAGGGTTTCAGTTATAATTGGGGGGTTTCCACTGTTTAGGCACATCAAGGGCTCTCCAAACGCGACATGGCGTCCGATCTCAATTCCAGCCAATTCTGCGTTGAAAAAGTAAAACAGTGCTCCTTCCCTTCCGAGCTCTCCCGTGTGCACAAACAGTGGTTTACCCCCACATATAGGGTATCGGCGTACTCAGGACAAATTGTACAACAACTTTTGGGGTCCATTTTCTCCTGTTACCCTTGGTAAAATAAAACAAATTGGAGCTGAAGTAAATTTTTTGTGAAAAAAAGTTAAATGTTCATTTTTATTTAAACATTCCAAAAATTCCTGTGACAGGCAGTTCAGGAGGCTTTCCGGCACCTGCTCTCAGCAGGCACTGACAGGCCGCCTCCCTGCAGGACCCAGAAGGACCCCGTGGCAATTTTGTATCCGGGGGCCTGCAGGGAGGAGACAGGAAGAGACACGCTTTTCTGAAGGTCTCAGGGAAGCACGCAGGGAGCCTCTTTCCTGCGCGATGCTTCCCTATGGCACCGAAGTGCTGCGATCATGTTTGATCGCAGTGTACTGGGGGTTAAAGTGCCGGGAGCGGTCCGTGACCGATCCTGGCACATAGTTCCGGATGTCAGCTGTGATAATCAGCTGACACCCAGCCACGATCGGCCGCGCTCCCCTTGTGAGCGTGGCTGATCGCTTATGATGTACTATCCCGTCCATGGGAATTAAGTCCCAGGTCACATGGACGGGATAGTACGTCCAATGGTAGAAAGGGGTTAAACACTTGCTAAAAAGAAAAAAAAAAGGGACAGCACCTTGGAGGACGGCACCCTGGAGGACGTCCTTCCTTGACCTATAGCGGGACAGGATCATAGAGAGGTTAAAAGGACCCTCCCACCTCCACCCTCCAGTGTTGTTTCAAAGTACCACCGAAGGATGGAAATAAATGGTCTATACATGCCCTTACAAACACGTGTGTAGTAAACCCTTTAACGCCTCCATCTTAATTTCGAGCCATGGTGACCCAAAGGATGAACGATCTGCCAGTAGCTTAATCCCGTGCAAGCCTAAAAAGGGAACATAAGGGAGGGAACTATGGGTGCTGTCCTGAGGGACTACCTGGAAACCGAATTACCGGTAAGTGTAATTCCCTTTTTCCATTACGTCCCTCAGGCCAGCACCCTGGAGAATACCAAAGCAACTCTCCCAGGGTGGGTACAGAAGCCAGGAATCAAAGTCCAAGGCAAAAACCGGACTAGATGATAAATAAATGATCTGAAAGATCAGAAAAACCATAGATATCTAAAGAGATCTGCAAAGAGAATCACCGTAGTGTCTGATATACATCTATAATGGCCAATTTCAGTATGAAATGTGGTAAACGAAATAAGCATCAGAAGTAGAGAGTGAAATACACCCATTGTACTCCAATACCAATAATGAACCACAGCAAGTTATTTATTGTGATAGATACTTATAGACATCACAGCCCCAGAATAGGGTTAGAAAACTTTATTGCCCAGCAAAATATGGTGATAGTCCCAGCCACCACACCATGAGGACTGTACCGACCAATAATAAGCTCCATGTGCTTATAACAGGACTGTTCCTTCATCGGTCCTTCTGGGCTCAGGTTAAACCTTGGTTACAGACCAGCTTACCATACTACAAGGAGACCTGCAGGACAGAGGCTCTGGACTGCGGGAAGATCAAACCAATAATAGTTAGTACATGGATAATGGCAGAGCATTGGGATGTACGCACATTACTCATCCAGGAGATCACGTCTATTCCAAATCCTTAGATGTCTAACCCCAAGTAAGGGTTAAATATTGTTGAAACTAAGGAATACACCATCCGGTAGGTAATATCTCCTGCCATTACCAACGTCGGGCTTCTCATTAGAAGCGCTGAAAGAAACGTGGATCATTACTCCTGTTTTACTGATGTTAGACACAGGGAGTCTGGACTCTGAATCGATGAAGGTGGTCTCTCATACAACGTCCCTGTAGGGACAGGAAAAACACTGGAGGGTGGAGGTGGGAGGGTCCTTTTAACCTCTCTATGATCCTGTCCCGCTATAGGTCAAGGAAGGACGTCATCCAGGGTGCTGGCCTGAGGGACGTAATGGAAAAGTGTATTAAATGGAACGAGAAGGGTATATCTAAGAAGAATATAATGCTATCTTCAGGGAATGCAGGGCAAGCTGAAGTCAGTATGAAGAGAAGCTTGCAATGGAGACCAAAAGCAATAAAAAGGGATTTTGGGGGTAGCAGTATGTAAAAATAAAAAGAAAGTCAAAGATGCTATAGGAGTTTTACAGGATGAAAAGGGTGAAGTGGTAAAAAATGATGTTGAAAAGGTTGAACCTTTAAATTCCTATTTTGCATCTGTGTTTTTTAAGAAAGCAAATGTAACATCAACTGATCCTTAAACAGTTCATAATTTTATAAATAAATACGCATGTTTACAGGATGTACAATAAATGCTGGATTGGTTTTGGTCCGACTTTTATGTTTCATACCAATTCCTATAACAGAGCAATGTGCCTTTTTCCTAATACTGACTATTATAATATCATTTCATATGAGCAAGAGTTTGGGTTTTTTCCCCTAAAGTTTCCAGTTTACTGTAAAGACACCTACAATGGATCTTTTACCAAGGTGTGATGTCCATGTAAAAGCAGGGAATTGTTGAGACAGGTCAGTATTGATCCGGGACTTTATTCTGATTTCCATATTTGGATTCAGGGCCACCATCAGGGCATTACTGCCCTTATTGGCCTATGGGTCCAATCAGGAGGGGGCCCGGTGCGGGCACCCTTCATCACCAGGCCCCAGGGGCAGGATTCGGCCGTTCGCTCACTGAATGTGGGTCCTCAGATGTATGTTATGTTAAAATTTATTGCCACGCAGGACCCGCTTCCTGCATTGCAATATGAGCCGCCAGTCAATCAGAGGCTGGCAGCTGATGTTGCCGCTCACGTCGCCTGCGTAGGAAGTCACTCTCATGCATCGGTGGGTCTGCGCATTAAATGGTTGAGGAAGAGGACGTTGCTGGACCATGGCCAGGTTAGGAGAACCCTTTTTTCTTTTCTACTGAAATCCACAATATGGAGAGACAGGATGGAGACATATAGTCTCCCAAAAGTTGTTGTCCAATTTGTCCTGAGTACGCTGATACCCCATATGTGCGGGGGAACCACTGTTTGGGCGCATGGCAGAGCTCGGAAGGGAAGGAGCGCCATTTGGAATACAGACTTAGATGGATTGATCTGCAGGCGTCACGTTGCATTTGCAGAGCCCCTGATGTACCCAAACAGTACAAACCCCCCACAAGTGACCTCATATTGGAAACTAGACCTCCCAAGGAACTTATCTAGATGTGTTGTGAGAACTTTGAACCCCCAAGTGTTTCACTACAGTTTATAACGCAGAACCGTGAAAATAAAAATTATTTTTTTTTTCACAAAAATGATTTTTTAGCCCCCAGTTTTGTATTTTCACAAGGGTAACAGGATAAATTGGACCCCAAAAGCTGTTGTCCAATTTGTCCGGAGTATGCTGATACCCCATATGTGGGGGGGAACCACTGTTTGGGCGCATGGCAGAGCTCGGAAGGGAAGGAGCGCCATTTGGAAAGCAGACTTAGATGGATTGGTCTGCAGGCGTCACATTGTATTTGCAGAGCCCCTGATGTACCCAAACAGTAGAAAACCCCCACAGGTGACCCCATATTGGAAACTAGACCTCCCAAGAAACTTATCTAGATGTGTTGTGAGAACTTTGAACCCCCAAGTGTTTCACTGCAGTTTACAACGCAGAGCCGTGAAAATAAAAAAATCTTATTTTTCCCACAAAAATGATTTTTAGCCCCCCAAATTTTTATTTTCCCTAGGATAACAAGAGAACTTGGACCCCAAAAGTTGTTGTACAATTTGTCCTGAGTATGCTGATACCCCATATGTTGGGGTGAACCCCTGTTTGGGCGCATCGGAGAGCTCGGAAGGGAAGGAGCACTGTTTTACTTTTTCAACGCAGAATTGGCTGGAATTGAGATCGGACGCCATGTCGCATTTGGAAAGCCCCTGATGTGCCTGAACAGTGGAAACTCCCCAATTCTACCAGAAACCCTAATCCAACAACACCCCTAATCCTAATCCCAACAGTAACCCTAACCACACCCCTAACCCTGACACACCCCTAATTCTAATCCCAACCCTAATCCCAACCGTAAATGTAATCCAAACCCTAACCCTAATTTTATTTTTCAAAAACCTGACCGGCACATCCAAACATAGACTCAGTGTGAACAGGTGCTGAACCTAGAGTCACCAACTCGTATATAGTTAAGTAAATAAGGCAGCACACTGCAGCACTAGAACATACAAACTTGAAAAACGAAATTTGAACTGCATTACTGCACTAGAAATATGAAAAATGAGAGCTTTTAGCGCATAAAAATGGCCAATTTTGTGTACCTGGTAGCCCCGTTACGGCATCTCTCTTATACCAGGTCCTAAACTTGCCTTACCTCGCTGAGAATAAACGTCTCCATCTGAATGGGTACATGTGAAAACCTCTTACTAGACTAAAATTCTCTCTCTCTGTGGAGGGGTATTGGACCTGCTGTAATTAAAACACCTGAAGCTAGGAGGCGGAGTGCACGATCAGAAGGCTAAAGAATACATTTCAAAAACCTGACCGGCACATCCAAACATAGACTCAGTGTGAACAGGTGCTGAACCTAGAGTCGCCAACTCGTATATAGTTAAGTAAATAAGGCAGCACACTGCAGCGCTAGAACATACAAACTTGAAAAACGAAATTTGAACTGCATTACTGCACTAGAAATATGAAAAATGAGAGCTTTTAGCGCATAAAAATGGCCAATTTTATGTGTACCTGGTAGCCCCGTTACGGCATCTCTCTTATACCAGGTCCTAAACTTGCCTTACCTCGCTGAGAATAAACGTCTCCATCTGAATGGGTACATGTGAAAACCTCTTACTAGACTAAAATTCTCTCTCTCTGTGGAGGGGTATTGGACCTGCTGTAATTAAAACACCTGAAGCTAGGAGGCGGAGTGCACGATCAGAAGGCTAAAGAATACATTTCAAAAACCTGACCGACACATCCAAACATAGACTCAGTGTGAACAGGTGCTGAACCTAGAGTCACCAACTCGTGTATAGTTAAGTAAATAAGGCAGCACACTGCAGCGCTAGAACATACAAACTTGAAAAACGAAATTTGAACTGCATTACTGCACTAGAAATATGAAAAATGAGAGCTTTTAGCGCATAAAAATGGCCAATTTTATGTGTACCTGGTAGCCCCGTTATGGCATCTCTCTTATACCAGGTCCTAAACTTGCCTTACCTCGCTGAGAATAAACGTCTCCATCTGAATGGGTACATGTGAAAACCTCTTACTAGACTAAAATTCTCTCTCTCTGTGGAGGGGTATTGGACCTGCTGTAATTAAAACACCTGAAGCTCTAGGTTCAGCACCTGTTCACACTGAGTCTATGTTTGGATGTGCCGGTCCGGTTTTTGAAATTTATTCTTTAGCCTTCTGATCGTGCACTCCGCCTCCTAGCTTCAGGTGTTTTAATTATAGCAGGTCCAATACCCCTCCACAGAGAGAGAGAATTTCAGTCTAGTAAGAGGTTTTCACATGTACCCATTCAGATGGAGACGTTTATTCTCAGCGAGGTAAGGCAAGTTTAGGACCTGGTATAAGAGAGATGCCGTAACGGGGCTACCAGGTACACATAAAATTGGCCATTTTTATGCGCTAAAAGCTCTCATTTTTCATATTTCTAGTGCAGTAATGCAGTTCAAATTTCGTTTTTCAAGTTTGTATGCTCTAGCGCTGCAGTGTGCTGCCTTATTTTCTTAACTATATACGAGTTGACGACTCTAGGTTCAGCACCTGTTCACAATGAGTCTATGTTTGGATGTGCCGGTCAGGTTTTTGAAATGTATTCTTTAGCCTTCTGATCGTGCACTCCGCCTCCTAGCTTCAGGTGTTTTAATTACAGCAGGTCCAATACCCCTCCACAGAGAGAGAGAATTTTAGTCTAGTAAGAGGTTTTCACATGTACCCATTCAGATGGAGACGTTTATTCTCAGTGAGGTAAGGCAAGTTTAGGACCTGGTATAAGAGAGATGCCGTAACGGGGCTACCAGGTACACATAAAATTGGCCATTTTTATGCGCTAAAAGCTCTCATTTTTCATATTTCTAGTGCAGTAATGCAGTTCAAATTTCGTTTTTCAAGTTTGTATGTTCTAGCGCTGCAGTGTGCTGCTTTATTTACCTAACCCTAATTTTAGCCCCAACCCTAACCCTAACTTTAGCTCCAACCCTAACCCTAACTTTAGCTCCAACCCTAGCCCTAACCCTAGCCCTAACCCTAGCCCCAACCCTAGCCCTAACCCCAACCCTAGCCCCGACCCTAGCCCTAACCCTAACCCTAGCCCTAACCCTAACTCTAGCCCTAACTCTAGCCCTAACCCTAACCCTAGCCCTAATGGGAAAATGGAAATAAATACATTTTTTTAATTTTATTATTTTTCCCTAACTAAGGGGGTTATGAAAGGGGGTTTGATTTACTTTTATAGCGTTTTTTATATCGGATTTTTATGATTGGCAACTGTCACACACTAAAAGACGCTTTTTTATAGCAAAAAAGTTTTTGCGTCTCCACATTTTGAGACCTATATTTTTCCATATTTTGGTCCACAGAGTCATCTGAGGTCTTGTTTTTTTGCGGGACGAGTTGCCGTTTTTATTGGTAACATTTTCGGACACGTAACAGTTCTTGATCACTTTTTATTCCGATTTTTGTGAGGCAGAATGACCAAAAACCAGCTATTCATGAATTTCTTTTGGGGGAGGCGTTATACCGTTCCGCGTTTGGTAAAATTGATAAAGCAGTTTTATTTATTGGGTCAGTACGATTACAGCGATATCTCATTTATATCTTTGTTTTATGTTTTGGCGCTTTTGTACGATAAAAGCTATTTTATAGAAAAAATAATTATTTTGGCATCGCTTTATTCTGAGGACTATAACTCTTATATTTTTTTTGCTTATGATGCTGTGCACCTTGTACCGGTCGTCTCAGGGAAGCACGCAGGGAGCCCCCTCCCTGCGCGATGCTTCCCTGTACCGCCGGCACACCGCGATCATGTTTGATCGCGGTGTGCCGGGGGTTAATGTGCCGGGAGCGGTCCGTGACCGCTCCTGGCACATAGTGCCGGATGTCAACTGCGGTAGTCAGCTGACACCCGGCAGCGATCGGCCGCACTCCCCCCGTGAGCGCGGCCGATCGCTATGACGTACTATCCCGTCAGTGGGAATTAAGGCCCACCCCACCTCGACGGGATAGTACGTCATATGGGATTAAGGGGTTAAAGAATAATAAGTAAAAATATACCTAAAAAGAATATTGCATATTTTAACAAATGTTTGATAGGTTAAAGTAGAGCAGGGCACTGACAAAAGAGTCTACTTTGCTGTGGAAGCAGGCTTAGAAAATCTTTTGGTCAGAAGAAAAGCTGCTGGCTATGCATTTAATCCGATGTTTGATTGGAACTGTAAGGCCGGCATCACACTCGGCGTAAGACAATACGGTCCATATATTACAGCCGTAATACGCAGAAAAGTCCCCAAAATAGTGGTCAGTAGCTCCTCCGTAGGCAGGGTGTGTCAGTGTATTTTGCGCATGGCATCCTCCGTATGTAATTCGTATGGCATCCGTACTGCGTGTTTTTCTTGCAGGATTGCAAAACCAACATACGGATATACAAGGGATCCATGTGTAAAAAAAAAACATAAAAACATATATACTGTCATATATATATATATATATATATATATATATATATATATATATGTCAGTAGACACATATATGTGTATATTAATATTTCATACAACGCTAGATAGCTTTAAAGCCGGTAATTCAATTGCCGGTTTTTGCCATCTCCTTCCTAAACCCGACATGATATGAGACATGGTTTACATACAGTAAACTATCTCATATCCCCATTTTTTTTGCATATTCCACACTACTAATGTTAGTAGTGTGTATATGCAAAATTTGGCCATTCTGGCGTTTAAATTAAAGGGTTAAATGGCGGAAAAAATTGGCGTGGTCTCCCGCGCAATTTTCTCCGCCAGAGTAGTAAAGCCAGTGACTGAGGGCAGATATTAATAGCCTGGAGAGGGTCCATGGTTATTGCCCCCCCCCCCCCCCGGCTAAAAACATCTGCCCCCAGCCACCCCAGAAAAGGCACATCTAGAAGATGCGCCTATTCTGGCACTTGGCCACTCTCTTCCCATTCCCGTGTAGCGGTGGGATATGGGGTAATGAAGGGTTAATGCCACCTTGCTATTGTAGGCCTGGATTGTCTGCCATGCAGTAGCTATTAGGAGAGGTTTTCTCATTAAGCACTAGGCACTTTAATGACATGGCAGCTAGGGTCAATATACCGTTCTACATATAATAAAGTAGGGAGACAGTGATATCTATACGCACTAAGGACGCACTATCAGGTATCTTAATGGGTCTATTACAGCATTGCACTATACGTCTCTACCTCCTTGCCTCTGGGCATTTTCTGCTACTAATTTGAAGACTTAATGCGGTTGTTTTGCATGGCTGTGCACCTGCGGTCATATTTTGCATGTGCGTTTTTCTGAGGACACTATATTTTAATTTAACCTCTAATATGTAACCAAAAGTTTTTTTCTGTGTATTTAATAATAAAAATTTGAGAATTTTTAACTTATTACAGTTTCTTCCTATATTCTCTTGTTGGTTTTCTCTATATCTCTGGGAAGAGTCATTTGAATAGGCCAGTTCTATATGTGATTCTATTCTACTGTAAGCTGTCAGTGTGATTTTACTGTACACCGCAATGAATTACCGGCTTTTCTCTCTAACACCGCTGCGTATTTCTCACAAGTCACACTGCTGGTCCGTGTGTAATCCGTATTTTTCTGGCTTCCATAGACTTTCATTGGCGTTTTTTTTTGCGCAATACGGTGACAAACGCAGCATGCTGCGATTTTCTACGGCCGTAGGAAGCCGTATAATACGGATGCGTAATATACGGCTGACCCATTGGGAATAATTGGGACGTTTGTTAGGCGTGTTTTACGGACGTATTTTATGCGCTCTTACGTCCGTAAAACTCGCTATTGTGACGCCGGCCTAAATGTGTGATTGGTGAGGACGTGGTACAGAAGTGGAGTTTTTCTTAGAGTGGACGGTGGGGCTGTGGAAGGCTAAAGGGTTGAAGCCTGGGTGGAGACTCACGGGGCCCAAAAATGTTGCCAGTATGGGGTCCTGAAATTTCTGGTGGCAGACCTGTTTTTAGTTGGGAAGAATTTTTTCCCCTAATATGGACTAAGCAGGGTATGTGCACATAGGGTCTTTAAGACACCAGTACAAGGTGAAAGGGCTTTAGAGCTGACAGCCTTTTTCCTGATGCGCATTTGCCTGTATTTTTCCATCTCCTATGTCTTTTTGCTGTGAGCGGCTTCATATGGAGAAGCGGCCCAAAAATGAACTTGTTACTTTTTTGAACCGTTTCAAGATTTTAAAGCGGTTAAAACAAGTGACATAAAACTAAACTTATGTCTAACAGTGTGATTTTGACATTGCTGTACCCTTTGTTCATTTTTGTCTGCACTTTTGCAGCACTTTTTCAAGCGAACAAGAGGCAGAATCCGACTGAAAAAACATTATGTTCACATACCCTTACCATCTGTATCATGGAGTATTTGCCTTCCTCTGGATCAGCAAGTTGTTATTATAGATTACACTGTCCTTTCAACCTGACATACTACGATACTATGAAGCTCTAATATTATCTATCAAGTAATAAAGCTTACCGTACTCATAGTTGTATCATGTAACCTACCATCACATCTCTCACTAGTGATTGATGGCTGCTGTATGCAGTCTATTGCAGACTGGACAGCAAACACACCAAATGTACAATCAATTGTATAAGTTATTACCCTGGAGGTCACTATTTCTCCTGTCTCTTACCTTCTCTTACTTAACCTTTTGTATATCAGTATTATTGCTTGCCTATTATCTCTTTTTCTACATTTCATATTTAAATGATGACTTTTCCCCTTACCTTTGAGGCTTCTAGCAATATTGGTCACCTCTGAGGCACGCTAAGCCAAATGGTATTTTCAAAAGTTTAAGGAAACTTTTAATTTCTTTGTTTTATTCATTTTTATTTTGGTATTTTATTGTAATATTTTTTCTACAGATGGAGGTGACTGGAGGATATACAACACTCTTAATTGCAGGGTAAAACTGGACTTTTGTTACTTAAGCCCACCATAGGAAATTAATCTGAAATTATTCCACTCATACAGAACCTACGAATCAATACTTTCTAATATGATAATTATAAAACATATGATAAGAAATAGAAAATACTAGCAAACAATGCACCAAAGTCGACTCTTCAGAGGATTATTTTCTACTGGACCTTTTGGAACCGGTTATCTGATCTGGGATCATTTGGTGACAAGCACATGTATTTCATGTAAGTGTTGTTCATATAATTGATTTCCATTAGTAGAAGAATGAGGTTCAATCAGACGCTGTCAACTGTATCATCAGAATTTGTAGAGCTTGATTCTTTTCTCAAATTAGCTTATTTACTGGAAAACAAACGCAGTCACTAAAATGTAAGGTATTAAAAGTGCTAAAACTAATACGTGTTTTGCTTTGAACCAAAGTCTTCAGGTAAGGCTGGGGTCACACTTGCGTGTGCAATGAGAGAAACTTGCATGAGTCTCTCACATTGATACCCGGCACTGCACTCGGGACCAGAGGGTGCGGCTGCATGTATTTCTAAATTTAGAAAAAGGGGTGCTCACTGTATTATAAGGTGCTCAGGAGAAAAAACATGGAAATATCAGAAAAGAACTCCGGCACACAAAAGGGAGTGATCCAAATGAATAATAAAGTTTATTTAATCTTTGTGATATCTCATAATTCAAAAATTAGATTCTGCACACGGTAGCAAAACAAAATGAATGTATCAGGTATCAGAATACTAAAGAAACATAATTAAAGAAACATAATTAAACATATGATCACTTGCGCCTGCGCAATGGGCACATCAACCTTCCGGTCACCCGGAAGCTCTTCCTCCACCGCGAGCCCACGGCTCATATATAAGCACTTACATGTGGCTTCACTATACTGCACTATGGATAGACCACCCGGATATTTGCCTACTATAAGGTATGACACCTATTATTTCAGGTTTTTATTTTGCGGCTGTGACCTGTTTTAGCCCTATACCTTTGTCTATGCTTGCTTTACCACCCTGTCACTCAGCATCTCTGTGGCATGTGTCTATGTATCCATATAAGAACCTGCCTCATTTAAATTATGGTTATGTTTCTTTAATTATGTTTCTTTAGTATTCACACGTTCCTGTATACAGATTATTGCGGTATATGCCATGTACTTTCTGGCGGATTATGTAAATAGGTTATTTGACCAATATGTTTGGTGCTCTACCTTTGCTTTGTCTGATTTCTATGTATATCTACAGACTTATACACATTGTGTTATATGTCTATATCTACATATGGATAGAATACACCCCGTAGAGAGTCAGGGGCATTTATGGTTGATTGTTGCCATATTATCTTTATTTTTCGTTTTATGTTTTTTCGCTTTACATTTATATGACATGTGTAGTCGGACTCTAATTGTAATTCATATAATTACAGATACATGTATATCTTGATAAAGGCTTATAGTCAGCCGAAACGTTGAAATTGATACCTGAGACGAAACTGATACCTGATACATTCATTTTGTTTTGCTACCGTGTGCAGAATCTAATTTTTGAATTATGAGATATCAAGAAGATTAAATAAACTTTATTATTCATTTGGATCACTCTTTTGTGTGCCGGATTTCTTTTCTGATATTTGCATGTATTTCTATGCAGCTGAACACTCTGGTCCCGAGTGCCGGCGGCAGTGCCGGATATTGTTGCGAGAGACTCGTGCGAGTTTCTCGCATTCACTTGCAAGTGTGACCCCGGCCTATGAAGCTTGATAGGACCTCATTCTTCTACTATTGGGCTTCATCTGCTGTACCAACAGGACCCATATTAAGGGAGATCAAGATAAAAAAGGAAGGCAGCAGCCAGTGAATACAGAATTGTGACAAGCTTTTTCACTTAGCTTACAAGGTGAGCCCAGAAATATATGTCTCTTCCCCTCTCTTATAACCAAATGGTATAGTGGTGTTTGAGTAGGGGGCATCTCCCTATCTCTCCTTTTTTACATATAACATTATTCATATCATCAGCATAGCTTCAGAATTTTTTTCAGCAAATTTGCCATCTGTGACTTTAACGAGCTTGAAAAATTCCCTGTGCTTGCCACAGAAATAAACCAAAATCTTCATAATGACCATTCAAAAGTACTACCACTGTTTGTCGGAAACAGATATCCTCACAGCATTATATGCAGACCATACTTGCATACATTTTTAGGCCTCTTTCACACGTCAGTGTCTCCGGTACGTGTAGTGACAATTTTCTCACGTACCGGAGACACTGATGTAGACCAATTAGAATCTATGTGTTTCTGCACATGTGCATGTTTTCACACACACCATGTGTCCGTGTGCAAAACACGTAGACATGTCCGTTTTTTACTGGCAGCATGGACCACAATACGGACAGCACACGTGCACACGGAGAACAGTGTGCACTCTCCTCCGTGTGCACGTACCGCCCGCAGGAGAGACAGTGCTACAGTAAGTGCTGTCCCCCCTGCGTGTGGTGCTGAAGCCGGCATTCATTCCTTCTCCCCAGCAGCGTTCGCTGGAGAGAAGGAATGAAAAATCAAGGTTTTTTTTTCTCCCTTAAAAATAAAGTTTGTGAGTCACCACCCGTTTCAAATCCCTGGTGCGCCCCCTCCCCCCCCCCGCCCCGCGTGCCGGGAAATACTCACCCAGCTGCTGTGATGTATGCTCTCAGCACCGGCAGCAGGTCCTGTGTGAGCGTTCACATGGTACCGCTCATTACAGTGATGAATATGCGCATATTCATCACTGTAATGAGCGGTACCATGTGACCGCTCACACAGGACCCGCTGCCGGTGCTGAGAGCATACATCGCAGGAGCTGGGTAAGTATTTCTCGGCAAGCAGGGGGGTGCACAGGGGATGGGAGGCGGGTGGTGACTCACAAACTTTATTTTTAAGGGAAAAAAAACCTTGATTTTTCATTCCTTCTCTCCAGCGAACGCTGCTGGGGAGAAGGAATGAATGCCGGCTTCAGCACCACACACAGGGGACAGTGCTTAACTGTAGCGCTGTCTCCTGCACGGTCCATGTGGTCCTCAGTTGGCACACGGGCAGCACACGGCTGCCGCACGTGTGCCACACTGATGTGCTACATGGACACACAGACACGGATAATTCCGGTACCGATTTCTCCGGTACCGGAATTATCTGGATGTGTGAAAGAGGCCTTAAAGGAAGGTATATCAGGATCAAAACTATATAAAAAAGAGAGAGGACTCCTGCAATATATAATGCCTACAATATTATGAAGTCACAACCTCCAAATAATAAAATATGAATTTTTTTATGAAAACATTTAAAATTGCAAAATAATTGCAACACACATGCGAAGAAAATCAACATATATATAATAACAAATAGTAAGGTTCTCAGTGAAGGCTCATAAAGAGGGATACCCACAGCACAGAAGGAATATTGGGCAGTAAAAGGTACCGTAAATCACTAGCAAAATACATGGTATAGGGAATAAGAACATAAGGTGTTAACTTATCTTCAATATGTATGTATTAATAAAAATAGTCAACCCTACATAATAGATAAAATGCCCATATTGCAAAGAGCAGCATAGAAAATACTACCATGCATGGTATGATAAATACAGTAAGTATGTCACAAGTGTATTTTGCACACCCCATGCATATGCAACATAGCCATCATAGCATTAAATAGCAAGGAGCTCAACTCCCAGAGTAAGACCACGTGAAACGCGCGTCAGGGTTGTGAGGCACATGCTATAAACATGGGATTGCTATGTGGCATATGCATGGATGCGCTATTTACACTTGTAACACGCTTACCATTCCATGCATGGTGGCATTTTGTTTGTTCTGTAATAATGATCTGAAAATAATGTTGGATGTGAAATTTAGTCCTTTCGCATAGATTATGTATAGCAATAGTTACGTGTTTTTTTTATATCCTGATGGGGCAGAGATAATGAACATCTCAGTGATTCTCTATACAAGACTAGTAATGCAGCATGCACATAACAACAAATACAGTTCTCATGAAAATGAAGTATAGACAACTATAGGTAAAGGATAGAAAGAAAATTATACAATGATCGTTGACCTTACCTTGTGGGTATTTTAACTCTCAGGTATCTATCAATGGATATCGCAAGCAGGGATAAGATGGAGGCATTGGTCAAAATAATCACTAAACAGCACATAAACAAGCAGGAGTAGAAATGTAATTGTTTACCCAGGCTTATTACAATGGCAAGGGGCATAACCAGGATGCCAACAGCAAGGTCTGCAAATGCAAGAGACACAATGAAGAAAAAAGTTGTATTCTGTAGGCTTGGGTTTGCTTTCACTGCCCAAATAACCAGGATGTTGCCCAAAACAGCTGATATTCCAATCACAGTCTCTATGGCAATGTATGCCTGGCTGTAGGGGTCTAAATGTGTTGTTTCATTTGCCATGTCCAGTGATAATGTAGAAGTTACTAAAGAGATTCCACAGCATACATCCAAAGAAGAAAGGAGGTAATCACTGAAACAGGGTTTGATGCGTAGGAACCCTGCTTATTGTTCCATTGCACTGACTTGTCAAAAATAAATCTTGCTTTTCTTTTCTTGTTTCAAAGAGAAAAAAAAACTGTCAGTTCCTCAAAATAGACAGGAATCAAAGGGTAAATCCTACTGTCATTCCTTGTTTTCTGAAAGGAAGTCAATGCTGTGCTTTGAAAAGTAAAGAACCTGCAGGATGCCACAATCAGGTGCGGCAGCTAGTTGTAGTAAGAAAGCTTAGGGAAGTCACGCTTATTATCTATGGTTTTATATACCTCCACAGCTTTAGAGAAGTTGCCGTAACGGAAGCAAGTGTTTCCCTTTTCATGAAAAATAACTAAAGGATTAATACCATCCAGAGTTGCAAAGACTGTGCTTTAAAGGATCAATAACTATACAAAAACAAACATTCCCTCTTTAGGGCTGGTTCAGATCACCACATGAAAAAAACATTTTATTTTTATCCCAAAAATCTGACAACTTCCATACATATTATATGCCTTCCATGTGCCATGTGTATGTCCGTTTTTACATCTATATGACACCCGTATGGCATCTGTGTTTGTAGATCAGTTTTCCCCAACTCCGGTCCTCAAGAGCCACCAACAGGTCGTGTATTCAGGATTTCCTTAGTATTGCACAGGTGATTGAATGCTTGCCTGTCCAGGTGATGCAATTATCACCTGTGCAATACTAAGGAAATCCTGAAAACATGACCTGTCGTGGCTCTTGAGGACCGGAGTTGGGGAACACTGTTGTAGATCAACTGTTTAAAATGTACCTGATCAGCAACAGTTTCCAGAAGTCTATAGTTGCATAAAAAAATGGATCCCATAAGGATCATCTGTATTGTATCTGAAATTTACAGAATTGCAATGTATCTTTAACAGTCAGATGCAATACAGATAGATGATCCGTATGGGATCCAATTTTTTACGCACCCATAGATTTCAATGGGCGAGTCTCATCCCAAATGCAAAAGAGAATATTACGTGTTGCGATATTTTTCAATTGGACATTTGGTTCATGTGAAAAAACTGTCAGCTGAACACCTCTACTAAATAACATTGATCCATGTGTTGTCAAATTTCAGCACACGTTCCTAGAACACGCTCATCTGCTAAGCCCTTAATATTCTTCTTTTACCGATCGGATTAATTCTTTTTATATTTTGATAGCTCGTGTGTTTCTGAATGCAGCGATATCAAATATGTGCATTTTTTATTATTGTTTTATTTTAAATGGGGCTAAAGGAGGTGATTTGAATTTTTATGTTTCTTTAATTTTTTATATTTTTAAACACATTTTCTTTTCTTTTTACTTGTTTCAATAGTGTCTTTGGAGACTTGAAGCTGAGATCTTCTAATCGCTTGTGCTACACATAGCAGGGCTAGAAATGATCATCCTAGCAAGGTTTGAAATGACACCTGCTATGAACGCCAGCCACGGGGCACTTATAACATATCTGCAATTACAAGGACAGGGGTCTTCTGCAGACCTCCAGTTATCACAAAAATCCATTGGCATCCCCCCCCAATCATGTGACAGGGGTGCCGATGGGTGAGGTTTGTAATGTTCTTCAGGATGACAGAGACGATCTCACGAAAGAGATTGACAGCGTCATTTAACATGTTAACAGCTGAAGGTGGATCGTGATTCATATGTCATAGGTCATGAATGAGTTAAAACTGTGAGATAAAAGAAAAACATACTTAATGTGTCTATAGAATTTAGACATTTTTCTCTAACCTCGTTTTATGTTTTATACTGTGAAAGCAACCTCCCCACTCTCTGTCTGTTATATACCAGTAACAATAAGCCTTGCCCCTTTAGTGAAGCCCTGACCTTTTAATCAGCTACAAGTTAAAAATTAACAGGATCGGAGGAAAAAAATGATACGTTTCAACAAAATTGTTTAAAAGTATGCAAAAATATTCTGCAGATTGTTGAAGATTTTCTTCTGTCTACTTTTATTAATTTCTCAGTTTTCTGTTCCTTTCATTTTTAGATTTACATTTTTTATCCTTTATCCAGGGCCGGACTGGCCATTTGGCAATTCTGGCAAATGCCAGAAGGGTTGGTCTGGTCGTGGGCTGCCTTGTGTGCTTCATTGTTAACAGAATCAATGTTCTCAAGGCACCCATACTGTTAACAGTTGTGACGGAGCACAAAGCCGGTCACTCCGTCACTTACCTCAGCATGCCGTGGGTATAATTAGAAATATTGGTCTTGTAGTAAATCTTGCTTTCTTCCATCCAGGGTAATATTAGTGATATATCCCATCTGGTTATTGGGGATGGGGACACCATAGGCCTGTGTGATTTCAAATGCCAGGGCTGAATTTCATCCCCAGTCCATACCTGCCTTTATCCTTTTATCCTTTATCAGTTAAAGAGAATCTATCACCACATTTTTGCTACGTCATCTGAGCATAGCACACTGTGTGCAGAATTATTAGGCAAGTTGTATTTTAGAGGATTATTTTTATTATTGATCAACAACTATGTTCTCAATCAACCCAAAAGACTCATAAATATCAAAGCTTAATATTTTTGAAAGTTGGAGTGGGGTTTTATTAGATTTGGCTAGGAGGATATCTGTGCAGGTAACTATTAATGTGCAGAATTATTAGGCAACTTAATAAAAACCAAATATATTCCCATCTCAATTGTTTATTTTCACCAGGTAAACCAATATAACTGCACAAAATTTAGAAATAAACATTTCTGACATGCAAAACCAAAACCCCCCAAAAATTAGTGACCAATATAGCCACTTTTCTTTATGATGACACTCAACAGCCTTCCATCCATAGATTCTGTCAGTTGCTTGATCTGTTTACGAACAACATTGCGTGCAGCAGCCACCACAGCCTCACAGACACTGATCCAAGAGGTGTACTGTTTTCCCTCCCTGTAGATCTCACATTTTATGAGGGACCACAGGTTCTCTATGGGGTTCATATCAGGTGAACAAGGGGGCCATGTCATTATTTTTTCTTGCTTGAGACCTTTACTGGCCAGCCACGCTGTGGAGTAGTTGGAGGCATGTGATGGAGCATTGCCCTGCATGAAAATCATGTTTTTCTTGAACGATACTGACTTCTTTCTGTACCACTGCTTGAAGAAGTTGTCTTCCAGAAACTGGCAGCAGGTCTGGGAGTTGAGCTTCACTCCATCCTCAACCCGAAAAGGTCTCACAAGTTCATCTTTGATGATACCAGCCCTTACCAGTACCCCACCTCCACCTTGCTGGCATCTGAGTCGGAGTGGAGCTCTCTGCCCTTTACTGATCCAGCCTCTGGCCTATCAAGTGTCACTCTCATTTCATCAGTCCATAAAACCTTTGAAAAGTCAGTCTTAAGATACAGTTAGGGCCAGAAATATTTGGACAGTGACACAAGTTTTGTTATTTTAGCTGTTTACAAAAACATGTTCAGAAATACAATTATATATATAATATGGGCTGAAAGTGCACACTCCCAGTGGCAATATAATAGTTTCCACATCCAAATCGGAGAAAGGGTTTAGGAATCATAGCTCTGTAATGCATAGCGTCCTCTTTTTCAAGGGACCAAAAGTAATTGGACAATGGACTCTAAGGGCTGCAATTAACTCTGAAGGCGTCTCCCTCGTTAACCTGTAATCAATGAAGTAGTTAAAAGGTCAGGGGTGGATTCCAGGTGTGTGGTTTTGCATTTGGAAGCTGTTGCTGTGAGCAGACAACATGCGGTCAAAGGAACTCTCAATTGAGGTGAAGCAGAACATCCTGAGGCTGAAAAAAAAGAAAAAAATCCATCAGAGAGATAGCAGACATGCTTGGAGTAGCAAAATCAACAGTTGGGTACATTCTGAGAAAAAAGGAATTGACTGGTGAGCTTGGGAACTCAAAAACGCCTGGGCGTCCACGGATGACAACAGTGTTGGATGATCGCCGCATATTTAATTTGGTGAAGAAGAACCCGTTCACAACATCAACTGAAGTCCAGAACACTCTCAGTGAAGTAGGTGTATCTGTCTCTAAGTCAACAGTAAAGAGAAGACTCCATGACAGTAAATACAAAGGGTTCACATCTAGATGCAAACCATTCATCAATACCAAAAATAGACAGGCCAGAGTTAAATTTGCAGAAAAACACCTCAAGAAGCCAGCTCAGTTCTGGAAAAGTATTCTATGGACAGATGAGAAAAAGATCAACCTGTACCAGAATGATGGGAAGAAAAAAGTTTGGAGAAGAAAGGGAACGGCACATGATCCAAGGCACACCACATCCTCTGTAAAACATGGTGGAGGCAACGTGATGGCATGGGCATGCATGGCTTTCAATGGCACTGGGTCACTTGTGTTTATTGATGACATAAGAGCAGACAAGAGTAGCCGGATGAATTCTGAAGTGTACCGGGATATACTTTCAGCCCAGATTCAGCCAAATGCTGCAAAGTTGATTGGACGGCGCTTCATAGTACAGATGGACAATGACCCCAAGCATACAGCCAAAGCTACCCAGGAGTTCATGAGTGCCAAAAAGTGGAACATTCTGCAATGGCCAAGTCAATCTCCAGATCTAAACCCAATTGAGCATGCATTTCACTTGCTGAAATCCAGACTTAAGACGGAAAGACCCACAAACAAGCAAGACCTGAAGGCTGCGGCTGTAAAGGCCTGGCAAAGCATTAAGGAGGAAACCCAGCATTTGGTGATGTCCATGGGTTCCAGACTTAAGGCAGTGATTGCCTCCAAAGGATTTGCAACAAAATATTGAAAATAAAAATATTTTGTTTGGGTTATGTTTATTTGTCCAATTACTTTTGACCTCCTAAAATGTGGAGTGTTTGTAAAGAAATGTGTACAAGTCCTACATTTTCTACCAGATATTTTTGATCAACCCTTCAAATTAAACGTTACAATCTGCACTTGAATTCTGTTGTAGAGGTTTCATTTCAAATCCAATGTGGTGGCATGCAGAGCCCAACTTGCGAAAATTGTGTCACTGTCCAAATATTTCTGGCCCTAACTGTATTTCTTGGCCCAGTCTTGACGTTTTATCTTATGTTTCTTGTTAAAAGGTGGTCATTTTTCAGCCTTCCTTACCTTGGCCATGTCCCTGAGTATCGCACACCTTGTGCCTTTTGTTGCTCCAATAACCTTGCAGCTCTGAAATATGGCAAAACTGGTGGCAAATGGCATCTTGGCAGCTTCACGCTTGATTTTCCTCAATTCATGGGCAGTTATTTTGCACCTTTTTTTGCCCAACACGCTTCTTGTGACCCTGTTGGTATTTGCCATGAAACGCTTGATTGTTCGGTGATAACGCTTCAAAAGTTTGGCAATTTCAAGACTGCTGCATCCCCCTACAAGACATCACAATTTTGGACTTTTCAGAGCCCGTCAAATCTATCTTTTGAACCAATTTTGCCAAAGGAAAGGAAGTTGCCTAATAATTACGCACACCTTATATAGGGTTTTGATGTCATTAGACAGCACCCCTCCTCATTATAGAGATGCACATCACCTAATTTACTTAATTGGTAGTTGGCTCTCAAGCCTGAACAGCTTGGAGTAGGACAACATGTATAAAAAGTATCATGTGATCAAAATACAACTTGCCTAATAATTCTGCACACAGTGTATAATATAGAAAAAGAGTCCCTAAATCCAACAATGTATCACTTAGTTTACTTGGTGCAGCAGATATGGCACAGAGTTTTTAGATGTAGAATGTTTTGTAGCAGAGATCAGAAAGCTAACCCTGCACACACAACAGCTTTCTGTGTACCTTGTCTATTGACAGTGAGCTGCTTATCACATGGAGGGGTGTGGTCAAACATGGGCTCAAAAGATCACCAGTCATGACAGTGATTATCTATAAAACCAAGTGACATAATAAGTGACACATCCCTGAAATCATTGTCTCAGCTTCTACCTCATGCTGCCCTCAGATTACATAGCAAAAACTTGGTGACAGATGCCCTTTAACTGATAGCAATATCAGGTCTTTTTTTAATTTAAGAGAGAACCTCACAGACAGTGCTTGTTCAATTAATTTCTTCCCCTCCATTGAAGGAGAGCAAGGCAGTCATGTCCTGCCTATTGTATGTGGTAGACTGCCATTTCACTAGGACCCTCAGTAGCTGCCTACACTGCCTATTGTCTAAAAATAATCATAACCACTAAGGATTAGCTAACATGCTCGGTGATACCCAGATAGCCCACGAGTATATTGGCTTATATGTACTCGTTACTCAGTGAGCTTTGGGCGGTGCTCGCTGTAAAATTTGATTCCTCGACCCATATGTTTGGCACCCTTTATAAAGCCAATAAGCATGCGGGGATTGCCTGCACATCACTGTAATGCCTTAGCCATCTTGGTTGTGGCATTACTGTGATTGGCTGGCCTTGTGACATCATCAGAGGTTAAAAAAAGAACATGCCCCGCCAGCTCAGCACATGGTCGCCATTGCACAGCTCTGTGATACTTCGTATTGGTCTGGCGCCTCCCATCTTCTTGTGATGCTGTTCCCTGCTTGCTTCATTTGAATGATGCATCTCCTCGGCTCCATGCTCCTGCACAGGCATACTTCTCTGCCTTCATGAGGGCAGAGCAAAGTACTGCAGTGCGCAGGTGGCGGGAAAGGTCAAAGAACCCAGGTGCATGCGCAGTGCAGTAATATACTCTGCCCTCGGCAGAGCATAGAAGTAAATCTGCACAGGGGCGCTGTGCTGAGGACACTGTGTGGATAACTAAAGGACGCATCATCCACACGAAGCAAGCAGGAGGACGGGGATCATAAGAAAATGGGAGGCACCAGACCAAAACCAGCGGCGCCCATCAGACCGGACCGCACCACAGGTGAGTATAATAAAAGTTATTTATCTTCTCTTACAGGTAGGGTTGGGGACAGATATACATCATTATAGAATCCTGTATATCAGCCCTGAAAGGTTTCCATCCGTATCCTGCTAGATTGTGGAAAAACACCATATAGGAGTACATAGAGGAGCCTTTCTGCAGCCTTGTGACCTGCAGCCCCAGCCAGATTAGTATTAGCCTATTTTTGGAGCCTCATCTATTGCATTGTGGGTTACCTTCCTGCATTGTCATCGCTACAAAAAGTTTGTGAAAAAAACAAAAAGCTAATAAAGTTCACCAAACACTCCACTTTACAGTTGTGTAGGCCACATTAGCTCATATTAAAGTCTAGTTCACATTTTATAAAATTAGTGTTTCTTAAACCTGTTAGCAGCTGTTCAGGAATAAGCACACTAAGCCCTTAGTAATTTTCTGCCTATCTTTATCAGTCTACCAAGATTAAGAAGGCAGCGAGTAAGGCACGTGGTCATGGGCGTGGAGTTTCTGCAGGGAGAGGACATGGGGATTCTGTGCCTGCTGTGGTCACCGGTGACTCATCATCACCCAGTTTTAGCAGGGAACAGTCCTTCATGTACAGCTTTGTAGGAGCTCGCCGTACCTCACTGCTGCGGGACGAACAAATTGGAGCCGTTGTTGGATGGATGGCAGCTAACGCATCGACTTCAATTAGTGCCACATCCTCTCAGGCACAGAGCACTGAAGAGCACCCATCTGTCTCTTCACCACCTGCCAAATTTCCCAGGCAGTCAGAGAGCCCAGGACAGGAGCCATCTCTACTTCTGTTCTCTGGATCTCTTGGCTTGGAAAGAGGGGGCCAGCCAAGCAGCATTCGAGAAACTGAAGGAGAGGCAGTATGCAGTGATGCACAACTGCTTTGTCTCTCTGAATCTAAAGAGGCGGGTGGGCTAGTGCCTCCGGTCAGCACACCTCAGTACGCATCTGATGATGAGACTCAGCTGCCACTTTCCGGTGCGTACTGTGCTGCCGAGACTACCCAGGAGAAGCAGTTGTTGGAAGAGGGTAGTGTAGATGATGAGGTCCTTGACCCATCATGGCGTGAGGTACAAGAAGGTGGTGGGAGCAGCTCTGAGGAAGAGATTCCCTGAACGGCCCAAAAAGGAGGGAAAGGGAGGGGGAAGACTGCGTTGCCTGTAGCCTCCACTTCGGCACCCATTAGGAGCATGCCTCTTCCAAAACCCAAAACGGGCGCTCCGAAGACTTGCAGTGCCTGGTCCTTTTTTGACACAGTTGCAGATGACATTTGCTTTGTCAAATGCAAGCTGTGTAATCAGAAAGTCAAAAGAGGGAAAAGTGTCAGCAACCTCAATACCACAAATATGTGGAAACATGTGCGGACCAAGCATGTGGTGGAGTTACAAAAACACACTGAAGACCTAGGCCAACCTACAGCGGCACCTACCACCTCTTCAGCTCGTGTTGTAGCTTCTTCCTCCAGCTCACACACAGGTGGTTCAGCTTCCTCACAGGATTGCCATGGAAGAACTTCTGGCACTGTTGTACAGAGACCCAGTGTAATTCCACACACAGAACCACATTCCCTGTCATCCTCACACTCCCTGCCCAGTCTACAGCCATCAGTAGAACAGGCATGGGAGAAAAGGCGGCCATTCTCGGCAAACCACCCTCGAGCACGGGCTCTGAATGCTGGCATTGCAAAACTACTGTCCCTTGAAATGCTCTCATTCAGGCTGGTGGAGACTGACACCTTCAGTAACTTGATGGCATTGGCAGTCCCACAATATAACGTGCCCAGCCACTTTTATTTCAGCAGGCAAGCCGTACCTGCCCTGCAAAAGGATGTGGAGGGAAACATTAAACATGCGCTACTAAACATCGTCAGTAGCAAGGTCCACCTGACCACCGATGGTGGACCAGTCAGCATGGATAGGGACGATACCTTTCCCTCACTGCCCATTGGGTAAATGTTGTGGAGCTGGTACAGATCTTGAGAGTAGCGCTGTATGTGTTCTGCCAACTCCCAAGGATTGTAGGAATCCAGCCTGTACACATTGACTCCTCCTCATACTCCATTGCCTCTGAATCAACGCTGCAGGAGCCGTCACAGTCTACCTCCACATGGAACCGTGAACGCTTACCTGTTACGATTGATATGAGCACAGCCATGGCCAAACGTCAACAGGCTGTATTGAAATTAATTTTTTGGGGAATCGAAGCCACACAGCGCAGGAGCTCTGGAATGCCATCAAGCAGGATAGTGACGTGTGGTTCGTGCCAGCGAATCTCCAGCCAGGCATGGTAGTGTGTGACAATGGCCGAAATCTGGTGGCAGCCAAGGACGATACCTTTCCCTCACTGCCCATTGGGTAAATGTTGTGGAGCTGGTACAGATCTTGAGAGTAGCGCTGTATGTGTTCTGCCAACTCCAAGGATTGCAGGTAGGGTTGAGCGACTTTTAGTATTTTAGGGTCGAGTCGGGTTTCATGAAACCCGACTTTCTCAAATGTCGGGTCGAGTGAAATCGGCCGATCCTATTGAAAATTCACGGTCGGGGATCGGCCGAAACTCGAAACCCAATGAAAGTTTATGGGGTTTTTTGTTTTTTTTATATTTCCTTCAGGGCGATATAGCAGGAAAGCCGGTAATTCAATTACCGGCTTTTCATTTCTCCTGCCAAAACCCGACATGATATGAGACATGGTTTACATACAGTAAACCATGTCATATCCCCATTTTTTTGCATATTCCACACTACTAATGTTAGTAGTGCGTATGTGCAAAATTTCGGCGCTCTAGCTCTTAAATTTAAGGGTTAAATCACGGAAAAAATTGGCGTGGGCTCCCGCGCAATTTTCTCCGCCAGAGTAGTAAAGCCAGTGACTTAGGGCAGATATTAATAGCCTGGAGAGGGTCCACGGATATTGGCCCCACTGGCTAAAAACGCCTGCCCCCAGCCACCCCAGAAAAGGCACATCTGGAAGATGCGCCTATTCTGGCACTTGGCCACTCTCTTCCCATTCCCGTGTAGCGGTGGGATATGGGGTAATGAAGGGTTAATGCCACCTTGCTATTGTAAGGTGACATTAGGCCAGATTAATAATGGAGAGGCGTCAATTATGACACCTATCCATTATTAATCCAATTGTATGAAAAAGTTAAAAAAAACACACACACATTATTAAAAAGTATTTTAATGAAATAAACACACCGTTTGTTTTAATATTTTATTGTACGCTCAATCCACTTGCTGAAGACCCTCGTTCTGTAACAAATAAAAAATAATAAACCAACAATATACATACCTTCCGTAGATCTGTAATGTCCCACGTTGTAAATCCATCTGAAGGGGTTAAAATATTTTACAACCAGGAGCTCTGCTAATGCAGCGCTGCTCGTGGCTGTAAAACCCCAGCGAATGAATGGAAACTAGGTCAATGACCTGTAGTTACCTTCATTCGCGGTGATGCGCCCCCTGCTGGATGTCCCTGGAGCGTGGGAAAAGTGCCCAGGCTCGAGGTCATATGAGGACATCCAGCAGGGGGCGCATCACCGCAAATTAAGGTAACTATAGGTCATTGACCTACATTACCTTCATTCCCTGGGGTTTTACAGCCACGAGCAGCGCTGCATTAGCAGAGCTCCTGGCTGTAAAATATTTTAACCCCTTCAGATGGATTTACAACGTGGGACGTTACAGATCTACGGAAGGTATGTATATTGTTGGTTTATTATTTTTTATTTGTTACAGAACGAGGGTCTTCAGCAAGTGATTGAGCGTACAATAAAATATTAAAACAAACGGTGTGTTTATTTCATTAAAAGACTTTTTAATAATGTGTTTGTGTTTTTTTAACTCTTTCATACAATTGGATTGATAATGGATAGGTGTCATAATTGACGCCTCTCCATTATTAATCTGGCTTAATGTCACCTTACAATAGCAAGGTGGCATTAACCCTTCATTACCCCATATCCCACCGCTACACGGGAATGGGAAGAGAGTGGCCAAGTGCCAGAATAGGCGCATCTTCCAGATGTGCCTTTTCTGGGGTGGCTGGGGGCAGGTGTTTTTAGCCGGGGGGGGCCAATAACGGTGGACCCTCTCCAGGCTATAAATATCTGCCCTCAGTCACTGGCTTTACTACTCTGGCGGAGAAAATTGCGCGGGAGCCCACACCAATTTTTTCAGCGATTTAACCCTTAAATTTAAGAGCTTGAGCGCTGAAATTTTGCACATACACACTACTAACATTAGTAGTGTGGAATATGCAAAAAAAGGGGGATATGACATGGTTTACTGTATGTAAACCATGTCTCATATCATGTCGGGTTTTGGCAGGAGAAATGAAAAGCCGGTAATTGAATTACCGGCTTTCCTGCTATATCGCGCTGAAGTTAATATAAATATATATATGTGTCTGAATGACGTATATATATATATATATATATATATAAGACGAAAACCCGACTTTTCATTAGAGATCGCTGACCGCCGACCCGATCCCAGAGTGGGATCGGGTCGGGTTTCACAAAACCCGACTTTGCTAAAAGTCGGCGACTTTTGAAAAGTGCCGATCTGTTTCGCTCAACCCTAATTGCAGGAATCCAGTCTGTACACATTAACTCCTCTTTATACTCCAGTTCTTCTGAATCAGCGCTGCAGGAGCCGTCACAGTCTACCTCCACATGGAACCGTGAACGCTTACCTGTTACGATTGATATGAGCACAGCCATGGCCAAACGTCAACAGGCCATATTGAAATTAATTTCTTTGGGGACTCGAAGCCACACAGCGCAGGAGCTCTGGAATGCCATCAAGCAGGATAGTGAGGTGTGGTTTGTGCCAGCGAATCTCCAGCCAGACATGGTAATGTGTGACAATGGCCGAAATCTGGTGGCAGCTCTGGGCCTAGGCAACCTCACTCACATCCCATGTCTGGCACATGTGCTCAACTTGGTCATGCAGAGTTTTTTGAGGGACTATCCGGATCTTGATGCACTGCTGCACAAGGTCCGCCTAGAATGCGCTCACTTGCAGCGTTCCAGCATGGCAAGATCGTGCATTGCAGCTCTGCAGCGCCGATTCGCCTTCCGGAACATCGCATCATATGTGACCTACCCACCAGGTGGAATTCAACGTTACTTATGTTGGAGCGGTTGTGTGAGCAGCAGGCAGCAGTAATGGAGTACCAGCTGCATCAGGCGCAAAAAAGTCGCACTGCACGCCGTTCAGACTTCACAACCACTGAGTGGGCCACTATGAAGGACATCTGCCAGGTTTTGCGTGCCTGCGATGATTCCACGCGGCTGGCGAGTGCAGATGATGCACTAGTCAGCATGACTATCCCCCTTATCTGCCTGCTTGAAAAAACACAGCAAGCACTAAGGGAGGAGGTTGTGGAAGTGGTGGAGGATGAGGAGTCACAAATACCATATGCTTCTGGACAGTCTGCACAATGTGGTTCCTCACAAAGGCCTAGGCAGGGGACACTTTGTGAGGAGGATGAGGAGGAGTCAATGGAAGAGGAAGACATCTTTACAGAGGAGGGAGCTACACAATGTTCCAGTAGTCAGCATGTAGAGCGAGGGTGGTGTGATGCAAAGCAGGCAGAGATTACGCCTCAAGCAGGGGTCAGCATTTCTTGGCCAGTTGGCAGTCTGCAGCACATGGTTGATTTCATGCTGCAGTGCCTGAGAAACGACCGCCGCATCACCCACATTCTCAACACGGCTGATTATTGGGTGTACACCCCCCTAGATCCTCGCTACCGGCACAACTCACAAAGCCTCATAACACCGTTGAACCGGGAGCGTAAAATGCAGGAGAACCAAGACACACTGGTGCATTCCATCATCTTCTCCTGCTTTACAAAGCAGCTCAGTGCATCGAGGCAGTGGAGGAAGCTCTGCACAAAGAGGGAGCAGAAGCAGTGCCTCAGCACAAGGCAAGACTAGTTTAGCCCAAATATGGCAAAGTTTTGTGTGCCCTCCACAAATGTCTACACCATCACAGACGGTTCCAGTCAGCAGGAGGCAACGTTTCCGTCAGATGGTGACAGACTACATGTCTTGCCCTCTCAGTGTACTCCCAGACGGCTCTTCCCCATCAAGTTTTGGGTCTCTAAGCTGGATACATGCCCAGAGCTTAGCCAGTATGCATTGGAGGTGCTGGCTTGCCCTGCTGCTAGTGTATTATCGGAACGCGTCTTTAGTGCCGCAGGGTGGTGTACTAACAGACCATCGCATGCGACTTATCCTCCGATAACGTTGACCGGCTTACTTTTCTGAAAATGAACAAGGCCTAGATCTCGCAGGAAGTTGCCACTCCTCTTCCAGATTAAATAATTGGTTGGCAACAGTATCCAGGTCTCCTGTTGTGTTCATGTTTCTATCACCTGAACTGCAAACCCTGGGCTCCAACACCCCCAGTGGCTGCTCAGAAGTGCCATCTGCACAGTCAACACATGACCCAGTGTTATTGGGTTTCAGTAACGTCAGCTAATCCCCAGCTGTGTATCCAGCAATTTCTACTGCTCCGTCCACACTCACTCTACTTCAGATATTAAACTTGCTCCAATCAGGCCTCGGCCTACATTCTGTTTCTAGCATTGACCCTGGGCTCCAACACTGCCAGTTGCTGCTCGAAAGTGCCGTCTGCAGAGTCAACAGTTGCTCCTCTGTTATTGGGGTTCAGTAACGCCAGCTGCTGCCCTGCTGTGCGTGCGGCAATTTCTCCACTCTGTTTCTAGCCTTGACCCTGGGCTCCAACACCACCAGTTGCTGCTCGGAAGTGCCATATACACAGTCAACAGTTGCTCCTCTGTTAGTGGGGTTCAGTAACGCCAGCTGCTTCCCTGTTATGGACCTGGTGGTTAGGAGCACCCGGAACGACCTGATGGTTAAACTCTCACAGGACAAGCTCTGGGAAGTGGGAACTCTGCTGACCGCAACCCCTAATCCTATCACACAACTAGAAATAGCCGTGGAGCGTACCTAACTCTGCCTAGATGCCTCTTCACAGCCTAAGAGCTAACTAGCCCTAGAAATAGAAAATAAAGCCTACCTTGCCTCAGAGAAATTCCCCAAAGGAAAAGGCAGCCCCCCACATATATTGACTGTGAGTTAAGATGAAGTCACAAACACAGAAATGAAACAGGTTACAGCAAAGGGAGGCCCGACTTACTAAACAGACAGAGGATAGGAAAGGTATCTTTGCGGTCAGCACAAAAAACTACAAAAGACCACGCAGAGTGTGCAAAAAGACCTCCGCACCGACTCACGGTGCGGAGGTGCCACTCTGCATCCCAGAGCTTCCAGCTAGCAAGGCAAAATCATTAAAGCAAGCTGGACAAGAAAACAATGAACACATAATTAACTAGCAGGGACTTAGCTTCTGCTGGAGTAGACAGGTCACCAGAAAGATCCAAGAGCGAACTGAACCAGTACAAGAACATTGATAGCTGGCATGGAGTAACGATCTGAGGGAAGTTAAATAGAGCAGCCAGCCAAAGACTAAACTCCGTCACCTGTGGAAGGAACCTCAGAAGCAGCAGCTCCACTCACAGCCACCAGAGGGAGTCCACGGACAGAACTCGCCGAAGTACCATTCATGACCACAGGAGGGAGCCCGATCACAGAATTCACAACAGTACCCCCCCTTGAGGAGGGGTCACCGAACCCTCACCAGAGCCCCCAGGCCGATCAGGACGAGCCAAATGAAAGGCACGAACTAGATCGGCAGCATGAACATCAGAGGCAAAAACCCAGGAATTATCTTCCTGACCATAACCCTTCCACTTGACCAGGTACTGGAGTTTCCGTCTCGAAATACGAGAATCCAAAATCTTCTCCACCACATACTCCAACTCCCCCTCGACCAACACCGGGGCAGGAGGATCAACGGGGGGAACCATAGGCGCCACGTATCTCCGCAATAACGACCTATGGAACACATTATGGATGGCAAAAGAAGCTGGAAGGGCCAAACGAAATGACACAGGATTGAGAACTTCCGAAATCTTATAAGGACCAATGAAACGAGGCTTAAACTTAGGAGAGGAAACCTTCATAGGAACATAACGAGACGACAACCAACCCAAATCCCCAACACGAAGTCGGGGACCAACACAGCGCCGGCGGTTAGCGAAACGTTGAGCCTTCTCCTGGGACAATGTCAAATTGTCACCACATGAGTCCAAATCTGCTGCAACCTGTCCACCACAGTATCCACACCAGGACAGTCCGAAGGCTCAACCTGCCCTGAAAAGAAACGAGGATGGAAACCAGAATTACAGAAAAAAGGCGAAACCAAAGTAGCCGAGCTGGCCCGATTATTAAGGGCGAACTCAGCCAAAGGCAAGAAGGACACCCAATCATCCTGATCAGCAGAAACAAAGCATTTCAGATATGTTTCCAAAGTCTGATTAGTTCGTTCGGTTTGGCCATTTGTCTGAGGATGGAAAGCCGAAGAAAACGACAAATCAATGCCCATCTTAGCACAAAAGGACCGCCAAAACCTCGAAACAAACTGGGAACCTCTGTCCGAGACGATGTTCTCCGGAATGCCATGCAAACGAACCACATGCTGGAAAAACAATGGCACCAAATCAGAGGAGGAAGGCAATTTAGACAAGGGTACCAAATGGACCATCTTAGAGAAGCGATCACAAACCACCCAAATGACCGACATCCTTTGAGAGACAGGGAGATCTGAAATAAAATCCATGGAAATATGCGTCCAGGGCCTCTTCGGGACCGGCAAGGGCAAAAGCAACCCACTGGCACGAGAACAGCAGGGCTTAGCCCGAGCACAAGTCCCACAGGACTGCACAAAAGAACGCACATCCTGTGACAAAGAAGGCCACCAAAAGGATCTAGCCACCAAATCTCTGGTACCAAAGATTCCAGGATGACCAGCCAACACCGAACAATGAACCTCAGAGATAACTCTACTAGTCCATCTATCAGGGACAAACAGTTTCTCCGCTGGACAACGGTCAGGTCTATCAGCCTGAAACTTCTGCAGCACCCGCCGCAAATCAGGGGAGATGGCAGACAAAATCACCCCCTCTTTGAGAATACCCGCCGGCTCAGGAACACCCGGAGAGTCAGGCACAAAACTCCTTGACAGGGCATCAGCCTTCACATTCTTAGAGCCCGGAAGGTACGAAACCACAAAATTAAAACGGGAGAAAAACAGCGACCATCGAGCCTGTCTAGGATTCAACCGTTTGGCAGACTCGAGATAAGTCAAATTCTTGTGATCCGTCAAGACCACCACGCGATGCTTGGCTCCTTCAAGCCAATGTCGCCACTCCTCGAATGCCCACTTCATGGCCAACAACTCTCGATTGCCAACATCATAATTGCGCTCAGCAGGCGAGTATTTTTTAGAAAAGAAGGCACATGGCTTCATCACTGAGCCATCAGAACTTCTTTGCGACAAAACAGCCCCTGCTCCAATCTCAGAAGCATCAACCTCGACCTGAAACGGGAGCGAAACATCTGGCTGGCACAACACAGGGGCAGAAGAAAAACGACGCTTCAACTCCTGAAAAGCCTCTACAGCCGCAGAGGACCAATTGACCACATCAGCACCTTTCTTGGTCAAATCAGTCAACGGTTTAGCAACACTAGAAAAATTAGCGATGAAGCGACGGTAAAAATTAGCAAAGCCCAGGAACTTCTGCAGGCTCTTCACAGATGTCGGCTGAGTCCAATCATAAATGGCCTGAACTTTAACAGGGTCCATCTCGATAGTAGAAGGGGAAAAAATGAAACCCAAAAATGAAACCTTCTGAACTCCAAAGAGACACTTTGACCCCTTCACAACCAAGGAATTCGCACGAAGGACCTGGAACACCATTCTGACCTGCTTCACATGAGACTCCCAATCATCCGAGAAGACCAAAATATCATCCAAACATACAATCATGAATCTATCCAGCTACTCTCGGAAGATGTCATGCATAAAGGACTGAAACACAGATGGAGCATTAGAAAGCCCGAATGGCATAACCAGGTACTCAAAATGGCCCTCGGGCGTATTAAATGCTGTTTTCCATTCATCGCTCTGTTTAATTCGCACAAGATTATACGCCCCTCGAAGATCTATCTTGGTGAACCAACTAGCCCCCTTAATCCGAGCAAACAAATCAGACAGCAGCGGCAAAGGGTACTGAAATTTGACTGTGATCTTATTAAGAAGGCGGTAATCAATACAAGGTCTCAAAGAGCCATCTTTCTTGGCCACAAAAAAGAACCCTGCTCCCAACGGTGATGACGACGGGCGAATATGACCCTTCTCCAAGGATTCCTTTATATAACTCCGCATAGCGGCGTGCTCTGGCACAGATAAATTAAACAGTCGGCCCTTAGGAAACTTACTACCAGGAATCAAATTAATAGCACAATCGCAATCCCTATGAGGAGGTAGGGCATCGGATTTGGGCTCTTCAAATACATCCCGGTAATCTGACAAAAACTCAGGGACTTCGGAAGGAGTGGAAGGCGAAATTGACAGCAATGGAACATCACCATGTACCCCCTGACAACCTCAGCCGGACACAGACATAGATTTCCAATCCAATACTGGATTATGGACCTGTAGCCATGGCAACCCCAAAACGACCACATCATGCAGATTATGCAACACCAAAAAGTGAATATCCTCCTGATGTGCAGGAGCCATGCACATGGTCAATTGAGTCCAGTACTGAGGCTTATTCTTGGCCAAAGGCGTAGCTCAATTCCTCTCAATGGAATAGGATGCTGCAAGGGCTCCAAGAAAAAACCACAGCGCCTGGCAAACTCCAAGTCCATCAAATTCAGGGCAGCGCCTGAATCCACAAATGCCATAACAGAATAGGACGACAGAGAGCAAATCAGAGTAACGGACAAAAGAAATTTAGACTGTACCGTACCAATGGTGGCAGACCTAGCGAACAGCTTAGTGCGCTTAGGACAATCGGAGATAGCATGAGTGGAATCACCACAGTAAAAACACAGCCCATTCCGACGTCTGTGTTCTTGCCGTTCAGCTCTGGTCAAAGTCCTATCACAATGCATAGGCTCAGGCGTATGCTCGGAGAATACCGCCAAATGGTGCACAGCTTTGCGCTCCCGCAAGCGCCGATCGATCTGAAGGGCCAAGGACATAGACTCATTCAGACCAGCAGGTGTGGGAAATCCCACCGTGACATCCTTAAGGGCTTCAGAAAGACCCTTTCTGAAAATTGCCGCCAGGGCACACTCATTCCACTGAGTAAGCACAGACCACTTTCTAAACTTCTGACAGTACACCTCCACTTCATCCTGACCCTGACACAAAGCCAGCAAGATTTTCTCTGCCTGATCCACTGAATTAGGTTCATCATAAAGCAATACAAGCGCCAGAAAAAACGCATCTACATCACGCAATGCAGGATCTCCTGGCGCAAGGGAAAATGCCCAGTCTTGAGGGTCACCACGCAACAAAGAAATAATGATTTTTACTTGTTGAACGGGGTCACCAGAGGAGCGGGGTTTCAAAGCTAGAAACAGTTTACAATTATTTTTGAAATTCAGGAACTTAGATCTATCCCCAGAAAACAAATCAGGAATTGGAATTCTAGGCTCTAACATCGGATTCTGAACCACAAAATCTTGAATGTTTTGTACCCTTGCAGTGAGATGATCCACACATGAGGACAGACCTTGAATGTCCATATTTACACCAGTGTCCTGAACCACCCAGAGGTTAAGGGGAAAAGAAAGACAAAACACACTGCAGAGAAAAAAAATGGTTTCAGAACTTCTCTTATCCCTCTATTGAGATACATTAATACTTTAGGCCAGCTGTACTGTTATGGACCTGGTGGTTAGGAGCACCCGGAACGACCTGATGGTTAAACTCTCACAGGACAAGCTCTGGGAAGTGGGAACTTTGCTGACCGCAACCCCTAATCCTATCACACAACTAGAAATAGCCGTGGAGCGTACCTAACTCGGCCTAGACGCCTCTTCACAGCCTAAGAGCTAACTAGCCCTAGAAATAGAAAATAAAGCCTACCTTACCTCAGAGAAATTCCCCAAAGGAAAAGGCAGCCCCCCACATATATTGACTGTGAGTTAAGATGAAGTCACAAACACAGAAATGAAACAGGTTACAGCAAAGGGAGGCCCGACTTACTAAACAGACAGAGGATAGGAAAGGTATCTTTGCGGTCAGCACAAAAAACTACAAAAGACCACGCAGAGTGTGCAAAAAGACCTCCGCACCGACTCACGGTGCGGTGGTGCCACTCTGCATCCCAGAGCTTCCAGCTAGCAAGGCAAAATCATTAAAGCAAGCTGGACAAGAAAACAATGAACAAATAATTAACTAGCAGGGACTTAGCTTCTGCTGGAGTAGACAGGTCACCAGAAAGATCCAAGAGCGAACTGAACCAGTACAAGAACATTGACAGCTGGCATGGAGTAACGATCTGAGTGGAGTTAAATAGAGCTGCCAGCCCAAGACTAAACTCCGTCACCTGTGGAAGGAACCTCAGAAGCAGCAGCTCCACTCACAGCCACCAGAGGGAGTCCACGGACAGAACTCGCCGAAGTACCATTCATGACCACAGGAGGGAGCCCGATCACAGAATTCACAACACTCCCCTGCTGTGTGTGCGGCAATTTCTCCTGCTCCCTCCACACTAAGACTACAACAGATATATTAAACTTGCTCCAATTAGGCCTCGGCCTACACTCTGTTTCTAGCATTGACCCTGGGCTCCAACACCACCAGTTGCTGCTCGGAAGTGCCGTCTGCACAGTCAACAGGTGCTCCTCTGTTATTGAGGTTCAGTAACACCAGCTGCTCCTCTGCTGTGTGTGCGGCAATTTCTCCATTCTGTTTCTAGCATTGACCCTGGGCTCCAACACCGCCAGTTGCTGCTTCGGAAGTGCCGTCTGCACAGTCAACAGTTGCTCCTCTGTTATTGGGTTTCAGTAACGTCAGCTAATCCCCACCTGTGTATCCGGCAATTTCTCCTGTTCCGTCCACACTCACACTACTTCAGATATTAAACTTGCTCCAATTAGGCCTCAGCCTACACTCTGCTTCTCCTGGATTCCCTGGGCTCCAACACCGCCAGTTGCTGCTTGGAAGTGCTGTCTGCACAGTCAACAGTTGCTCCTCTGTTATTGGGTTTCAGTAACGACAGCTAATCTCCAGCTGTGTATCCGGCAATTTCTCCTGTTCCGTCCACACTCACACTACTACAGATATTAAACTTGCTCCAATTAGTCCTCAGCCTACACTCTGCTTCTCCTGGATACCCTGGGCTCCAGCACCGCCAGTTGCTGCTCATAATAGCCTTCTGCACAGTCAACACTTGCTGCCGTGTTATTGGGGTTCAGTAACGTCAGCTGATCCCCTGCTGTGTGTGCAGCAATTTCTCCTGCTTCCTCCACACTAAGACTACAACAGATTTTAAACTTGCCCCAATTAGGCCTCGGCCTACACTCTGTTTCTAGCATTGACCCTGGGCTCCAACACCGCCAGTTGCTGTTCGGAAGTGTCATCTGCACAGTCAACCATTGCTCCTCTGTTATTGGGGTTCAGTAACGCCAGCTGCTCCCTGGCTGTGTGTGTGGCAATTTCTCTTGCTCCCTCCACACTAAGACTACAACTGGTATTAAACTTGCTCAAATTAGGCCTCGGCCCACACTCTGTTTCTAGCATTGACGCTGGACTCCAACACCGTCAGTTGCTGCTCGGAAGTGCCGTCTGCACAGTCAACAGTTGCTCCTTTGTGATTGGGGTTCAGTAACGCCAGCTGCTCCCCTGCTGCCTGTGTGGCAATTTGTCTTGCTCCCTCCACACTAAGACTACAACAGATATTAAACTTGCTCAAATTAGGCCTCGGCCTACACTCTGTTATTGGGGTTCAGTAACGCCAGCTGCTCCCCTGCTGTGTGTGTGGCAATTTCTCCACTTTGTTTCTAGCATTGACCCTGGGCTCCATCACCGCCAGTTGCTGCTCGGAAGTGCCGTCTGCACAGTCAACTGTTGCTCCTCTGTTATTGGGGTTCAGTAACGCCAGCTGCTCCCCTGCTGTGTGTGTGGTAATTTCTCCACTCTGTTTCTAGCATTGACCCTGGGCTCCAACACCGCCAGTTGCTGCTCAGAAGTGCCATCTGCACAATCAACAGTTGCTCCTCTGTTAGGCTAGGTTCACATTGCGTGAAGGAGCTGCTTCTAGTGCCGGCGTTACATCACATTAGCGCAGATGGAGCATCTGCTAGCACCATCTGTGCTAGCAGTGATGGACCCGGAAACGCTGCAGCCAGCGTCTCGGGTCCGTCACTCAAATGACGGCACATCGCTAGCGCACACCCATTGTGGGCGTGCGCCAGCGATGCGTTCGCCATTGCATTCAATGGCGGCGTTAACGGACTATGTTACACCGCATTTTGCCGCGGTGTAACGTAGTCTGTTTAACGTAGTCAATGAACGCAATGTGAACCTAGCCTTATTGGGATTCAGTAACGCCAGCTGCTCCCCTGCTGTGTGTGTGACAATTTTTCCACTCTGTTTCTAGCATTGACCCTTGGCTCCAACACCGCCAATTGCTGCTCAGAAGTGCCGTCTGCACAGTCAACACTTGCTCCTCTGTTATTGGGGGTTCAGTAACGCCAGCTACTCCCCTGCTGTGTGTGCGGCAATTTCTCCTGCTCCCCCCACACTAAGACTACAACAGATATTAAACTTGCTCCAATTAGGCCTCGGCCTACACTATGTTTCTAGCATTGACCCTGGGCTCCAACACCGACAGTTGCTGTTCGGAAGTGCCGTCTGCACAGTCAACAGTTGCTCCTCTGTTATTGGGGTTCAGTAACGCCAGCTGCTCCCCCGCTGTGTGTGCAGCAATTTCTCCACTCTGTTTCTAGCATTGACCCTGGGCTTCAACACCGCCAGTTGCTGCTCGGAAGTGCCGTCTGCACAGTCAACAGTTGCTCCTCTGTTATTGGGGTTCAGTAATGCCAGCTGCTCCCCTGCTGTGTGTGTGGCAATTTCTCCTGCTCCCTCCACACTCACACTACTACAGATATTAAAGGGAACCTGTCCCCCCATGCATTTGTAAGTAAAGGAGCTCCTTGCACACGCTGAACTGACCACTTATAAAAAGTGTCCCCTCATACCGTGAAAGTCCCGGAGGCGGGACTTTCCTTCCTAATCAGACGCGGCACAGCTGTCATTCATACCCCCTTGGCGCCGTGTGCCACCTCCTGAGCGTTGTTTGAATCTGTCCTGGAGCCTGCGCTGTTATGTTATCCCTTGGGCATGTGCAGTTAGCGCTGCCTGTCTTGTGATGTCAAGCTGACTGCACCTGTGTGGCCGCGCTGCCCGAGATCCCGCCCCGCAGTGTCTTCTGATTTATTCACACTGCGGGGCTGGGATTCATGGGCATGCGCAGTGCATATCACTCATCTCCCTCAGCCTTCTTCAGACTGTGCGGCATCAGCTGATCCTTAATCCTGTGCTTAGGGATCAGCTGACACCGCACAGTCTGAAGAAGGCGGAAGGAGATGAGTGAAAGGCGAAGATATGCACAGTGCACGGGTACCTCCTGCTTAGTAACCAGGTTCCAGTACCATCAGCTGGTCCTCGGTAGTTCCATTGGCTCTTGTACCTTCTGCTACCCATCCAGGTTCCAGTACTGTCAGCTGGTTCTCGGCAGTGTCTTTGGCACTGTTACTCCCTCCTGCCCTGCCTGGTTCCAGCACACCAGCTGTTTCCGGGTAGTGTCAAGGTCATTTTGCCTCCAATACGTTGTCCTCTCGGGTTGCGGTCGGGTTAGCCAACTCTATGGTGCCTGCAGTTTAGGTGCTTCCTATGTGGGCTGCGGGAACTGGCAATCAAGGCTGGTTCCGTAGTACCAATAGGAGAAGCTCCCCCTGTAGGACTGTGGGTTTTCGGTAACTACGGCTGACTCGCGGCCTAGCAATTTTTTGTTCATGTGGACCTTCTGCTGCCTATCTGAGTTCCAGCACCATTATCTGGTTCTTTGGAAGACAATCTTGAATAGGTCCCCTTGGTTCCAGTACCATCAGCTGGTTCCAGGCAGAGCCTTTGGCTTAGGTGCCTCCTTCTGGGTATCCGAGTTCCATCAATGTCTGGTGGTCCTTGGTAGTGCTTTCTGGCATGGGTACCTCCTGCACCTCCTGCTTAGTAACCGGGTTGCAGTACTGTCAGCTGGTCTTCAGTAGTTCCATTGGCTCTTGTACCTTCTGCTACCCATCCGGGTTCCAGTACCGTCAGCTGGTTCTCAGCAGTGTCTTTTGCTCTTGTATCTTCTGCTACTCATCCTGGTTCCAGTACCATCAGCTGGTTCCAGGCAGAGCCTTTGGCTTAGGTGCCTCCTTCTCGGTATCCGACTTCCGCCAACGTCTGGTGGTCCTTGGTAGTGCTTTCTGGCACGGGTACCTCCTGCTTAGTAACCGGGTTCCAGTACCATCAGCTGGTCCTTGGCAGTTCCATTGGCTCTTGTACCTTCGGGTAGCCATCCGGGTTCCAGTACCATCAGCTGGTTCTTGGCAGTTCCTCTGCCTTCTTGTACCTTCTGCTACATTTCCAAGTTCAATCTTTTGGAAACGGTTTTTGCTAATCACTCTGGATCTCCCTGACGACGACCCTAAAGACGACAACCCTGAAGACCACCCCGAAGAAGATGACAACCCCGAAGATGACGACCCTGGAGACCACCCCGAAGAAGACGACCCCGGAGACGACGACCCTGTAGACGACGACCCTGGAGACGATGACCCTGAAGACCACCCCGAAGAAGACCAAGAAGTAGAAGAACAAGAAGCTGCAGAACAAAAAGCAGAAGAACATTAAGCATAAGACTAAAAGTCAGAGCAAAAGATATTATCTAAATTATAAACAGAAGAAGACTAAGCAGTGTATGGGGGTGAGTCCGTTCCTCCTCGTGGTGCCCCTGGAAAAAAACTGCTGCTGCAGGCCAAACTGAACGCGGACAAATCCTGTTGTAAATCTTTTGTGACAGGCAGAATGGAAGGTGTAATCTTCAAACTTTTATAGATAACAACTACAGGAATGCCTGTCACAAATAAGAATATGATGAAGAAGAAGAATATGAAGAAGATGAAGAAGTAGAATATGAAGAAGAATAATAGTTGAATAAAAAGAATATGAAGAATGTAAAAAAAAAAAGAATAATAGGAAGAAGGTGAAGAAGAAGAAGAAGATGAATAAGGTGAAGAAGAAGTTGATGAAAAAGATGCGGCTGCTCAGGATAATGAAGTGTGGGAGAAGTAAAAAAGAAGGTGAAGAGCATGGAAGAAGTGAAACATAAATATCTGACAAAATATAAAAAATCTTAACATAGTCAATTTCTTTGTAACTCCGAACGTCATAAAAAAAATTCCTGCTATTCCATTTGATTAGGCTAAACCTCTCTGCCTTTAATGTCTCCTCCACCTCCTCCAATACATCCTACATTATTCTTAGTTGTTTTCCTTCATGTATAATTAACCTACAAGGAAAGAAAGGGTTTATTTTAATTCCGATATTTTTGTCCCATTGACTTGCATTGGTATCGGGTATTGGTAACGGCAATATCAGATATTTTTTGGATATCAGTCGATCCAATCCGATACCGATATTTCCAGATATCGGAAGGTATCACTCAACACTAGTGATAATGGAGGAGGATGTGGATAATCTGACAGCGGCTGTGAAACTTGGAAAGCTCACACACGTACCATTCTTGGCCCACGTGCTCAACTTGGTAGTTCAGCAGTTTCTGAAAACATACCCAGATTTGATAGAGGTTCTGTTAAAGGTGCACGTCGTCGCCCATTTCCGCAAGTCGGCTACAGCTACCACCGCTCTAGCAGAGCTGCAGCAGCTCAGGCATTTGCCAGCTCGCCAACTGGTGTGCGACATGACCACACACTGGAACTCCACACTGCACATGCTGGCAGGGCTTTGTAAGCAGCAGAGGCCAGTTGTGGAATACTAGGGTCTATGAATGAATGTACTTGTCATTTTTTCCTGGCTTTGCACTTTGTGCAAAGCTTTTATCAGTATAGGAGTACCACAACTACACTTTGTTCACATTACTTGAATGAGGCAATACATTTGGTGCCTTCAAGGGTTTGTGGATTACCCTGCTTGTAATTTTTGGCAGGATCTTCACTTAGTGCATAGCCTTTATTAGTCTTGGAGTACCAATACATGCCAATTTGAACTGAATGTGTATGAGACACTTTTTTATGTCTAATACAGGATGCATCTGAGTCCATCCGAGTCCCTAATTTTTTGCAGTTCTTGCTTCCTTCATAAATTACACTGGCATTTCCTATTTTTTTATGTAAAATTTAATTTTAGTTTACTTAAATTATAATTAAAAAAAATCCTTTTAACCCCTTCCCGACCTTTGACGCATACGCTGCGTCATGAAAGTCGGTGCCATTCCGACCCATGACGCAGCATATGCGTCATGGAAAGATCGCGTCCCTGCAGGCCGGGTGAAAGGGTTAACTCCCATTTCACCCGATCTGCAGGGACAGGGGGAGTGGTAGTTTAGCCCAGGGGGGGTGGCTTCACCCCCTTTTGGCTACGATCGCTCTGATTGGCTGTTGAAAGTGAAACTGCCAATCAGAGCGATTTGTAATATTTCACCTAAAAAACTGGTGAAATATTACAATCCAGCCATGGCCGATGCTGCAATATCATCGGCCATGGCTGGAAACACTTATGTGCACCCACCCCACTCCTCCGATCGCCCCCCCAGCCCCCCGATCTGTGGTCCGCTCCCCTCCGTCCTGTGCTCCGCTCCCCCGTCCTCCTGTCCGCTTGCCCGTGCACCAATCACACCCCCCGCGCTCCAATCAAACCCCCCCGCACTCCGATCCCCCCCCCCGCACACAGCGACCCCCCCGTGCTCCGATCCACCCCCCCCCGCACAGCGATCCCTCACCCCGTGCTCCAATCCTTCCCCGTGCTCCAATCCTCCCTCCCGTGTTCCGATCCACCCCCCCCCATGATCCGATCCACCCCCCCGTGCTCCGACGCCCCCCCGTGCCCTGATCTCCCCCCCCTTATACTTACCTGGCCGCCCGAGGTCCGTCCGTCTTCTTTCCTGGGCACCGCCATCTTCCAAAATGGCGGGCGCATGTGCAGTGCGCCCGCCGAATCTGCCGGCCGGCAGATTCGTTCCAGAGTGAATTTTGATCACTGAGATATAACCTATCTCAGTGATCAAAATAAAAAAAATAGTAAATGACCCCCCCCCTTGTCACCCCCATAGATAGGGACAATAAAAAAAATAAAGAATTTTTTTTTTTTTCACTAAGGTTGGGGTAAGAACTAGGGTTAGGGTTAGGGGTAGGGTTAGGGGTAGGGTTAGGGTTAGGGGTAGGGTTAGGGGTAGGGGTAGGGTTAGGGGTAGGGTTAGGGCTAGGGTTAGGGTTAGGGGTAGGGTTAGGGTTAGGGGTAGGGTTAGGGGTAGGGTTAGGGCTAGGGTTAGGGCTAGGGTTAGGGTTTCGGTATGTGCACACGTATTCTGGTCCTATGCGGATTTTTCCGCAGCGGATTTGAAAAATCCACAGTGCTAAACCGCTGCCGATTTATCGTGGATTTACCGCGGTTTTTCTGCGCATTTCACTGCGGTTTTACAACTGCGATTTTCTATTGGAGCAGTTGTAAAACCGCTGCGGAATCCGCAGAAAGAAGTGACATGCTGCGGAATGTAAACCGCTGCGTTTCCGTGCAGTTTTTCCGCAGCATGTGTACAGCGATTTTTGTTTCCAATAGGTTTACATTGAACTGTAAACTCATGGGAAACTGCTGCGGATCCACAGCGTTTTCCGCAGCGTGTGCACATACCTTTAGAATTAGGCTATGTGCACACGGTGCGGATTGGCCGCTGCGGATCCGCAGCAGTGTTCCATCAGGTTTACAGTACCATGTAAACATATGGAAAACCAAATCCGCTGTGCCCATGGTGCAGAAAATACCGCGCGGGAACGCTGCGTTGTATTTTCCGCAGCATGCCAATTCTTTGTGCGGATTCCGCAGCGTTTTACACCTGTTCCTCAATAGGAATCCACAGGTGAAATCCGCACAAAAAACACTGGAAATCCACGGTAAATCCACAGGTAAAACGCAGTGCCTTTTACCCGCGGATTTTTCAAAAATGATGCTGAAAAATCTCATACGAATCCGCAACGTTGGCACATAGCCTTAGAGTTGGGTTGGAATTAGGGTTGTGGTTAGGGTTAGGGGTGTGTTGGGGTTAGGGTTGTGGTTAGGGGTGTGTTGGGGTTAGGGTTGTGATTAGGGTTACGGCTACAGTTGGGATAAGGGTTAGGGGTGTGTTGGGGTTAGTGTTGGAGGTAGAATTGAGGGGTTTCCACTGTTTAGGCACTTCAGGGGGTCTCCAAACGCAACATGGCGCCACCATTGATTCCAGCCAATCTTGTATTCAAAAATTCAAATGGTGCTCCCTCACTTCCGAACCCCGACGTGTGCCCAAACAGTGGTTTACCCCCACATATGGGGTACCAGCATACTCAGGACAAACTGCGCAACAATTACTGGGGTCCAATTTCTCCTGTTACCCTTGAGAAAATAAAAAATTGCTTGCTAAAACATCATTTTTGAGGAAAGAAAAATGATTTTTTATTTTCACGGCTCTGCGTTGTAAACATCTGTGAAGCACTTGGGGGTTCAAAGTGCTCACCACATATCTAGATAAGTTCCTTGGGGGGTCTAGTTTCCAAAATGGGGTCACTTGTGGGGGGTTTCTACTGTTTAGGCACACCAGGGGCTCTGCAAACGCAACGTGACGCCCGCAGACCATTCCATCAAAGTCTGCATTTCAAAAGTCACTACTTCCCTTCTGAGCCCCCACGTGGGCCCAAACAGTGGTTTACCCCCACACATGGGGCATCAGCGTACTCAGGAGAAACTGGACAACAACTTTTGTGGTCCAATTTCTCCTGTAACCCTTGGGAAAATAAAAAATTCTGGGCTAAAAAATTATTTTTGAGGAAAGAAAACGTATTTATTATTTTCACGGCTCTGCGTTATAAACTTCTGTAAAGCACTTGGGGGTTGAAAGTGCTCACCACACATCTAGATAAGTTCCTTTGGGGGTCTAGTTTCCAAAATGGGGTCACTTGTGGGGGGTTTCTACTGTTTAGGCACACCAGGGGCTCTGCAAACGCAATGTGACGCCCGCAGACCATTCCATCAAAGTCTGCATTTCAAAAGTCACTACTTCCCTTCTGAGCCCCCACGTGTGCCCAAACAGTGGTTTACCCCCACACATGGGGTATCAGCGTACTCAGGAGAAACTGGACAACAACTTTTGTGGTCCAATTTCTCCTGTAACCCTTGGGAAAATAAAAAATTCTGGGCTAAAAAATTATTTTTGAGGAAAGAAAACGTATTTATTATTTTCACTGCTCTGTGTTATGAACTTCTGTGAAGCACTTGGGGGTTCAAAGTGCTCACCTCACATCTAGATAAGTTCCTTTCGGGGTCTAGTTTCCAAAATGGGGTCACTTGTGGGGGGTTTCTACTGTTTAGCCACATCAGGGGCTCTGCAAACGCAACGTGACGCCCACAGAGCATTCCATCAAAGTCTGCATTTCAAAACGTCACTACTTCACTTCCGAGCCCCAGCATGTGCCTAAACAGTGGTTTACCCCCACATATGGGGTATCAGCGTACTCAGGAGAAACTGGACAACAACTTTTGGGGTCAAATTTCTCCTGTTACCCTTGGGAAAATAAAAAATTGCGGGCTAAAATTCATTTTTGAGAAAATAATTTTTTTTTTTTTTTTTCATGGCTCTGCGTTATAAACTTCTGTGAAGCACTTGAGGGTTCAAAGTGCTCACTACACATCTAGATTAGTTCCTTTGGGGGTCTAGTTTCCAAAATGGGGTAATTTGTGGGGGATCTCCAATGTTTAGGCACACAGGGGCTCTCCAAACGCGACATGGTGTCCGCTAATGATTGGAGCTAATTTTCCATTTAAAAAGCCAAATGGCGTGCCTTCCCTTCTGAGCCCTGCCGTGCGCCCAAACAGTGGTTTACCCCCACATATGGGGTATCTGCATACTCAGGACAAACTGGACAACAACATTTGTGGTCCAATTTCTCCTATTACCATTGGCAAAATAGGAAATTCCAGGCTAAAAAATCATTTTTGAGAAAAGAAAAATTATTTTTTATTTTCATGGCTCTGCATTATAAACTTCTGCGAAGCACCTGGGGGTTTAAAGTGCTCAGTATGCATCTAGATAAGTTCCTTGGGGGGTCTAGTTTCCAAAATGGGGTCACTTGTGGGGGAGCTCCATTGCATAGGCACACAGGGGCTCTCCAAATGCGACATGGTGTCCGCTAACAATTGGAGCTAATTTTCCATTCAAAAAGTTAAAAGGCGCGCCTTCCCTTCCGAGCCCTGCCGTGTGCCCAAACAGTGGTTTACCCCCACATATGAGGTATCGGCGTACTCGGGAGAAATTGCTCAACAAATTTTAGGATCCATTTTATCCTATTGCCCATGTGAAAATGAAAAAATTGAGGCGAAAATAAATTTTTTGTGAAAAAAAAAGTACTTTTTCATTTTTACGGATCAATTTGTGAAGCACCTGAGGGTTTAAAGTGCTCACTAGGCATCTAGATAAGTTCCTTGGGGGGTCCAGTTTCCAAAATGGGGTCACTTGTGGGGGAGCTCCAATGTTTAAGCACACAGGGTCTCTCCAAACGCGACATGGTGTCCGCTAACGATGGAGATAATTTTTCATTCAAAAAGTCAAATGGCGCTCCTTCCCTTCCGAGCCTTACCATGTGCCCAAACAGTGGTTTACCCCCACATGTGAAGTATCGGTGTACTCAGGAGAAATTGCCAAACAAATTTTAGGATCCATTTTATCCTGTTGTCCATGTGAAAATGAAAAAATTGAGGCTAAATGAATTTTTTTGTGAAAAAAAAGTACTTTTTCATTTTTACGGATCAATTTGTGAAGCACCTGGGGGTTTAAAGGGCTCACTATGCATCTAGATAAGTTCCTTGGGGCGTCTAGTTTCCAAAATGGGGTCACTTGTGGGGGAGCTCCAATTTTTAGGCACACGGGGGCTCTCCAAATGTGACATGGTGTCCGCTAAAGAGTGCAGCCAATTTTTCATTCAAAAAGTCAAATGGCGCTCCTTCCCTTCCAAGCCCTGCCGTGCGCCCAAACAGTGGTTTACCCCCACATATGAGGTATCAGCGTACTCAGGACAAATTGGACAACAACGTACGTGGTTCAGTTTCTCCTTTTACCATTGGGAAAATAAAAAAATTGTTGCTGAAAAATCATTTTTGTGACTAAAAAGTTAAATGTTCATTTTTTCCTTCCATGTTGCTTCTGCTGCTGTGAAGCACCTGAAGGGTTAATAAACTTCTTGAATGTGGTTTTGAGTACCTTGAGGGGTGCAGTTTTTAGAATGGTGTCACTTTTGGGTATTTTCAGCCATATAGACCCCTCAAACTGACTTCAAATGTGAGGTGGTCCCTAAAAAAAATGGTTTTGTAAATTTCGTTGTAAAAATGAGAAATCGCTGGTCAAATTTTAACCCTTATAACTTCCTAGCAAAAAAAAATTTTGTTTCCAAAATTGTGCTGATGTAAAGTAGACGTGTGGGAAATGTTATTTATTAACTATTTTGTGTCACATAACTCTCTGGTTTAACAGAATAAAAATTCAAAATGTGAAAATTGCGAAATTTTCAAAATTTTCGCCAAATTTCCGTTTTTATCACAAATAAACTCAGAATTTATTGACCTAAATTTACCCCTAACATGAAGCCCAATATGTCACGAAAAAACAATCTCAGAACCGCTAGGATCCATTGAAGCGTTCCTGAGTTATTACCTCATGAAGGGACACTGGTCAGAATTGCAAAAAACGGCAAGGTCTTTAAGGTCAAAATAGGCTGGGTCATGAAGGGGTTAAAATTTTACCATTTTGCCTTATATACAAGTCATTATACAGTAAAAAATGTTTCATTAAAATGTTTTTCCTGTAAAATGCAATTTCTCATCGATTTGTAATCTTTTATTGTCAGTCTTTAGCCCCTACTCCCCAAAGCCTGTTTTCACCATCCTGACCAGGCCAATTTTAACAATTCTGACCACTGTCAGTTTATGAGGTCATGACTTTTCAACGGATCCCAGTGATTCTGAGATAGTTTTCTCATGATATATGATATATTGTACTTTATGATAGTGGTAAAATTTCATTGATATGACTTGCATTTATTTGTGAAAAAAATGAAAATTTTGCAAAAATTTTGCAAATTTCACAATTTTTAAAATTTAAATTTTTATGCTTTTAAATGGGAGAGTCATAAATGACTTCTATGGGGTTCATGTTAGGGGTCAAGTTTTGGTCAAGTTCTGGTGCCCAACTGAACTTTGGATTAAAGAACAATCGAAGTTGACGAACCCGAACATCTACAGGTCTGCTCATCCCTTCTTAATATGCCCATAAAAATTTTGCACACTACTGATGTCAGACTTACCGGCTGATAGTTTCCTGGATTTATCTTTTTACCTTTCTTAAATATCATTACTGCATCAGCCATCTTTCAATCTTGTGGCACCGACAAGATAGTCTAAGAAGATGAGGCACAGTGGTACATCAACTGCGGAGCTCAAATTCCTTAATATCCATGGACGAATGTTCCCTAGGTTTTGAGAATATTGATTTGTATTGTATAAACACAAATAGAAAGATGATTGGTTACCAGTGAGAGTTGAAGAAGGGAAAAGAGAGGAAACTGTGACTAGAGAAATGGTAACCTAATGAGACTGTAAGCAAATATTTTTAACAAGAACTTGGTTTCAGACAAGTGTATGCAAAAGAGGCAAAATGTAAAAACACACTGCTGTACAAAGTGCAGACATCCTTCCTATGCTCTTTTTAAAAAATCAATGATTCCCAACTTTATTTCCATAGTTGAGCCTCAAAATTACATTTCCAAGCACTTGGTTTAGGGTTAATAAGAAATTACCTATCTACAAGATAGGGGATAACTGCAAAAATAATGATAGTCTGACTGCTAGGACCCCAGCAATTGCCAAACTGGGTGTCTGAAACCGCAACCTGAATGCTGAGAGGATTTATATGTACAATGCTGGTTGCTTTAAGGTCCATAGGACTGGCAGACATAGCTGAGCAGTGTACTTGGCTATCTCCATCAGTCCCATTGCCATGTGTTACTGCCACCAAATTTGCACAGAGCCTCAGGAGGATTCCACTTCTGGAAATCAGGGAGGTTCCAAGCAGTCAGACCCTTACTGATCTACTAGTGACCACCCATCTTGTGGATAGATTTAACCCCTTAATGACAGCCAATATGTCTTTTAACTCACCTGAGATATAAGAGACTAGCATCCCCATACAGGTGACAATCCCGCAGCTATCGGATGTACACTATAGCTGACAACTTGCTGCATCAGCCATGAACAGTGTTTGCACCGTCCAAATCTGTTTAACCCCTTAGATGCTGCTTTCAATAGTGACTACATCTTTATAAATGGTTAACAGGCTGTGGAGGCTTCCTCTTAATCCCAATTGGTGCCCTCAGATCATGATTTTGTGGTCCTGATGTTTGCGATTGGCAATTGAAGACCAAATTCTGGCCTAAGAGTCTGCTGGCTGTTGTAACCTGTTCAGAACTTAGAGGCATTTAGGTGGTAAAAATACACATTTTCATTTCTGTCATGTCCAGGGTCGGACTGGGGTGTCTGGGGTCCACCAGGGGAATGGACTATAGGGGCCCACCCTACAGCTATATGCAAATATCTGTCATTATAGTGTAGCATCGGCTGTACAACACCGGCGGCTGCTGCATATCTACTGTGTGCCCCAATAACTGGGATGTATAATTTCGGTAGTTTACATTAATGGGGTTCTTGGTTAAAACAAGTTATCACCGCCATGGGCTCCACAGGATAGGTGATCGCTAGGTCCGACCATTAGAAACTGCACCGATCGGAAGAATGGGGAAGTTTTATCCCTGACAGGACACTTTGATCCCTATTTTAAAATGCAGCGGAGGTGGGATGTCTGACCGCAGCTCCATTCATTCTCTTTGGGGCTTCCATAAAAAAACAAGTGCAGCCACAGAGTGAATGAATGGATCAGTGATGTAGTCGGACATGCCACTCCAGTCTAATGGGGATAAAAAGTTCCACATTTTGCTGAATGGGTCCAAGCAGTCAGACCCCCACCAATCAATACGTTATTATCACTTATCCTGTGGAGAGGTGATTACTAGGGTTGAGCGACTTTTAGTTTTTTAGGGTCGAGTCGGGTTTCGCGAAACCCGACTATCTCAAAAGTCGAGTCGAGTGGAATCGGCCGATTATCACGAAAAGTCGGGGATCGACCGAAACACGAAAACCCAATGCAAGTCAATGGGGGAGCATAGTCGGCAGTGAGTGGAGGCCAGGAAAACATGTACAGTGCCCATTTTAATGGCAAAAACATACATTCTTGTTACTGAAGCTTGTCAATCTTAATTTACCTTATAATAATAGTAAGGCATTGGAAATTGGGGGTCATTTGGCTAAAGTTGTGGGGGGTAGGGCTGGTTCAAGTATTTAGTGGGCCCAGGAAATCTGGACCACGTCACGGCAGTGGAGCAGGGAGAGGTAAGTATTTCAACTTTGCAAGTGCTGTGATCCTGAGCAAGCAGGGGGGGGCCCACTCGTTGGCATTGGCACAGGCACAGGGCCCCTCAAAGTACGGCGGTGTGTTTGCACGGCGGGGGCGCCTCCCACCGGCAGCGCCTCCCACCGGCAGCGACACTTTTGCGTACTATGAGGGGCCCTGTGCCAGTGATGTCGCCAACAAGTATTCCTCCCCCCACCTGATGAAGGAACCTGCACTTTCATCTGCACCTTCCTCTTTGTCCCCGTGTAAGGTGGTATGGTATGCGGGAAGGGGAACCTGACTTTCAGCAGGGTCACAATCTTGCTGTGTAGCGTGCACGGGGAATGTGTTATGGGTCAATGTACCAGCAGACTCATCTATCACTGCCTGGGCAATGGGCAGGATGAGGAGGAAACACAGATAAAGGCCCAAAGAATAAAGTGGGCTAAATGCAGTTCAAAATTGGTAACAGGACTAACCAGGGGGCATTGCTTTGTTCAGTGGAGTACAACTGTAATGAGAGGCTAACACAGTAAGTAGGCCCAAATCAGTAAGTAGGCTAAATGCAGTTCAAAATTGGTAACAGAAATAAACAGGCGGCACTGGTTTGTTCAGTGGAGGAGAACATCAAGGAGCGGCAGACACCGATAGTAGGCCCCAACCCAACTAGTAGGCCAAATGCAGTCTAACATTAACAACAACTTAACGAGAGCCTGAAAATGGAATTTCAGGACAGGAAACCAGGAGAACAGCAAGGAGCGGCAGACACTGTTAGTAGGCCCCAACCCAACTAGTAGGCCATATGCAGTTGTTCCATTTAACAACTATTTAACAAGAGCCTGAAGATAGAAGCTCAGGAAAGGCAACCAGGAGAACACCTTGGAGCGGCAGACACTGTTAGTAGGCCCCAACCAAACTAGTAGCCCCACTGCAGTTTTAAAATTCTGATAGGCTGAAAACCTGATAATTGCAGGTCATTTTTTTAAAGAGGACAGCTGTATTGAGTGGCGCAGCCAGACACTGCAAGTAGGCCTTACACCACAAAGTTGGCTCGACGCAGGTTTAAAAAAGGTTACATGGGTACACGGTCTTCACTGGTGTGCTCAGTGGAGGACAATTGGAAGGAGGGACCGCAGAAAGACTTAGTAGGCCTAAAATAACAAAATAGGCTCTATGCAGCTTCGATTATGTGGCAACCTGGAGAACACCTTGGAGCGGGAGACACCGTCTCTACAACCCAGACCCAAGTTGTAGGCCTAATGCAGTGTTGTTTCAACAACTACTTAACAAGAGCATGAAGATTGAAGCTATGGAGAGGCAACCTGGAGAACACCTTGGAGCGGGAGACACCATCTCTACAACCCAGACCCAACTTGTAGGCCTAATGCAGTGTTGTTTCAACAACTACTTAACAAGAGCATGAAGATTGAAGCTATGGAGAGGCAACCTGGAGAACACCTTGGAGCGGGAGACACCGTCTCTACAACCCAGACCCAACTTGTAGGCCTAATGCAGTGTTGTTTCAACAACTACTTAACAAGAGCATGAAGATTGAAGCTATGGAGAGTCAACCTGGAGAACACCTTGGAGCGGGAGACACCGTCTCTACAACCCAGATGCAACTTGTAGGCCTAATGCAGTGTTGTTGCAACAACTACTTAACGAGAGCTAGAAGATAGAAGCTAAGGAGAGGCAACCTGGAGAACACCATGGAGAGGCAACCTGGAGAACACCTTGGAGCGGCAGACACGGTCTCTACAAGCCAGACCCAACTTGTAGGCCTAATGCAGTGTTGTTTCAACAACTACTTAACAAGAACATGAAGATTGAAGCTATGGAGAGGCAACCTGGAGAACACCTTGGAGCGGCAGACATCATCTCTACAACCCAGACCCAACTTGTAGGCCTAATGCAGTGTTGTTTCAACAACTACTTAACATGAGCTTCAAGATAGAAGCGAAGGAGAGGCAACAGAGAGAACACCTTGGAGCGGAAGACTCAGTATGTAGACCACAACGAAACTTGTGGCCCCTGTTGTGATAGGCAATTCAGTATCACAATGGACATAGCGGTCAGAGCACATACAGTTTTCTGACAATAACCCAAAATAATAGAACGAGCTCTGAGACGTGGGAACTCTGCAGACCGCAATCCCTAATCCTCTCCAAACAACACTAGAGGCAGCCGTGGATTGCGCCTAACTCTGCCTATGCAACTCGGCACAGCCTGAGAAACTAACTAACCTGAAGATAGAAAATAAGCCTACCTTGCCTCAGAGAAATACCCCAAAGGAAAAGGCAGCCCCCCACATATAATGACTGTGAGTTAAGATGAAAAGACAAACGTAGGGATGAAATAGATTCAGCAAAGTGAGGCCCGACTTTCTTAACAGAGCGAGGATAGGAAAGATAACTTTGCGGTCTACACAAAACCCTAAAGAAAACCACGCAAAGGGGGCAAAAAGACCCTCCGTACCGAACTAACGGCACGGAGGTACACCCTTTGCGTCCCAGAGCTTCCAGCAAAACAATTAGACAAGCTGGACAGAAAAAATAGCAAACAAATAGCAAAGAAGAACTTAGCTATGCAGAGCAGCAGGCCACAGGAATGATCCAGGGAAAAACAAGTCCAACACTGGAACATTGACAGGAAGCATGGATCAAAGCATTAGGTGGAGTTAAGTAGAGAAGCACCTAACGACCTCACCAGATCACCTGAGGGAGGAAACTCAGAAACCGCAGTACCACTTTCCTCCACAAATGGAAGCTCCTAGAGAGAATCAGCCGAAGTACCACTTGTGACCACAGGAGGGAGCTCTGCCACAGAATTCACAACAGTACCCCCCCCCTTGAGGAGGGGTTACCGAACCCTCAGCAGAGCCCCCAGGCCGACCAGGATGAGCCACATGAAAGGCACGAACAAGATCGGGAGCATGGACATCAGAGGCAAAAACCCAGGAATTATCTTCCTGAGCATAACCCTTCCATTTAACCAGATACTGGAGTTTCCGTCTTGAAACACGAGAATCCAAAATCTTCTCCACAATATACTCCAATTCCCCCTCCACCAAAACCGGGGCAGGAGGGTCAACAGATGGAACCATAGGTGCCACGTATCTCCGCAACAATGACCTATGGAATACGTTATGTATGGAAAAAGAATCTGGGAGGGTCAGACGAAAAGACACAGGATTAAGAACCTCAGAAATCCTATACGGACCAATGAAACGAGGTTTAAACTTAGGAGAGGAAACCTTCATAGGAATATGACGAGAAGATAACCAAACCAGATCCCCAACACGAAGTCGGGGACCCACACGGCGTCTACGATTAGCGAAACGTTGAGCCTTCTCCTGGGACAAGGTCAAATTGTCCACTACATGAGTCCAAATCTGCTGCAACCTGTCCACCACAGTATCCACACCAGGACAGTCCGAAGACTCAACCTGTCCTGAAGAGAAACGAGGATGGAACCCAGAATTGCAGAAAAATGGCGAAACCAAGGTAGCCGAGCTGGCCCGATTATTAAGGGCGAACTCAGCCAAAGGCAAAAAGGAAACCCAGTCATCCTGATCGGCAGAAACAAAGCATCTCAGATAGGTTTCCAAGGTCTGATTGGTTCGTTCGGTCTGGCCATTAGTCTGAGGATGGAAAGCCGAGGAAAAAGACAAGTCAATGCCCATCCTACCACAAAAGGCTCGCCAAAACCTCGAAACAAACTGGGAACCTCTGTCAGAAACGATATTCTCTGGAATGCCATGCAAACGAACCACATGCTGGAAGAACAATGGCACCAAATCAGAGGAGGAAGGCAATTTAGACAAGGGTACCAGATGGACCATCTTAGAAAAGCGATCACAGACCACCTAAATGACTGACATCTTTTGAGAAACGGGAAGATCTGAAATAAAATCCATAGAGATATGTGTCCAAGGCCTCTTCGGGACCGGCAAGGGCAAAAGCAACCCACTGGCATGAGAACAGCAGGGCTTAGCCCGAGCACAAATCCCACAGGACTGCACAAAAGTACGCACATACCGCGACAGAGATGGCCACCAAAAGGATCTAGCCACTAACTCTCTGGTACCAAAGATTCCAGGATGACCAGCCAACACCGAACAATGAACCTCAGAGATAACTTTATTCGTCCACCTATCAGGGACAAACAGTTTCTCCGCTGGACAACGATCAGGTTTATTAGCCTGAAATTTTTGCAGCACCCGCCGCAAATCAGGGGAGATGGCAGACACAATTACTCCTTCCTTGAGGATACCCGCCGGATCAGATAAACCCGGAGAGTCGGGCACAAAACTCCTAGACAGAGCATCCGCCTTCACATTTTTAGAGCCCGGAAGGTACGAAATCACAAAGTCAAAACGGGCAAAAAACAGCGACCAACGAGCCTGTCTAGGATTCAAACGCTTAGCGGACTCGAGATAAGTCAAGTTCTTATGATCAGTCAATACCACCACACGATGCTTAGCTCCTTCAAGCCAATGACGCCACTCGTCGAATGCCCACTTCATGGCCAGCAACTCTCGGTTGCCCACATCATAATTTCGCTCAGCAGGCGAAAACTTCCTGGAAAAAAAAGCGCATGGTTTCATCACTGAGCAATCAGAACCTCTCTGCGACAAAACAGCCCCTGCTCCAATCTCAGAAGCATCAACCTCGACCTGGAACGGAAGAGAAACATCTGGTTGACACAACACAGGGGCAGAAGAAAAACGACGCTTCAACTCTTGAAAAGCTTCCACAGCAGCAGAAGACCAATTGACCAAATCAGCACCCTTCTTGGTCAAATCGGTCAATGGTTTGGCAATACTAGAAAAATTGCAGATGAAGCGACGATAAAAATTAGCAAAGCGCAGGAACTTTTGCAGACTTTTCAGAGATGTCGGCTGAGTCCAATCATGGATGGCTTGGACCTTAACAGGATCCATCTCGATAGTAGAAGGGGAAAAGATGAACCCCAAAAATGAAACCTTCTGCACACCAAAGAGACACTTTGATCCCTTCACAAACAAAGAATTAGCACGCAGGACCTGAAAAACCGTTCTGACCTGCTTCACATGAGACTCCCAATCATCCGAGAAGATCAAAATGTCATCCAAGTACACAATCAGGAATTTATCCAGGTACTCTCGGAAGATGTCATGCATAAAGGACTGAAACACTGATGGAGCATTGGCAAGTCCGAATGGCATCACTAGATACTCAAAATGACCCTCGGGCGTCTTAAATGCAGTTTTCCATTCATTGCCTCGCCTGATTCGCACCAGATTATACGCACCACGAAGATCTATCTTGGTGAACCAACTAGCCCCCTTAATCCAAGCAAACAAATCAGATAACAATGGCAAGGGGTACTGAAATTTAACAGTGATCTTATTAAGAAGGCGGTAATCTATACAAGGTCTCAGCGAACCATCCTTCTTGGCTACAAAAAAGAACCCTGCTCCTAATGGCGACGATGACGGGCGAATATGCCCCTTCTCCAGGGATTCCTTCACATAACTGCGCATAGCGGTGTGCTCAGGCACGGATAAATTAAACAGTCGACCTTTTGGGAATTTACTACCAGGAATCAAATTGATAGCACAATCACAATCCCTATGCGGAGGTAGGGCATCGGACTTGGGCTCATCAAATACATCCCGGTAATCAGACAAGAACTCTGGAACCTCAGAAGGGGTGGATGACGAAATTAACAGAAATGGAACATCACCATGTACCCCCTGACAACCCCAGCTGGACACCGACATGGATTTCCAATCCAATACTGGATTATGGGCTTGTAGCCATGGCAACCCCAACACGACCACATCATGCAGATTATGCAACACCAGAAAGCGAATAACCTCCTGATGTGCAGGAGCCATGCACATGGTCAGCTGGGTCCAGTATTGAGGCTTATTCTTGGCCAAAGGCGTAGCATCAATTCCTCTCAATGGAATAGGACACTGCAAGGGCTCCAAGAAAAACCCACAACGCTTAGCATATTCCAAGTCCATCAAATTCAGGGCAGCGCCTGAATCCACAAACGCCATGACAGAATACGATGACAAAGAGCAGATCAAGGTAACGGATAGAAGAAATTTTGACTGTACTGTACCAATGGTGGCAGACCTAGCGAACCGCTTAGTGCGCTTAGGACAATCAGAGATAGCATGAGTGGAATCACCACAGTAGAAACACAGCCCATTCAGACATCTGTGTTCTTGCCGTTCAACTCTGGTCATAGTCCTATCGCACTGCATAGGCTCAGGTTTAATCTCAGGTAATACCGCCAAATGGTGCACAGATTTACGCTCACGCAAGCGTCGACCGATCTGAATGGCCAAAGACATAGACTCATTCAAACCAGCAGGCATAGGAAATCCCACCATGACATCCTTAAGGGCTTCAGAGAGACCCTTTCTGAATATAGCTGCCAGCGCAGATTCATTCCATTGAGTGAGCACGGACCACTTTCTAAATTTCTGGCAATATACCTCTATCTCATCCTGAGCCTGACAAAGAGCCAGCAAATTTTTTTCTGCCTGATCCACTGAATTAGGCTCATCGTACAGCAATCCAAGCGCCAGGAAAAACGCATCGATATTACTTAATGCAGGATCTCCTGACGCAAGAGAAAATGCCCAGTCCTGAGGGTCCCCACGCCAAAAAGAAATGACGATCCTAACCTGTTGAACTGGGTCACCAGAGGAGCGAGGTTTCAAAGCCAGAAATAGTTTACAATTATTTTTGAAACTCAGAAATTTAGTTCTATCTCCAAAAAACAAATCTGGAATAGGAATTCTCGGTTCCAACAAAGAATTCTGAACCACAAAATCTTGAATATTTTGAACTCTTGCCGTGAGCTGATCCACACATGAAGACAGACCTTTAATGTCCATTGCTACACCTGTGTCCTGAACCACCCAAATGTCTAGGGGAAAAAAAAGGCAAAACACAGTGCAAAGAAAAAAAAATGGTCTCAGAACTTCTTTTTTCCCTCTATTGAGAATCATTAGCACTTTTGGCTTCCTGTACTGTTGTGATAGGCAATTCAGTATCACAATGGACATAGCGGTCAGAGCACATACAGTGATCTGACAATAACCCAAAATAATAGAACGAGCTCTGAGACGTGGGAACTCTGCAGACCGCAATCCCTAATCCTCTCCAAACAACACTAGAGGCAGCCGTGGATTGCGCCTAACTCTGCCTATGCAACTCGGCACAGCCTGAGAAACTAACTAACCTGAAGATAGAAAATAAGCCTACCTTGCCTCAGAGAAATACCCCAAAGGAAAAGGCAGCCCCCCACATATAATGACTGTGAGTTAAGATGAAAAGACAAACGTAGGGATGAAATAGATTCAGCAAAGTGAGGCCCGACTTTCTTAACAGAGCGAGGATAGGAAAGATAACTTTGCGGTCTACACAAAACCCTAAAGAAAACCACACAAAGGGGGCAAAAAGACCCTCCGTACCGAACTAACGGCACGGAGGTACACCCTTTGCGTCCCAGAGCTTCCAGCAAAACAATTAGACAAGCTGGACAGAAAAAATAGCAAACAAATAGCAAAGAAGAACTTAGCTATGCAGAGCAGCAGGCCACAGGAATGATCCAGGGAAAAACAAGTCCAACACTGGAACATTGACAGGAAGCATGGATCAAAGCATTAGGTGGAGTTAAGTAGAGAAGCACCTAACGACCTCACCAGATCACCTGAGGGAGGAAACTCAGAAGCCGCAGTACCACTTTCCTCCACAAACGGAAGCTCCCAGAGAGAATCAGCCGAAGTACCACTTGTGACCACAGAAGGGAGCTCTGCCACAGAATTCACAACAGGCCCCAATGCAGTTTTGTAATTCTGACAAGCTGAAAATCCGCCATTTTTTTTTTAGAGGAGGGCAGCTGTATTAAGTGGCGCAGACAGACACTGCTAGTAGGCCTTACACCACAAATTAGGCTCACTGCAGGATGACAAAAAGTTACATGGGTACACGGTCGGCATTGGTGTGCTCAGCGGAGGACGATATGGAAGGAGGGACCGCAGACAGACTTAGTAGGCCTAAAATAAAATAATTAGCCTCAAAGCAGTTTCAATTATCTTGCAGGGGTACACACGCAGCATTGGTGTGCTCAGGGGAGGACAATTGGAAGGAGGGACCGCAGACAGACTTAGTAGGCCTAAAATAAAAAAAACTAGGCTCAAAGCAGTTTGAATTATCTTGCAGAGGTACACAGGCAGCATTGGTGTGGTCAGCGGAGGACGATTGGAAGGAGTGTCTGACACAGTTAGTACTCCCAAAAAATAAATAGATGTTAATGTCTCGCAAAACAACAAAACCAAAAAACAAAAGGGTGGCATACTTAGGTACAGGGGTGGGCTCCTCTGCTGAGTTTCAAACATAGTAATTTGGCGCTAAGTATTTACTGATGTCAATATAGGACACTGACCCTGACTATTTTAACTAGCATCATACATGTCAACAAATTGGTATTGTCAGTGCCAGGCATTGAAGGATGTCAGCGCATAGACTAAACATTGGTGGAGCTGTGAGAGATAATTTTGCAAGTGGTAGAGCACTGTTTGAGCTGGGGGGGAACTCTCTTGTGGCCGGCGGTACAGGCCCAGGGCCCCTCATGTTACAACGGTGTGTCTGTTGTTGGGTGCGCACCACCACCACCAGAGACACTTTATTGTACTATGAGGGACCCAGTTGCAGTGCCGTTGACCAAAAGCAGGCACACCCACCTCTTCAGACAAACGGCACTCTCACGGGTGCTTGTGCCAAGTGGCGCGACCACGGCCCTGTGGGGGGAGTTAGCCCATTTAGGGAGGTGTAAACATGTTGTATGCTGGACAAACAGCTGCTGCAAATTAAGACATTGGAACAGTCAGTAAGACGAGTCCACAAGCAAGACCTTTTTATAGGAAAGCTAGGTGTCAGCCGGGAAAGGTGGGGCAAAATAATTCGAAATCCATGAGTGGTTCATTTTAATGAAGGTTAGATAATCAACATTTTGGGTAGCCAGACGAGTCCTTTTTTCGGTCAATATTGAACCAGCATCTCTGAATACTCTTTCTGATAGCACACTAGCTGCTGGGCAAGCAAGCTCCTGCAATGCATATTCTGCCAATTCAGGCCAGGTGTCTATTTTGGATGCCCAGTAATCAAATGGGAATGACGGTTGAGGGAGAACATCGATAAGGGATGAAAAATAGTTAGTAACCATACTGGACAAATGTTGTCTCCTGTCACTTTGAATTGATGCTGCAGTACCTGTCCTGTCTGCGGTCATAGCAAAATCACTCCACAACCTGGTCAGAAAACCCCTCTGTCCAACGCCACTTCTGATTTGTGCACCTCTAACACTCTGGTCTGCTGCCCCCTGCAGCTCATGTGAGAACGATCACCGGCACTGTGTGCTGGGAATGCCTGAATCAAACGGTCAACAAGAGTTACATAGTAACATAGTTAGTAAGTAACATAGTTAGTAAGGCCGAAAAAAGACATTTGTCCATCCAGTTCAGCCTATATTCCATCATAATAAATCCCCAGATCTACGTCCTTCTACAGAACCTAAATAGTTGATTGTTTGGTTGCTAATATTTGTTCCAGGTTCTCATGTGGCATAATATTTTGCAACTTGCCTTTATAGCGAGGATCAAGGAGGCAGGCCAACCAGTAATCGTCATCATTTTAATAATGCGTGGGTCCCTTTTGAGGATACGTAAGGCATAATCCGCCATGTGGGCCAAAGTTCCAGTTGTCAAATCTGCGGTTGTGCTGGGTTGAGGGGCAGTTTCAGGCAAATCTACGTCACTTGTCTCCCTCAAAAAACCTGAACCCGGCCTTGCAACGCCACCAGTTGCTATTGGCCCCGGAGAAGCTTCCTCATTCAAAAAATACTCATCCCCATCATCCCCCTCGTCCTCCTCCTCTTCGCCCGCTACCTCATCCTGTAGACTGCCCTGACCAGACAATGGCTGACTGTCATCAAGGCTTCCCTCTTCCTCGGCTGCAGACGCCTGCTCCTTTATGTGCGTCAAACTTTGCATCAGCAGACGCATTAGGGGGATGCTCATGCTTATTATGGCGTTGTCTGCACTAACCAGCCGTGTGCATTCCTCAAAACACTGAAGGACTTGACACAGGTCTTGTACCTTCGACCACTGCACACCTGACAACTCCATGTCTGCCATCCAACTGCCTGCCCGTGTATGTGTATCCTCCCACAAATACATAAGAGCACGCCTCTGTTAGCACAGTCTCTGAAGCATGTGCAGTGTGGAGTTCCACCTTGTTGCAACGTCGATGATTAGACGATGCTGGGGAAGGTTCAAAGACCGCTGATGGTTCTGCATACGGCTGGAGTGCACGGGCGAACGGCGGATATGCGAGCAAAGTCTGCGCACTTGGAGGAGCAGGTCGGGTAACCCCGGATAACTTTTCAGGAAGCACTGCACCACCAGGTTTAAGGTGTGAGCCAGGCAAGGAATGTGTTTCAGTTGTGAAAGGGCTATGACAGCCATAAAATTCCTTCCGTTATCACTCACTACCTTGCCTGCCTCAAGATGTACAGTGCCAAGCCATGACTGAGTTTCTTTCTGCAAGAACTCGGAGAGAACTTCCGCGGTGTGTCTGTTGTCGCCCAAACACTTCATTACCAATACAGCCTGCTGACGCTTGCCACTAGGTGTCCCATAATGGGACACCTCGTGTGCAACAGTGGCAGCTGCGGATGGAGTGCTCGTGCGACTGCGGTCTGTGGACGAGCTCTTGCTTCTGCAGGAGGACGAGGAGGAGGAGGAGGGGGGCGAACGCCTACAGCCAACTGTTTCCTAGGCCGTGGGCTAGGCAGAACTGTCCCAATATTGCTGTCCCCTGTGGACCCTGCATCCACCACATTAACCCAGTGAGCTGTGATGGACACGTAACGTCCCTGGCCATGCCTACTGGTCCATGCATCTGTTGTCAGGTGCACCTTTGTACTCACAGATTGCCTGAGTGCATGGACGATGCGGTCTTTTACATGCTGGTGGAGGGCTGGGATGGCTTTTCTTGAAAAGAAGTGTTGACTGGGTAGCTCGTAGCGTGGTTCTGCGTAGTCCATCAGGGCTTTGAAAGCTTTGCTTTCAACTAACCGGTAGGGCATCTGTTATGACCTGGTGGTCAGGACAATAATGGACCTGGTGGTTAAGAGCACACGGAATGACCTGATAGTTACTGATAATAAAGGACGAGCTCTGGGACGTGGGAACTCTGCTGACCGCAATCCCTAATCCTATCAAACACACTAGAAATAGCCGTGGATTGCGCCTAACGCTCCCTATGCAACTCGGCACAGATTAAGGAACTAGATAGCCCTGAAGATAGAAAAATAAAGCCTACCTTGCCTCAGAGAAATTCCCCAAAGGAAAAGGCAGCCCCCCACATATAATGACTGTGAGTAAAGATGAAAATACAAACACAGAGATGAAATAGATTTAGCAAAGTGAGGCCCGACTTACTGAACAGACCGAGGATAGGAAAGGTTACTTTGCGGTCAGCACAAAAACCTACAAAAAGACCACGCAGAGGGCGCAAAAAGACCCTCCGCACCGACTCACGGTGCGGAGGCGCTCCCTCTGCGTCCCAGAGCTTCCAGCAAGCAAGACAACAATAAAAATAGCAAGCTGGACAGAAAAATAGCAAATCAAAGAAATACAAGCTGGAACTTAGCTTCTGCTGGGAAGACAGGTCACAAGAACGATCCAGGAGTGAACTAGACCAATACTGGAACATTGACAGGTGGCATGGAGCAAAGATCTAAGTGGAGTTAAATAGAGCAGCAGCTAACGAATTAACCTCGTCACCTGAGGAAGGAAACTCAGAAACACCCACCAGAGGAAGTCCATGGACAGAACCAGCCGAAGTACCATTCATGACCACAGGAGGGAGCCCGACAACAGAATTCACAACAGTACCCCCCCTTGAGGAGGGGTCACCGAACCCTCACCAGAGCCCCCAGGCCGACCAGGATGAGCCAAATGAAAGGCACGAACCAGATCGGCAGCATGAACATCAGAGGCAAAAACCCAGGAATTATCTTCCTGACCATAACATTCCACTTGACCAGGTACTGGAGTTTCCGTCTCGAAACCCGAGAATCCAAAATCTTCTCCACCACATACTCCAACTCCCCCTCAACCAACACCGGGGCAGGAGGATCAAAGGATGGAACCACAGGCGCCACGTATCTCCATAATAACGACCTATGGAACACATTATGGATGGCAAAAGAAGCAGGAAGGGCCAAACGAAATGACACAGGATTGATAACCTCAGAAATCTTATACGGACCAATGAAACGAGGCTTAAACTTAGGAGAGGAAACCTTCATAGGAACATAACGAGATGACAACCAAACCAAATCCCCAACACGAAGTCGGGGACCCACACAGCGCCGGCGGTTAGCGAAACGTTGAGCCTTCTCCTGGGACAATGTCAAATTGTCCACCACATGAGTCCAAATCTGCTGCAACCTATCCACCACAGTATCTACACCAGGACAGTCCGAAGACTCAACCTGCCCTGAAGAGAGACGAGGATGGAAACCAGAATTGCAGTAAAACGGCGAAACCAAAGTAGCCGAGCTGGCCCGATTATTAAGGGCGAACTCAGCCAACGGCAAAAAGGACACCCAATCATCCTGATCAGCAGAAACAAGGCATCTCAGATATGTTTCCAAAGTTTGATTAGTTCGTTCGGTTTGGCCATTTGTCTGAGGATGGAAAGCCGAGGAAAAAGACAAATCAATGCCCATCCTAGCACAAAAGGATCGCCAAAACCTCGAAACAAACTGGGAACCTCTGTCAGGAACGATGATCTCCGGGATACCATGTAAACGAACCACATGCTGGAAAAATAATGGCACCAAATCAGAGGAGGAAGGCAATTTAGACAAAGGTACCAAATGGACCATCTTAGAAAAGCGATCACAAACCACCCAAATGACCGACATCTTTTGAGAGACGGGGAGATCCGAAATAAAATCCATAGAAATATGCGTCCAGGGCCTATTCGGGACCGGCAAGGGCAAAAGCAACCCACTGGCACGAGAACAGCAGGGCTTAACCCGAGCACAAGTCCCACAGGACTGCACAAAAGAACGCACATCCCGTGACAAAGACGGCCACCAAAAGGATCTAGCCACCAAATCTCTGGTACCAAAGATTCCACGATGCCCAGCCAACACTGAACAATGAATCTCAGAGATAACTCTACTAGTCCATCTATCAGGGACAAACAGTTTCTCCGCTGGACAACGGTCAGGTCTATCAGCCTGAAATTTTTGCAGCACCCGCCGCAAATCAGGGGAGATGGCAGACAAAATTACCCCCTCTTGGAGAATACCCGACGGCTCAGGAACACCCGGAGAGTCAGGCACAAAGCTCCTTGACAGGGCATCAGCCTTCACATTCTTAGAGCCTGGAAGGTACGAAACCACAAAATCAAAACGGTAGAAAAATAACGACCATCGAGCCTGTCTCGGATTCAACCGTTTGGCAGACTCAAGATAAGTCAAATTCTTGTGATCTGTCAAGACCACTACGCGATGCTTGGCTCCTTCAAGCCAATGACGCCACTCCTCGAATGCCCACTTCATGGCCAACAACTCACGATTACCAACATCATAATTACGCTCAGCAGGCGAAAACTTTCTAGAAAAGAAAGCACATGGCTTCATCACCGAGCCATCAGAACTTCTTTGCGACAAAACAGCCCCTGCTCCAATCTCAGAAGCATCAACCTCAACCTGAAACGGGAGCGAAACATCTGGCTGGCACAACACAGGGGCAGAAGAAAAACGACGCTTCAACTCCTGAAAAGCCTCTACAGCTGCAGAAGACCAATTGACCACATCAGCACCCTTCTTGGTCAAATCAGTCAACGGTTTAGCAACAGTAGAAAAATTAGCGATGAAGCGCCGATAAAAATTAGCAAAGCCCAGGAACTTTTGCAGGCTCTTCACAGATGTCGGCTGAGTCCAATCGTAAATGGCCTGGACTTTAACAGGGTCCATCTCGATAGTAGAAGGGGAAAAAATACACCCCAAAAATGAAACCTTCTGAACTCCAAAGAGACACTTTGACCCCTTCACAAACAAGGAATTCGCACGAAGGACCTGGAACACCATTCTGACCTGCTTCACATGAAACTCCCAATCATCCGAAAAGACCAAAATATCATCCAAATACACAATCAGGAATTTATCCAGGTACTCTCGGAAGATGTCATGCATAAAGGACTGAAATACTGATGGAGCATTGGAAAGCCCGAATGGCATAACCAGGTACTCAAAATGGCCCTCTGGCGTATTAAATGCTGTTTTCCATTCATCGCCTTGTTTAATACGCACAAAATTATACGCCCCTCGAAGATCTATCTTGGTGAACCAACTAGCCCCTTTAATACGAGCAAACAAATCAGACAGCAACGGCAAAGGATACTGAAATTTGACTGTAATTTTATTAAGAAGGCGGTAATCAATACAAGGTCTCAAAGAACCATCCTTCTTGGCCACAAAAAAAACCCCTGCTCCTAACAGTGATGACGACGTGCGAATATGGCCTTTCTCCAAGGATTCCTTTATATAACTCCGCATAGCGGCGTGTTCTGGCACAGATAAATTGAACAATCGGCCCTTAGGAAACTTACTACCAGGAATCAAATTAATTGCACAATCGCAATCCCTATGAGGAGGTAGGGCACTGGCTTTGGGCTCATCAAATACATCCCGATAATCCGACAAAAACTCTGGAACTTCAGAAGGAGTGGAAGACGAAATAGACAAAAATGGAACATCACCATGTACCCCCTGGCAACCCCAGCTGGACACAGACATAGATTTCCAGTCCAATACTGGATTATGAACCTGTAGCCATGGCAAACCCAAAACGACCACATCATGCAGATTATGCAACAGCAGAAAGCGGATATCCTCCTGATGTGCAGGAGCCATGCACATGGTCAATTGGGTCCAGTACTGAGGCTTATTCTTGGCCAAAGGCGTAGCATCAATTCCTCTCAATGGAATAGGATACTGCAAGGGCTCCAAGAAAAAACCACAGCGCCTAGCATACTCCAAGTCCATCAAATTCAGGGCAGCGCCTGAATCCACAAATGCCATAACAGAATAGGATGACAAAGAGCAAATCAGAGTAACGGACAATAGAAATTTAGACTGTACCGTACCAATGGTGGCAGACCTAGCGAACCGCTTAGTGCGCTTAGGACAATCGGAGATAGCATGAGTGGAATCACTACAGTAAAAACATAGCCCATTCTGACGTCTGTGTTCTTGCCGTTCAGCTCTGGTCAAAGTCCTATCACATTGCATAGGCTCAGGCCCATGCTCAGATAGTACCGCCAAATGGTGCACAGCTTTACGCTCACACAAGCATCGATCGATCTGAATGGCCAAGGACATAGACTCATTCAGACCAGCAGGCATGGGAAATCCCACCATGACATCCTTAAGGGCTTCAGAGAGACCCTTTCTGAAGATTGCTGCCAGGGCACATTCATTCCACTGAGTGAGCACAGACCACTTTCTAAACTTCTGACAATATATCTCCGCTTCATCCTGACCCTGACACAGAGCCAGCAAGATTTTCTCTGCCTGATCCACTGAATTAGGTTCGTCATAAAGCAATCAAAGCGCCAGGAAAAACGCATCAACATCACGCAATGCCGGATCTCCTGGCGCAAGGTAAAATGCCCAGTCTTGAGGGTCACCATGTAACAAAGAAATAATGATCTTTACTTGTTGAACAGGGTCACCTGAGGAGCGAGGTTTCAAGGCAAGAAACAATTTACAATTATTTTTGAAATTCAAGAACTTAGATCTATCACCAAAAAACAAATCAGGAATTGGAATCCTAGGCTCTGACATCAGATTCTGAACCACAAAATCTTGAATGTTTTGTACCCTTGTAGTGAGATTATCCATCCAAGAGGACAGACCTTGAATGTCCATGTTTACACCTGTGTCCTGAACCACCCAGAGGTAAAGGGGAAAAGAGAGACAAAACACACTGCAAAGAAAAAAAAATGGTCTCAGAACTTCTCTTATCCCTCTATTGAGATGCATTAGTACTTTGGGCCACCTGCACTGTTATGACTTGGTGGTCAGGACAATAATGGACCTGGTGGTTAAGAGCACACGGAATGACCTGATAGTTACTGATAATAAAGGACGAGCTCTGGGACGTGGGAACTCTGCTGACCGAAATCCCTAATCCTATCAAACACACTAGAAATAGCCGTGGATTGCGCCTAACGCTCCCTATGCAACTCGGCACAGCCTAAGGAACTAGCTAGCCCTGAAGATAGAAAAATAAAGCCTACCTTGCCTCAGAGAAATTCCCCAAAGGAAAAGGCAGCCCCCCACATATAATGACTGTGAGTAAAGATGAAAATACAAACACAGAGATGAAATAGATTTAGCAAAGTGAGGCCCGACTTACTGAACAGACCGAGGATAGGAAAGGTTACTTTGCGGTCAGCACAAAAACCTACAAAAAGACCACGCAGAGGGCGCAAAAAGACCCTCCGCACCGACTCACGGTGCGGAGGCGCTCCCTCTGCGTCCCAGAGCTTCCAGCAAGCAAGACAACAATAAAAATAGCAAGCTGGACAGAAAAATAGCAAATCAAAGAAATACAAGCTGGAACTTAGCTTCTGCTGGGAAGACAGGTCACAAGAACGATCCAGGAGTGAACTAGACCAATACTGGAACATTGACAGGTGGCATGGAGCAAAGATCTAAGTGGAGTTAAATAGAGCAGCAGCTAACGAATTAACCTCGTCACCTGAGGAAGGAAACTCAGAAACACCCACCAGAGGAAGTCCATGGACAGAACCAGCCGAAGTATCATTCATGACCACAGGAGGGAGCCCGACAACAGAATTCACAACAGGCATTATCTCTAATGAGATTAGTCTAGCAATGTGGGCGTTCAAACCCTGTGTACGCGGATGCAAGGATGAGTACTTCCTTTTCCTAATGAGAGTCTCATGTAGGGTGAGCTGGACTGGAGAGCTGCAGATCGTGGAACTAGCGGGGGTGCCGGTGGACATGGCAGACTGAGAGAGGGTTGGAGATGGTATTCTTGCTGGTGCCCTACATGCAGTGTTTCCTACTACGAAACTGGTGATTCCCTGACTGCTTTGGCCTGGCGACAAAATCTGCACATTTGCTGCAGGTGGTGCGGGAAATGGTGGGCTTACAGTGAGGGAAGGGATATAGCGTTGCTGACTAGCTTCATTGGCCGAGGGTGCTGCAACCTTAAGGGACGTTTGGTAGTGAGTCCAGGCTTGCAAATGCATGGTGGTTAAATGTCTACGCATGCGACTTGTATTTAGACTTTTAAGATTCTGACCTCTGCTTAAGGTAGTTGAACATTTTTGACAGATGACTTTGCGCTGATCATTTGGATGTTGTTTAAAAAAATGCCAGACTGCACTCTTTCTACTATCGGATACCTTTTCAGGCATTGCAGACTGAGCTTCTTTAACCGGATGTCCACGCTGTCCTACAACTGGTTTTGCCATGCGTTTTTGGCCAGATACGGGCCTGGCAGATGGAACCTGTTGCGATGTTGATGCCTTCTGCGGCTCCTCCTACTCCGCTTCAGAGCTACTGCCGCCTGCGCCCTGTTCCCCCAATGGCTGCCAATCGGGGTCAACAACTGGGTCATCTATGACCTCCTCTTCTATCTCGTGTGCAACTTCGTCTGTGTCACCGTGTAAGCCTGTGGTATAGCTTTCGTGACGGGGCACCATAGTCTCATCAGGGTCTGATTCTGGATCAGTACACTGCGAGGGCAATGTTGTGGTCTGAGTCAAAGGAACAGCATAGTAATCTGGCTGTGGCTGTGCATCTGTGCACTCCATGTCCGATTCAACTTGTAATGGGCATGGCCTGTTAACTGTTTCACTTTCTAACCCAGGCACGGTATGTGTAAAGAGCTCCATGGAGTAACCCGTTGTGTCGCCTGATGCATCCTTCTCTGTTGTTCTTGGTGAAGAAGACAAGGAAGCGACTTGTCCCTGACCGTGAACATCCACTAACGACGCGCTGCTTTTACATTTAGCAGTTTCAGAAGAGGAGGCGAAAGAGCTAGAGGCTGAGTCAGCAAGGAAAGACAAAACTTGTTCTTGCTGCTCCGGCTTTAAAAGCGGTTTTCCTACTCCCAGAAAAGGGAGCGTTCGAGGCCTTATGTAGCCAGACGATGAACCTGGCTCAACAACTCGAGACTTAGGTGCTATATTGCTTTTCCCACGACCACCTGATGCTCCACCACCACTACCATCATTACCAGCTGGCAATGACCGCCCACGGCCACGACCTCTTCCACCAGACTTCCTCATTGTTTGAAAAACGTAACCAAACTAACGGTATTTGTTACTGTAAAACCAGTTACAAGGTGAACTCAAACTTCTGTTGGATTTATATATCCCTTTATAGGTGGGTCAGACTGCAGGGAAAATCAGGCCCAATGTATAACAGTACACAGCTTCAGTGGCAGACAGATATGCCGCTAACAGGAATGACGCTGATGCAGACACTAACAATTCAAATCTCCCCCTTTTTATTTTTTTCTGGGAGAATATTGAAGAAATGTGGCCCACTCTCATACAGTATATGTTCTGTGGCACACAATTTGAGACAGGTGGCACACACAGGAGTGGCTCTGAAGCAGAAATGCCAATCTTAATCTCCCACTATTTTTTTTTTCAGGGAGAATTTAAAAGAAATCTGGCCCAGTATTACACACTAGGTTTAATGTGGCACAAAATTTGAGACAGGTGGCACACACAGGACTGGCACTGCAGCAGAAATGCCAATCTTAATCTCCCACTATTTTTTTTTCAGGGAGAATTTAAAAGAAATCTGGCCCAGTATTACACACTAGGTTTAATGTGGCACAAAATTTGAGACAGGTGGCACACACAGCACTGGCAATGAGGCAGAATTGCCAATCTTAATCTCCCACTATTTTTTTTTTCAGGGAGAATTTAAAAGAAATCTGGCCCAGTATTACACACTAGGTTTAATGTGGCACACAATTTGAAACAGGTGGCACACACAGGAGTGGCACTGAAGCAGAAATGCCAATCTTAATCTCCCACTATTTTCTTTTTTTTCAGGGGGAATTTAAAAGAAATCTGACCCTGTATTACACACTAGGTTTAATGTGGCACACAATTTGAGACAGGTGGCACACACAGGAGTGGCTCTGAAGCAGAAATGCCAATCTTAATCTCCCACTATTTTTTTTTCAGGGAGAATTAAAAAGAAATCTGACCCAGTTTTACACAGTAGGTTTAATGTGGCACACAATTTGAGACAGGTGGCACACACAGGAGTGGCACTGAAGCAGAAATGCCAATCTTAATCTCCCACAATTTTTTTTTTCAGGGAGAATTTAAAAGAAATCTGACCCAGTATTACACACTAGGTTTAATGTGGCACACAATTTTAGACAGGTGGCACACACAGGAGTGGCACTGAAGCAGAAATGCCAATCTTAATCTCCCACTATTTTTTTTTTCAGGGAGAATTTAAAAGACATCTGGCCCAGTATTACACACTAGGTTTAATGTGGCACACAATTTTAGACAGGTGGCACACACAGGAGTGGCACTGAAGCAGAAATGCCAATCTTAATCTCCCACTATTTTTTTTTTCAGGGAGAATTTAAAAGAAATCTGACCCAGTATTACACACTAGGTTTAATGTGGCACACAATTTGAGACAGGTGGCACACACAGGAGTGGCACTGAAGCAGAAATGCCAATCTTAATCTCCCACTATTTTTTTTTCAGGGAGAATTTAAAAGAAATCTGACCCAGTATTACACACTAGGTTTAATGTGGCACACAATTTTAGACAGGTGGCACACACCGGAGTGGCACTGAAGCAGAAATGCCAATCTTAATCTCCCACTATTTTTTTCAGGGAGAATTTAAAAGAAATCTGACCCAGTATTACACACTAGGTTTAATGTGGCACACAATTTGAGACAGGTGGCACACACAGGAGTGGCTCTGAAGCAGAAATGCCAATCTTAATCTCCCACAATTTTTTTTTTTCAGGGAGAATTTAAAAGAAATCTGAACCAGTATTACACACTAGGTTTAATGTGGCACACAATTTGAGACAGGTGCCACACACAGGACTGCCACTGATACAGATTTGCCAATTTTAATCTGCAGTCTTTTCTTCTTCAGGGAGACTAGTGAATAAATCTGGCCCACTGTATTAGAGTATATTTTCTGTGGCAGAAAGTGGCTTGAAGAGATATAACGAAACAAAAAAAAAGGGACTGTCCTACAATTACTATCTCCCTGCAGTAATCTCAGCAATGTATGGCAGGCAGCAATAACAAGGAGTGGACTGCTGCACAAAAAAAGTCAACAGTGTGGACAAACAAACAAGGAAGCTGTGCAGAAAGGAAGGAGCAACAGGACTTGTGCTTTGAAAAAAGCAGTTGGTTTGCACAGCGGTGTACAAACAGCAATGCAGCTATTTGGGAGCCTTCCAGGGCAGCCCAATGAGCTACAGCGCTGAGGAAAAAAAAAATGTAGCCTCCACTGTCCCTGCAAACAAAAGGTGGTGTTGGACAGTGGAAATCGCTACAGCACAAGCGGTCTGGGGGTTAATGGACCCTGCCTAACGCTATCCCTGCTTCTGACGAAGCGGCAGCAACCTTTCCCTATGCTCAGATCAGCAGCAGTAAGATGGCGGTCGGCGGGAATGCCCCTTTATAGCCCCTGTGACGCCGCAGAAAGCAAGCCAATCACTGCAATGCCCTTCTCTAAGATGGTGGGGACTGAGACCTATGTCATCACGCTGCCCACACTCTGCGTCCACCTTCATTGGCTGAGAAATGGCGCTTTTCATGTAATTGAAACGCGACTTTGGCGCGAAAGTTGCATACCGCATGGCCGACCCCACACAGGGATCGGGTCAGGTTTCATGAAACCCGACTTTGCCAAAAGTCGGCGACTTATGAAAATGACCGACCCGTTTCGCTCAACCCTAGTGATTACTTTTTTCCACAGGAAACCCCCTGTAAGTGAATCTCCGCCGCTGTGTACAAAGCATTAAAACTCTAATGGAAATAAAGAATCTTCTCCTAATTAATATCAGAGAGAACAAACGACCGCCATACACAACACAATCCACTATACCAAGACCAATAATACCACATACAGGAAGAAATACCACCACACCATGACCAGACCACATAGTGACCGAATAATACTACATACAGGGGACAAATACCGCCACACCATGACCAGATCACATATTACCACCACATAGTGACCAAATGATATGACATATTAGGGCAGCACGGTTCAGAGGTTAGCACTGCAGCCTTGCAGTGCTGGGGTCCTGGGTTCAAATCCCACCAAGAACAACATCTGCAATGAGTTTGTATGTTCTCCCCATGTTTGCTTGAGTTTCCTCTGGGTACTCTGGTTTCCTCCCACATTTACAAAGACATACTGCTAGGGAATCTAGATCGTGAGCCCCATCGGGGACAGTGGCAATAATGTCTGTAAAGCGCTGTGAAATTAATAGCGCTATATAAATTACTAAAAATAAATATTACCAGCATATAGGGACCACATGATACCACATACAAGGAGAAATACTGCCACACCGTGACCAGACCACAAATTACCAACACATAGTGCCCGAATACTACAATATTGATTATGAATACAAACCATAATACTAACCACACTGCTATTACCACCAGTGACAATGTACACAGTACCTCTGTATATAGTATCAGTGTACAGGTAATACAGTGACCACCAGTGAGTGACATTACACAGAGGAACTCTGTATATAGTGTTAGTGTACACATAATACAGTGATCACCAGTGACATTATACACAGGAGCTCTGTATATATTTTATAGTGTATGGGTAATACAGTGATCACCAGTGACATTATACACAGGAGCTCTGTATATAGTGTCAGTGTACAGGTAATACAGTGACCACCAGTGAGTGACATTACACAGAAGAGCTCTGTATATAGTGTTAGTGTACACATAATACAGTGATCACCAGTGACATTATACAAAAGAGCTCTGTACACAGTATATAGTGTAAGTGTACAAGCAACACACTGACTCACCGGTGACATCTGTAGTTGAGGTCTTTTTTCTTCATCCAGTGCAGACCACCATTACTTCTTCCAGCAAAGACTCGTCTCTGCAGAAAATAACACAGTTAGCTATAGCTGATCGCTTCTAGAGCACATTCCCCACTATTTTCCTTGACTTCTATACTATGTCAGATGAAGAAAAAAAAAGACATAGTGCCACCCTGCTCAGTAGCAGGACCATTTTTTTCTCCCCATGGAAGACAGTAAGATCAAAAGTAAATTACAGCAGTAATAATGTCCCCTGATTGGCTCCTACAGCAATTATGTCCCCATTTGCCACCATAAACCAATAATGTATGTTCCTCATCCTGACCTCAATACAGTAATTATGTCACCCCTTTATTTAATAAGGTGCCAGATCATTGATCCCTTTATTTAATGTCTCCATCTTGGACCCCAATGTCCACCTTAATAAGGTCCCTATCCTGGGCCCCTTCCAGTAATAATGTCCTCATCCTGGGCCCCTTTATTTAATGTACCCTCCCTGGGCCCCTATGTCCGTCCCTATGGCAACTACCTTGCCCAACTACAGAGGGGGGTATTCTTCTCACCTTCTTGTGCTTCCCAGCATCCTCTTTTGGCTTCATATTCGGCGAGGTCGTTACAATGGCTGCCGACTGCAGCTGTGACAGGGCGCTCTGCTCGGTGACAGGCCGTGTGCTGATGTCACATAGCAGTAACATTGAAAGGCTGCCGGCCTATCAAAGGCTGCAGGAGTCATTTACAAAGACTGGCATGTGACTTCAACACATGGCCTGTCACAGAGCAGAGCGCCCTGTCACAGTAGCAGCCGGTATTCATCTTGATGTGCGTTGTTGCCAGGGTCGGCTCCAGGTTTTCATGGGCCCCTTTAACACATGCCACGATTCCTGATGCACAGATAAAAAAAAGATATAGTACAAAATATAGTCACCACACAGTGCGCCATACAGTATTACGGTCACCTCATAGTCCTCCATACAGTATTATGATCAACACATAGTGCTCCATACAGTATTACGTGCACCTCATAGTCCTCCATACGGTATTATGGGCAACCACTTAGTCCTCCATACAGTATTATGGGCACCTCATAGTCCGCCATACAGTATTATGGTCAACACATAGTGATCCATACAGTATTATGTGCACCTCATAGTCCTCCATACAGTATTATGGGCAACCACATGGTCCTCCATACAGTATTATGGGCACCTCATAGTCCGCCATACAGTATTATGGTCATCACATAGTGCTCCATACAGTATTACGGGCACCTCATAGTCCTCCATACAGTATTATTGGCCCCATATAATGCTCCTCCATACAGTATTATTGGCCCCATATAATGCTCCTCCATACAGTATTATTGGCCCCATATAATGTTCCTCCATACAGTATTATGGCACCTCATAGTCCTCCATATAGCATTATGGGCCCCATGTAATGCTCCTCCATACAGCACATCATGGGCCCCCTGCTCCTACATACAGTATTGTGGGCCCCGTGCTTCTCCACACAGTATTTTCCTCCCCAGCTCCTCCACACAGTATTATGCCCCTGCAGAGTATTATGCCCCGCACTGTATTCCCCCCAGCTCCTCCACACAGTATTATGCCCCTGCACAGTATTTCCCCCCCCAGCTCCTCCACACAGTATTATGCCCCGCTCAGTATTCCTCCCCCAGCTCCTCCACACAGTATTATGCCCCTGCACAGTATTTCCCCCGCCCCAGCTCCTCCACACAGTATTATGCCCCGGGCCCCGCACAGTTTCCCCCCAGCTCCTCCACACAGTATTATGCCCCGGGCCCCACACAGTATTTCCCCCCCAGCTCCTCCAAACGGTATTATGCCCCAGGCCCCGCACAGTATTTCCCCCCCCCCAGCTCCTCCACACAGTATTATGCCCCGGGCCCCGCACAGTTTCCCCCCCCAGCTCCTCCACACAGTATTATGCCCCGGGCCCCACACAGTATTTCTCCCCCCCAGCTCCTCCACACAGTATTGGGCCCCACACAGTATTCCCCCCCAGCTCCTCCACAAAGTATTATGCCCCGGGCCCCACACAGTATTCCCCCCCAGCTCCTCCACACAGTATTATGCCCCGGTCCCCGCACAGTATTTCCCCCCAGCTCCTCCACACAGTATTGGGCCCCGCACAGTATTTCCCCGCAGCTCCTCCACACAGTATTGGGCCCCGCACAGTATTTCCCCCCCAGCTCCACACAGTATTATGCCCCTGCACAGTATTTCCCCCCGCTCCTCCACACAGTATTATGCCCCTGCACAGTATTTCCCCCCCAGCTCCTCCACACAGTATTATGCCCCCGCACAGTATTATGCCCCGCACAGTATTTCCCCCCCAGCTCCTCTACACAATATTATGCCCCCACACAGTCATATGCCCCCCTCCCCCACACTGTATTATGCCCCCTCCCCTTGCACAGTATTATGCCCCCCTCCCCCTGCACAGTATTATGCCCCCCCTCCCACTGCACAGTATTATGCCCCCACACAGTCATATGCTCCCCTCCCCCACACTGTATTATGCCCCCCCTCCCCCTGCACAGTATTATGCCCCCCTCCCCCTGCACAGTATTATGCCCCCCTCCCACTACACAGTATTATGCCCCCTCTCCCCCTGCACAGTATTATGCCCCCCCCCCTGTTCCTTCATAAATTATTATGGGCCCCAGTCACATCAGACATAAAAAAAAATCCTCACCTCTCCCGTTCCCAGTGCAGGTCCGGTGCACTCAGCGTCTCTCCGACTCTGCAACGCTCAGGACAGAGGCTGAGCGCGCAGTTATGACGTCATCGCACCCTCTGCCCTGAGACATCGCAGAGTCAGAGGGCGCTGAAGACACTGCAGGCTGCAGCTGCCGCAGGAACCAGGAGAGGTGAGTATTAGAAGGGGGGCCCGATGCCAGTGGTGTCACCGAGGGGGCCCCTGGACGTGGCGGCGGTCAGCGCCGCCCGAAGATTTAGAGGTCCCGCGTCTTTTTTTTCTTTTTCTCCTTCTCCCCCTTGTCCTCCTCCAGGGTCGGGCCCCCCCAGGCATTTCACCGGTATCCCGGTGGGCCAGTCCGACCCTGGTCATGTCACTTTGCATTTATTCCTGAAAAGCAACTGAAGGGTTAATAAACTACCTGACAGCAGTTTTCAATATGTCAGGGGGTGCTGTTTTTAAAATGGTATCACTTTTGGGGGTTTCCAAATATATGGGACCCCTAAAGGTACTTCAAACATGGCTAAGTCCCTAAAAAAATAAATTTTGTATATTTCCTTGAAAAAATGAAAAATTACTGCTACATTTTTAAATCTCCTAAAATGCTAACAAAATAAAAGAACATTTTACACATGGTGCTGATGTAAAGTAGACATGAGGGAAATGTTATTTATTAATGTTTTGCTGTGGCATGACTATTTGGATTTAACCCCTCTGTGACCTTAGACGTACTATCCCGTCGAGGTGCCCTGGGCTTATCTGACCCTGGACGGGATAGTACGTCATAGCCGATCGGCCGCGCTCACGGGGGGAGCGCGGCCGATCGCGGCCGGGTGTCAGCTGCTTATCGCAGCTGACATCCGGCACTATGTGCCAGGAGCGGTCACGGACCGCCCCCAGCACATTAACCCCTGGCACACCGCGATCAAAGATGATCGCGATGTGCCGGCGGTGCAGGGAAGCACCGCGCAGGGAGGGGGCTCCCTGCGGGCTTCCCTGAGACCCCCGGAGCAACGCGATGTGATCGCGTTGCTGCGAGGGTCTCACCTCCCTCCCTGCTCCCTCCAGCCCCGGATCCAAGATGGCCGCGGATCCGGGTCCTGCAGGGAGGGAGGTGGCTTCACAGAGCCTGCTCAGAGCAGGCACTGTGAAGCCTGCAGCGCTGCATGTCAGATCAGTGATCTGACAGAGTGCTGTGCAAACTGTCAGATCACTGATCTGTGATGTCCCCCCCTGGGACAAAGTAAAAAAGTAAAAAAAAAAATTTCCAAATGTGTAAAAAAAATAAAAAAAAATATTCCAAAATAATGAAAAAAAAAAAAAAATATTATTCCCATAAATACATTTCTTCATCTAAATAATAAAAAAAAACCAATAAAAGTACACATATTTAGTATCGCCGCGTCCGTAACGACCCGACCTATAAAACTGTCCCACTAGTTAACCCCTTCAGTAAACACCGTAAGAAAAAAAAAAAAAAACGAGGCAAAAAACAACGCTTTATTATCATACCGCCGAACAAAAAGTGGAATAACACGCGATCAAAAGGACAGATATAAATAACCATGGTACCGCTGAAAGCGTCATATTGTCCCGCAAAAAAAGAGCCGCCATACAGCATCATCAGCAAAAAAATAAAAAAGTTATAGTCCTGAGAATAAAGCGATGCAAAAATAATTATTTTTTCTGTAAAATAGTTTTTATCGTATAAAAGCACCAAACCATAAAAAAATGATATAAATGAGGTATCGCTGTAATCGTACTGACCCGAAGAATAAAACTGCTTTATCAATTTTACCAAACGCGGAACGGTATAAACGCCTCCCCCAATAGAAATTCATGAATAGCTGGCTTTTGGTCATTCTTCCTCACAAAAATCGGAATAAAAAGCGATCAAAAAATGTCACGTGCCCAAAAATGTTTTCAATAAAAACGTCAACTCGTCCCGCAAAAAACAAGACCTCACATGACTCTGTGGACCAAAATATGGAAAAATTATAGCTCTCAAAATGTGGTATTGCAAAAAATATTTTTTGCAATAAAAAGGGTCTTTCAGTGTGTGACGGCTGCCAATCATAAAAATCCGCTAAAAAAACTCGCTATAAAAGTAAATCAAACCCCCCTTCATCACCCCCTTAGTTAGGGAAAAATAAAAAAAAATGTATTTATTTCCATTTTCCCATTAGGGCTAGGGTTAAGGCTAGGGTTAGGGCTAGGGCTAGGGTTAGGGCTAGGGTTAGGGCTAGGGCTAGGATTAGGGCTAGGGTTAGGGCTAGGGCTAGGGTTAGGGTTAGGGTTAGGGCTAGGGTTAGGGCTAGGGCTAGGGTTAGGGTTAGGGCTAGGGCTAGGGTTAGGGCTAGGGTTAGGGCTAGGGTTAGGGTTAGGGTTAGGGCTAGGGTTAGGGCTAGGGTTAGGGTTAGGGCTAGGGTTAGGGCTAGGGTTAGGGCTAGGGTTAGGGTTAGGGTTGGGGCTACAGTTAGGGTTGGGGCTAAAGTTAGGGTTAGGGTTTAGATTACATTTACAGTTGGGAATAGGGTTGGGATTAGGGTTAGGGGTGTGTCAGGGTTAGAGGTGTGGTTAGGGTTACCGTTGGAATTAGGGTTAGGGGTGTGTTTAGATTAGGGTTTCAGTTATAATTGGGGGGTTTCCACTGTTTCGGCACATCAGGGGCTCTCCAAACACGACATGGCGTCCGATCTCAATTCCAGCCAATTCTGCGTTGAAAAAGTAAAACAGTGCTCCTTCCCTTCCGAGCTCTCCTGTGTGCCCAAACAACATATGGGGTATCAGCGTACTCAGGACAAATTGGACAACAACTTTTGTGGACCAATTTCTCCTGTTACCCTTGGGAAAATACAAAACTGGGGGCTAAAAAATAATTTTTGTGGGAAAACAAAAAGATTTTTTATTTTCACGGCTCTGCGTTATAAACTGTAGTGAAACACTTGGGGGTTCAAAGTTCTCACAACACATCTAGATAAGTTCATTGAGGGGTCTAGTTTCCAATATGGGGTCACTTGTGGGGGGTTTCTACTGTTTAGGTACATTAGGGGCTCTGCAAACGCAATGTGACGCCTGCAGACCAATCCATCTAAGTCTGCATTCCAAATGATGCTCCTTCCCTTCCGAGCCCTCCCATGCGCCCAAACGGTGGTTCCCCCCCACATATGGGGTATCAGCGTACTCAGGACAAATTGGACAACAACTTTTGGGGTCCAATTTCTCCTGTTACCCTAGGGAAAATACAAAACTGGGGGCTAAAAAATAATTTTTGTGGGAAAAAAATTTTGTTTTATTTTTATGGCTCTGCATTATAAACTTCTGTGAAGCCCTTGGTGGGTCAAAGTGCTCACCACACATCCAGATAAGTTCCTTAGGGGGTCTACTTTCCAAAATGGTGTCACTTGTGGAGGGTTTCAATGTTTAGGCACATCAGTGGCTCTCCAAACGCAACATGGCGTCCCATCTCAATTTCTGTCAATTTTGCATTGAAAAGTCAAACTGCGCTCCTTCCCTTCCGAGCTCTCCCATGCGCCCAAACAGTGGTTTACTGCCACATATGGGGTATCAGCGTACTCAGGACAAATTGGACAACAACTTTTGAGGTCCAATTTCTTCTCTTACCCTTGGAAAAATAAAAAATTGGGGGCAAAAATATAATTTTTGTGAAAAAATATGATTTTTTATTTTTACGGTTCTGCATTATAAACTTGTGTGAAGCACTTGGTGGGTCAAAGTGCTCACCACACATCCAGATAAGTTCCTTAGGGGGTCTACTTTCCAAAATGGTGTCACTTGTGGGGGGTTTCAATGTTTAGGCACATCAGTGGCTCTCCAAACGCAACATGGCGTCCCATCTCAATTCCTGTCAATTTTGCATTGAAAAGTCAAATAGCGCTCCTTCCCTTCCGAGCTCTCCCATGCGCCCAAACAGTGGTTTACTGCCACATATGGGGTATCAGCGTACTCAGGACAAATTGGACAACAACTTTTTGGGTCCAATTTCTCCTGGTAAAATAAAACAAATTGGAGCTGAAGTAAATTTTTTGTGTAATAAAGTTAAATGTTCATTTTTATTTAAACATTCCAAAAATTCCTATTAAACACCTGAAGGGTTAATAAACTTCTTGAATGTGGTTTTGAGCACCTTGAGGGGTGCAGTTTTTAGAATGGTGTCACACTTGGGCATTTTCTATCATATAGACCCCTCAAAATGACTTCAAATGAGACGTGGTCCCTAAAAAAAAAATGGTGTTGTAAAAATGAGAAATTGCTGGTCAACTTTTAACCCTTATAACTCCCTAACAAAAAAAAAAATTGGTTCCAAAATTATGCTGATGTAAAGGAGACATGTGGGAAATGTTACTTATTAAGTATTTTGTGTGACATATCTCTGTGATTTAATTGCATAAAAATTCAAAGTTTGAAAATTGCGAAATTTTCAAAATTTTCGCCAAATTTCCGTTTTTTTCACAAATAAACGCAGGTACTATCAAAGAAATTTTACCACTATCATGAAGTACAATATGTCACGAGAAAACAATGTCAGAATCACCAGGATCCGTTGAAGCGTTTCGGAGTTATAACCTCATAAAGGGACAGTGGTCAGAATTGTAAAAATTGGCCCGGTCATTGACGTGCAAACCACCCTTGGGGGTAAAGGGGTTAAGGGATAGTCATTCAAAGTTTGAAAATTGCTAATTTTTTTAAATTTTTCTCAAATTTCTGATATTTTTTTATAAATAAACACAAAACATATCGACCTAAATTTACCATTATCATAAAGTATAATGTGTCATGAAAAAACAATATCAAATTCACTGGGATTTGTTGAAGCATTCCAGAGTTATTAACACATAAAGTGACACTGGTCAGATTTATAAAATTTGGCTCCGTCACTAGAGAACATGTTGTCAGGTTTTTTCCATATTACCTAAAGTCAACAAGTTCCCTTTAAATTGTTGCAGTCAAAATACCTTTATAAGGTATCAAAGCACATGCAAATGTAATACTGCTTGCATTACATGCTCAGCAGTTGTTTTTTTGCATCTTCTTATATCATTTATCATGAAAAATGTTACACAATTAAAAATTATATGATTCACTTTGTTTTCAGGAACAAACAAAATAAAAACAGAAGCAAAAGTAAGAAAGTGAATAAAATAATAAAACTGGTCACATGCATTCAAAATGAGAATTTTATTTGAAAACAATTCTTCAACTATGATACATATATATATGTTTTTTCAATGATATATGATATATAGAAGCAAAGTCTTGAGAAAAAACTAAATGCATGACCTGATTTTATGCAAATTACTATATTATGTTATTACTAGTGATGAGCAAATAGTGAAGTATTCAAATTCAGGAAAATCGGCACAAATACTTTCTAACATCCATGTATTCGTACTGAATAATGGATCCAATGCAAGAACAGTGAAGGAAATAATTATTTGATCCCTTGCTGATTTTGTAAGATTTTCCACTGACAAAGACATGAACAGTCTATGATCAGCTCTCAGCTTTCCCAGAAAAGGCGCATCTCTAAGATGTGCCAATTCTGGCACTTAGCCTTGCTCTTCCCACTTGCCCTGTACCGGTGGCAATTGGGTTGATAGTTGGTGGGTTTGATGCCACCTTTGTATTGTCAGGTGACATCAAGCCCAGAGGTTAGTAATGGAGAGGCGTCAATTAGACGCTACCATTACTAACCCCATATTCATATTGTACAAAAACACACACAAAAAAAGTCCTTTAATTGAAAAAATGACACAGAATCCTTTAATAACTCTTAATTAAACCATACTTACGACATCGCCCATTCCACTAACACCATTGTTTTCTGCAAAAGAGTTAAAATAAAAAACAACAATATTCCTCACCTTTCCGCAGAGAAGATGATAATCCATTTGCCCAATGACGGATCAAGTTCTGCTACATCTATATGGCAGGCTGCATGATGCGACTATACAGCCTGCCATCCTGCAGAGACACTGAGCAGCGTCCAGGAAGTTCACAGCCAATAAGCTCACTTCACCTTTCTGAAAGTACCGCGGCAGAATTTTTGCTTTCTTGGCATTTTTTCAGAGCATATGAATGATAACACCAAAAGTTTTTCGCCACTCATGGTTAGTGGTTGGGTGAAGCCATTTATTGTCAAACTACTGTGTTTTCTCTTTTAAAATCATAATGACAACCCAAAACATCCAAATGACCCTGATCAAAATTTTACATACCCTGGTGATTTTGGCCTGATAACATGCTCAGAAGTTGACACAAATGGGTTTGGATGGCTACTAAAGGTAACATCCTCTGGGATCCAGAAAGACTCTTGCATCTTTCATCCAGCCACTGACGTTTCTGGATTGTGAGTAATGTGGAAAGCAAAAGAATTGTCACGGATTTATTAGAAAAGGTAGTTGAACTGCATAAAACAGGAAAGGGATACAAAAAGATATCCAAGGAATTGATAATGCCAGTCGGTAGCAGTCAAACTGTGATTAACAGATGGAAAATCAGGGGCTCTGTAAAAACAAAACCAGAGTCAGGTAGACCAACACAAATGTCATCCACAACTGCCAGGAAAATTGTTTGAGATGCAATGATAAACCCACAAATAATATCAGCTGAAATACAGGTCTCCCTGACAACTAGCAGTGTGGCTGTTTCAAGATGCACAATAAGGAAGCACTTGAATAAAAATCTTCAGCATGGTTGAGTCGCAAGAAGAAAGCCACTACTGCATGAATGTCACAAAGTATCTCACCTACAATACGCAAAAAAGTACAAAGACAAGCCTCAGGACTTCTGGAACAAGGTAATCTGGAGTGATGAGTGTCTATAAAACACCTGTCACAGAGTTACCGCGACAGAGCAGTACCAAAAGGCCGCGGCATCTGATGGCTCCTGCTTCGCCGCTGAGAAGAAGCACTTCTCCAGTGTATTAAAGGTGTTGGTTTTCTTTCAGCAGGACAGGGATTAATAAGCCATGTGGAAATCCCTGCTTTCAGCTGTGCTCAGTTAGCCACTCCTCTCTCCTATAAAAGCTAGGCCTTCTGGTCAGATCCTTGTCTGAGATAGCACTTGCTTGATAGACCTGGAGTAGTGAGAAGCTGGTGTTTGGAGAGCTGGAGGAATTTATTGTGCGACAGTTGTTTTGTTTTGTATGCTTGGAAATTCCTCATCCTTACCTGCCTTATTTACTTCCCTCGTCCTTCACACCCTGGTGATTACCTCTATTATTTGAGAGAGCATATTTTGTGAGTGGAGTTTACTTTCAGGGTATGTGCACATGTCCAGAATGCATGCAGAATTTTCCTGAGATAAACCTGAGGTTTTCCGCAGGAATTCTGCATGCGTTTTTTTCGCTTTTTTTTGTGGATTTTGTGCGTTTTTGCATGTTTTTGTGCGTTTTTTTGCGGATTTTATGCGGATTTTTTGTGTTTTTTTCCAGACACTCCAATATAATGGGAAATCTGCAAAAAATCCGCAAAAATAATGAACATGATGCTTCTTTTTCCGGAATGCGTTTTTTTTTGTCTGGTTGGTGTACTGCGTACACGATAGCGCCTCTCTTCCCCGGGTGGGGAAGGGGACAGACGCAGGGCTGCAGTTAGGAGACAGGGCAAGGGCGGAGGCCCCCGGCATCCTCGCCATCTGAGGTATCCTGGGGAACAGGGCGAGTTAGGGCATCCCCTAGAGCTGGGGCCAAGAAAGGAGCCACTGGTCCCAGTTTACTCGCCAGTCCAATCGTGACAACACCTCTCCATTACTAATCCATTACATTAGAAATAAAACACACTTTTCTATTATTATTTAACAATAACAAACACAGTTATTTTCACCTAACGCCTAATTCCACTGAATCCCTCATCTCCTGTAATAAACCAAAAATAAAAAACAACAATATCCCTCACCTCTCCATTGTTCTGTCCCATGCCGTAATCCATGTCTGCAGGATAAACAGTATTCAACCTGGACGGTGCCACAATGCAGCCATCCAGGCTGAGAACGACTGGGAAATGAGCTGCTGCGAGTGCAGCTTTAGTGACCAGCCGTAGTTCCCTCCAGTCACTGAGACTGCGTTCCCAGCCAGGCTGAACTGTGGTGACCTCAACACCGTGGGAAAAAAGCCAGTGATGAGGTCCCTGCCATTCAAGCTCAGTGACTTCACCAGAGATCATGGTGAGAAATTCTCACGGCAAAGGCAAGGCAGACAGCTGCAGACTGATATTAATAGTCTAGGAAGTTACAATGGTTATTGGCCCCCTCACAAACTAAAAACATCAGCACTAAGCCTTCCCAGAAAAGGCGCATCCATAAGATGCCACAATTCTGGCTCTTAGCCTCTGCTCTGCCCACATGCCATGGTACATTGGCAAGTGGGGTAAAAAAGTTGGGGTTGATGTTAGTTTTGTTGGCAGATAACATAAGCCCAGCAGTTAGTAATGGAGAGTAGTCTATAAGACGCCCCATTACTGACCCCATTTTTCTTTTTACTCAAAATAAAAAAGCAGAGTTATACTCACCTTAATGGCTAATCCACTGAAGCACATGTCTCCTGTAAAAGAATAAAAATAAACAACCATATCCCTCACCTGTCCGACGTGAAAATAATGTTCTGATGCCAATGTCCCCTGTAAAAGAGTAAAAAAACAACCATATTTCTCACCTCTCCGATTGACTAGAAGATAATCCATTTGTCCCTTGACGAGTTTATATTTGCTACATCTAGTTGCTAGACTGAACACTGGCATGATGCAAGCGCTCAACCTGCCAGCCAGCAGAGACACTGAGCTATGCATCATAGCGTGGCATCAGTGCCTTGCAGTGTCATGAGAAAGGTAAGTGGAGTTCATAACAATGAACTCCGTTCACCTCAATGACACCACTGCTAGCGTAAGAATGCCTTAGTGGTGATGTCAGTGAGGTGAACAGTCTGCATCTTAAAAGAACTCTGCTCACCTTATTCACATCACCGCAAGACATACATGCTGCACTATGGCACATAGCTCAGTTTCCTTCCTGGCTGAATGCTTGCATCATGTCAAGGGACAAATGGATTATCTTCTCGTTGGGAGGAATATGGTTGTTTATTTTTTATTCTTTTACAGGGGATATAGGCACTGGAGGATTATCTTCATGTCAGACAGGTGAGGGATATGGTTGTTTATGATTTCAATTATTTGCCGTTTGTGCAGCATTGTATGGGGCAAGTGTCTGTATGGAGCATCTTATGGGGCCATAATCAAGGTTTGTGCAGCACTATATGGGGCAAATATCTTTATGGAGCATCTTATGGGGCCATAATCAACATTTGTGCAGCATTATATTGGGCAAATGTGTCTATGGAGCATCTTATGGGACATTATTAACCTTTATGCAGGATTATATGGGGCATATTTTAATATGGAGCATCTTATGGGGCCATCATAAACTTTATGGAGCATTATATGGGGCTCCTGATTCAATATGGATATTCAAAAACACTTAACCTATGTATATGTCAATTAATTTTACTCTTATTGGTATCTATTTTTACTTTTGACATTTAATGGTAGCTGCTGCATTTCCCACCTTAGGCTTATACTCGAGTCATTAAGTTTTCCCAGCTTTTTGTGGCAAAATTAGGGGGGTCAGCTTATACTCGGGTCGACTTATACTCGAGTATATACGGTAATTTAGCTTTTTAATTTTTAATTAAAAAAGGTTCAGTGTCATTAATTAAATTAGAGAACTTTATTCATGATGTTTTTTATTTACAATATGACTACGAAGATAGTAATGGGGGCATCTTAAGGATGCTTCTCTATTAGTACTCCCTGGGTTTAATGTCAGCTGCCAATACAAAGCTGATATCAACTCCAATACTATTGCCCCACTTGCCAATGCACCAGAGCAAGTAGGATGAGCAAGGCTAAGAGACAGAATTGACAAATCATATGCATGCACCAATATTCATGGCCCCTTCCTAGCCTGTTAATATCAGCCCACAACTGTCTGCCTAGCCTTTGCTGGTTATTAATTACAGGGGAAACTCACATAATTTTGGGGGGTGCTCCCCCGTTTTGAACAGTATTAACCTGCTGCGAGCTGATACAGTAGGAAAAAAAGGAATTAAGTCAGACACCAATTGTGCAAGTTCTCCCACTTAAAAAAGATGAAAGAGGCCTGTAATTGACATCATAGGTAGACCACAACTATGAGAGTCAAAATTGAGAAAACAAATCCTGAAAATCACCTTGTCTGATTTGGCAAGATTTATTTTGCAAATTATGGAGGAAAATAAGTATTTGGTCACCTAAAATCATGCAAGATTTCTGGCTCTCACAGACCTGTAACTTCTTCTTTAAGAGGCTCTTCTGCCCTCCACTCATTACCTGTAGTAATGGCACTTGTTTGAACATATTATCAGTATAAAAGACACCTGCCCACAACCTCAAACAGTCACACTCCAAACTCCACTATGGTGAAGACCAAAGAGCTGTCAAAAGACACCAGAAACAAAATTGCAGCCCTGCACGAGTCTGGGAAGACTGAATCTGCAATAGACAAGTAGCTTGGTGTGATTAAATCAACTGTGGGAGCAATAATAAGAAAATGGAAGACACACAAGACCACTGATAATCTCCATCGATCTGGGGCTCCACGCAAGATCTCACCCCATGGGGTCAAAATGATCACAAGAATGGTGAGCAAAAATCCCAGAACCATACGGGGGGCCTAGTGAATGACCTACATAGAGCTGGGACCACCGTAACAAAGGCTACCATCAGTAACACACTACGCCACCAGGGACTCAGATCCTGCAGTGCTAGATGTGTCCCCCTGCTTAAGCCAGTACATGTCCAGGCCTGTCTGAAGTTTGCTAGAGAGCATTTGGATTATCAAAAGAGCATTGGGAGAATGTCATATGGTCTGATGAAACCAAAGTAAAACTGTTTGGTAGAAACAAAACTCAAAAAAACACAACATGAAGAGCAAACTCAACTTAACCTTGTCAGATGACAAATGCACTCGCAGGGTGCAGCAGGCCCCTGATAATAAATGCTAAAGCAGCACAGGTGCAAGCTACTGATGAGAGCAATTACCCACTCGCCCAAACATTAGAGAGGTTGGCTGCCTAGTAGCAAAAATGCCCACAGGTAAGGCTTGCATAAGACACTATTCACACAGATAAATGTGATGCACGGTTTTGTCATCTGACAAGGTTTCGGTGAGTTTGCTCTTCATGTTGTGTTTTTTTGAATTTTTCTATGTTAGCTGTTTTAGAAACAAAACTCACCGTGTTTGGAGAAGACATAATGCTGAGTTGCATCCAATTAACACCATGCCTACTGTGAAGCATGGGGGTGGCAGCATCATGCTTTGGGGCTGTTTCTCTGCAATGGGTCCAGGATGTACATGAAAGGATGAATGGGGCCATGTATCATGAAATTTTGAGTGCACACCTCCTTTCATCAACAAGGGCATTGAAGATGAAATGTGGATGGGTCTTTCATCATGATATTAATCCCAAGCACACCGACCGGGAAACGAAGGAGTGGCTTTGTAAGAAGCATATGAAGGTCCAGGCGTGGCCTAGCCAGTCTCCAGATCTCAACAAAATAGAAAACCTTTGGAGGGAGTTGGAAGTCCATGTTGCCCAGCGACAGGCCCAAAACATCACTGCTCTAGAGGAGATCTGCATGGAGGAATGGGCCAACATACCACCAACAGTGTGTGCCAACCTTGTGAAGACTTACAGAAAACGTTTGACCTCTGTCATTGCCAGCAAAGGATATATAACAAATATTGAGACTAACTTTTGCTAATGACCAAATATTTATTTTCCACCATAATTTGCTAAACAAATCATGCTAAATCATAGAAGGTTATTTTCTGGATTTGTTTTCTCATTTTGACTCTCATAGTTGTGGTCTACCTATGATGTCAATTACAGGCCTCTCTCATCTTTTTAAGTAGGAGAACTTGCACAATTGGTGGCTGACTAAATACTTTTTTCCCACTGTGTTAGTAGCCTCGGATTACTCCCCCCAGAGGCTTACAGTCATTTTTTCAGAAATGTATTAATTACTAAAATGCATGTACACTAAGCTACACATGTGACTCACTGATTATATATCTCACATATTTCTATCCATTTATCTATTTCTCTCTATCTTATCTATACATTAAGGGTAGATCAGATCACTCAGCAGTACATGAAGGTAGACACATAAACACTGTCTCTTTAAAGGTACCTTCACACTGAGCAACTTTCCAACAAGAACAACAGCGATCCGTGACGTTGCAGTGTCCTGGATAGCGATCTCGTTGTGTTTAACACGCAGCAGCGATCAGGATCCCGCTGTGACATCGCTGGTCGTAGCTAGAAGTCCGGAACTTTTTTTGGTCGTCAGGTCGGCGTGATTCGTCATGTTTGACAGCAAAAGCAATGATGCCTCCAATGGTTTTTCATGGAGCTAACAACCAACGAGAACGATAAGTACGTCACTGGATCGCTCTTGCATCGTTCAGCTGTTGCCGTGTTTGACGTCTCTACAGCGACCTAAACAGCGACGCTGGAGCGATCGGCTCGTTGTCTATATCGTTGCAGCATCGCTTAATGTGACGGTACCTTAAGACCTTCACTGGTTCATTGTATAAGAGGCATAAACCATGGTGAAGTAAAAAATAAACATGGCCCTTTGAACCAAAAACAAGAAAACAAAATAAAGTGGTATCACAAAGCACAGTCCTTGTGGTATAACACAGAATCACTAAGACAGAAACATTAAAATATCACGGGCCCCTGGAGAAGCCAATGCAAAACACCCATTGGGGCAGAATTTGTGAAACCACAGACTGAGTCATGGGTAAGAGCCATTATGTGATTTTCATGCTGCCGCAATCAATGCCATTATCTCTGCCACTGTTGATTCAGTTATGTACTACTTTACTTGTGTGCATTGAGGTGGCTCCATGAATCTCTCAAAGCACTTCTTATGAACTTGCAGCACTGTCACTTTATATATATATAGGTTCTGTTACGAAGGTCTTCCCTACTAAACTAAATCTGTGGTGGTACATTATACTATTACCTTTGCACCCAATTTCCACTAAAAGCAGTTCTGTCACTGATATATTTTTTACTCAATATTGCTTTGTATGTATTTTTTGATATATTAAAATAAATTTCATGCTTACTTTACTCTGGATTGGATTATATACTCGACTCTTTATGTATACAGTCCTTGTGGTAGCAGGGATCCACCTGCTCAGGATTAGCAAAACAAATGGTTCAGTTTAGCACAAATACGAACACTTCTCTGGAGTTAGCTTCTTCAGACACATTGAACACTGAATGCCTCAGAAGCAGGGCCGGCGTCAGCACCCGACACACCTGGGCAAATGCCGGGGCCCTGGGGAGAGAGGTGGGCCCACTCACGCTGTCATAGATACAGCTGGGAGAGCAGAGCAGGAGAACATGCTCTCTCCGCCCACCAAGTCACTGCTGGCTGCATTCTCTTAACCCCTATGTGCCAGCTCTGACACAAGCATCTTCTCACTCAGTCAGTGCAGCCAGGCAGGCACATAGGGGTTAAGAGAAGGCAGCCAGTGTGACATTGTGGACTCCGCCCCTGGCTGGCTGCTGTGTTGAGCTGAACTTATCAGGCAGATTCCGGAGCTCCTACCAGTGCCTGAGTGAGTGCTATGGTATCCAGCAGTGGTTGCAGTTGGTCTTATGGCTCAGTCTGCTGCTGTCTGTCTCCGCTGCCTAAAAATGTGGGTGATGTCTAGAGGAGCAGCTGGTGGGGTGCAGCCTGCAACCTGCAGCCACCCAGCTCTCCCAGAATACATGCATGCTGCACCAAACCTGCACCAGTGGGGTAGGAAGAAGCTTAACCCCTTCCCATCTGTATGAAGGTTATTGCTAAACCTTAAAGATAACAATCCGACCCGCATAAATGGGGTTAACCAAATGCCAGGAGGAAGGGGAGCTGCTGCCATGGATAAAACTGAGCTGTGGGCTGTAGGTTGGGGCCCCGTGGCCCCAGGCTGGTGACTGGAGGGACTCTGCCCAGTGCTGGCATGTGGGTGATTTCTGCGTCTCAGCTTCTCTCCTCCAGGTCACACTGTGCAGCCACAGCAACATTGGTTGTGTCTGTCCAGGTCCCAGCAGCTGCCACTGCTCCCAGCAGCTGCCACTGCTCCCACCACGGACATGGCATCACTTAACCCTTCCCCTGCAGCCACCGGCAACAAATCCACATTATTCCTTGATTAAATCAGGTTCCAACCCAATAGAGGAGCAGACATTTCCTGCTGCCATTAGGGTCCGGGAGGGGGTGACATTGGCTGCCCTGCTACTCTGTAGTGGGGGGTGACAAGTGTAACATGGGGTAACGATGACGGAGAAATGCACAGGATAATAGTGAGCACGACAGAGGGCAGTGTATGGTATGGAGCAGTCAGGGGGGTGGGCTGCAGGATCCCCCCAATATGTACATGACTGCCCGGGACAGGGAGGCGTTTAATGAGCTTCTAATGATGGGGCACTAATTGGGTCATTAGGGTTTGTGGAAAGGATTCAGCATCAGGTCCCTCATTAATGCCCGAGCCGCCTATTACTTTGTAGCACAGATCTGTTAGGGCCGCAAAACCAAACAACGTTGTTTATGTAGAAAAGTCTTTGTTTCATAGAAAAACTCAAAACAGAAAAGATTTTCTGATACAACAACGCCCTGCTCACGACACTGCACAGCACCTCTCCTGTATATATACACTGCACAGCACCTCTCCCCCTGTATATATACACTGCACAGTACCGCTCCCCCTGTATATATACACTGCACAGTACCGCTCCTCCTGTATTTATACACTGCACAGTACCACTCCTCCTGTATATATACACTGCACAGCACCTCTCCCCCTGTATATGTACTCTGCACAGCACCTTTCCTCCTGTCCTATATATACACTGCCCAGCACCTTTCCTCCTGTATGTATACACTGCACAGCACCTCTCCCCCTGTATATATACACTGCACAGTACTGCTCCTGTATATGTACACTGCAAAGCACCTTTCCTCCTTTATGTATACACTGCACAGCACCTCTCCCCCTGTATATATACACTGCACAGTACTGCTCCTGTATATGTACACTGCAAAGCACCTTTCCTCCTGTCCTATATATACACTGCCCAGCACCTTTCCTCCTGTATGTATACACTGCACAGCACCTCTCCTGTATATATACACTGCACAGCACCTTTCCTCCTGTCCTATATATACACTGTCCAGCACTTTTCCTACTGTATGTATACACTGCACAGCACCTCAACTGTATATATACACTGCACAGCACCTTTCCTCCTGTATATATACACTGCACAGTACCACTCCTCCTGTCCTGTATATATACTGCACAGTACCACTCCTCCTGTCCTGTATATATACTGCACAGTACCACTCCTCCTGTCCTGTATATATACACTGCAGAATTTACAATAGCTGTCACTCATGTAAGTGAAATCTGGCATTCTACTATACATTTCTCTGCCGTATCTGTGCATCATAAATCGGGGTATGTGTTAAAGGGGGGGGCCCACTGAGACTCTTTCGCCCGGGGCCCTCGAAAACCTGGAGCCGGCCCTGCTCAGAAGGCAGACTATTTAAACCTCAGACCTCTCCCTGGGGTGGAGATAAGGTGGACAACCTCCCACCCCCTCTATGGTTTTCCTCAAAAACCCAGCCCTGAAAATGGCTTGATTAACCCCTCTCAACACGTAGTGTGTTGGAGAAAACATGTGCTTTTCAAATCACTGAAGCTAATAGTCTCAGTGAAATGTATCCCCACTCCAGCACTTTACTAGTGACTTTGTCAAAATATATACAGTATATATGTATTGTAGAATCTTTCCTTTGAAAACTATCTTTAAAGGAAATCTGTCAACCCCCGGGATTTATATGATCCATTAATATGAGAGAAGTGGTCTTGTTTCTGAGAAATGTTATATTTAGTGATGAGCGAATATACTCGTTGCTCGGGTGACTTCCGAGTATTTGTTAGTGTTCGGAGATTAAGTTTTCATTGCGGCAGCTGAATGATTTACAGCTATTAGCCAGCTTGATTACATGTGGGGATTCCCTAGCAACCAGTTTTTCTTTTTAAGCCTTTTGATTTGATAGCATAGCACCCAATTTAGTTTTGCTTCCAGATCTGTTTTAAAGACGAGACATACATTTTTCAAAATCATTTCAAGGAAAAAAAAACTAAAGAAACTACTCTTATGAACAGCAAAATAGTTTCCCCATAAAAATGAATTGGAAGAATTTACAAAGAGTTTTTGAAGCAGCTTTTGAGAAAGATTTTGGAGCAGATACACTGCAAAAAGTTCTTTAAAAAATCTCATTGTGAACTTATCTGTATAGTATGTTCACATAATGTTTGTTATGGCAGGTTTGGAGCAGATTAGCTTCGAAGACATCCTGAAAAGTACTCAGAAACTGCTTTAAAGAATTTTTTTTTATTTGTATGGTTCACATGTTCAAATTTTTAAGCGTCTTTTAAATGCTTCAGGTTTCCAAAAATGCCAATCTGTTAAAAGAAGGGATAGGTCCATTCGTCAGGTGTTTTCCACTAGACATTAAATACTATACAGTCAAAGTGAATGGGAAGGCTAACAAATAAATTGTTTTTGCTTCAAAAACACTAACATTTTCTTCATTGTTTAACCCCTTTACCCCCAAGGGTGGTTTGCACATTATGGACCGGGCCAATTTTTACAATTCTGACCACTGTCCCTTTATGAGGTTATAACTCTGGAACGCTTCAACGGATCCCGGTGATTCTGACATTGTTTTCTCAAGACATATTGTACTTCATGATAGTGGTCAAATTTCTTTGATATTACCTGTGTTTATTTGTGAAAAAAACGGAAATTTGGCGAAAATTTTGAAAATTTCGCAATTTTCCAACTTTGAATTTTTATGCAATTAAATCACAGAGATATGTCACACAAAATACTTAATAAGTAACATTTCCCACATGCCTACTTTACATCAGCACAATTTTGGAACCAAATTTTTTTTTTGTTAGGGAGTTATAAGGGTTAAAAGTTGACCAGCAATATCTCATTTTTACAACACCATTTTTTTTTAGGGACCACATCTCATTTGAAGTCATTTTGAGGGGTCTATATGATAGAAAATACCCAAGTGTGACACCATTCTAAAACTGCACCCCTCAAGGTGCTCAAAACCACATTCAAGAAGTTTATTAACCCTTCAGGTGTTTCACAGGAATTTTTGGAATGTTTAAATAAAAATGAACATTTAACTTTTTTTCACAAAAAATTTACTTCAGCTCCAATTTGTTTTATTTTACCAAGGGTAACAGGAGAAAATCGACCCCAAACGTTGCTGTACAATTTGTCCTGAGTACGCCGATACCCCACATGTGGGGGTAAACCACTGTTTGGGCGCATGACAGAGCTCAGAAGCGAAGGAGCGCCACTTGACTTTTCAATGCAAAATTGTCTGGAATTGAGATGGGACGCCATGCTGTGTTAGGTATCGAGTTCCCACCTCTGCACAGCGGGAATCTCGAGCCATCTCTGCTGCGGTCTCCCATTCTTCTCCAGCCGCAGTGGAGTCTGCTCAGTGGAGATGTTGTTCCCAGCGTCTTGCTCAGTCTCACTCTGTGCATAGGATTACTGCTGCTTTGCCTGCTTCTGCCATTGAAGCCAGTGCTGGGCAGCGGCAAGCAGACGCTTTTGGGATCTAAGTCCTGCTTTTTCCCTTCTGAGCATGCCCAGGATGAGATCTCCCATTGGAGATTGAGGGTCACATGCTCAGATGCTGCAGCGGTTCCCATTGGTCCTTTATTGGAAGCTCTTGAACGAGCTGCAGCTATATAAGCTGCGCATGACTGCACGGCCATGCGCTAGTGTACATTTGTTAACGTGTGTGTGTTGTGAGTGAAAGTCGTTCATTAAAATCCCCTCCCTATTGGATGACTGTTCGCGGAAGGTGGGTGATTGCTATCTAGCACCCGACTTAGCTACCAGCAGGTTACACACAATACAGCGTCTAATTGCTGTGACCGCCAGTGCGGCGCCGTGCGCTTTCACAGCGCTTTCCTGACCCAAGCCTGGGTGGTTAGTGGCGTCCGCCAGTGCGGCACCGCATGCACTTTCGTGCATCTTTTATTATTACTTTGGTTACGCTGACACCCCATTAGCGGTGTCGAGCGCAAGTAGTCTTGTCGGACTCGGATTCCAAGTCTTGGGACCAAGCTTGGTGACTCCTTGCTTGCGCTCTTGTGTGCGGTACCGCGGCCCTGTGACTTAACAGGGTTCGCTATCTTCACACAGGGTGAAGTTAACCTGTGTGTGTTTTCACATTGTACCACCATATAGTCTGTCATTACTTGGCAGCAGGTTCCATCTCTGCACGGTGGACCCCGGGCTGCGAACGCACCTTAATCTATCTTATTATTTGGTGCGTTCCGCTAGCCCTAACATGCTGTGTTTGGAGAGCCACTGATGTGCCTAAACATTGAAACCCCCCACAAGTGACACCATTTTGGAAAGTAGACCCCCTAAGAAACTTATCTAGAGGTGTGGTGAGCACTTTGACCCACCAAGTGCTTCACAGAAGTTTATATTGCAGAACCGTAAAAATAAAAAATCGTTTTTTTCACAAAAATTATCTTTTCGTCCCCAATTTTTTACTTTTCCAAGGGTAAGAGAAGAAATTGGACCCCAAATGTTGTTGTACAGTTTGTCCTGAGTACGCTGATACCCCATATATGGGAGTAAACCACTGTTTGGGCGCATGGGAGAGCTCGGAAGGGAAGGAGCGCCGTTTGACTTTTCAATGCAAAATTGACAGGAATTGAGATGGGACACCATGTTGCGTTTGAACAGCCACTGATGTGCCTAAACATTGAAACCCCCACAAGTGACACTATTTTGGAAAAGAGATCCCCTAAGGAACTTATCTAGAGGTGTGGTGAGCACTTTGACCCACCAAATGCTTCACAGAAGTTTATAATGCAGAACCATAAAAATAAAAAATCATTTTTTTCACAAAAATTATCTTTTTGCCCCCAATTTTTTATTTTCCCAAGGGTAACAGGAGAAATTGGACCCCAAAAGTTGTTGTCCAATTTGTCCTGAGTGCGCTGATACCCTATATGTGGGGGGAACCACCGTTTGGGCGCAGAAGGGAAGGAGCGCCATTTGGAATGCAGACTTAGATGGAATTGTCTGCAGGCGTCACATTGCGTTTGCAGAGCCCCTAATGTACCTAAACAGTAGAAACCCCCCACAAGTGACACCATTTTGGAAAGTAGACCCCCTAAGGAACTCATCTAGATGTGATTTGAGAGCTTTGAACGCCCAAGTGTTTCACTACAGTTTATAACGCAGAGCCATGCAAATAAAAAAAAATTTTTCCACAAAAATTATTTTTCAGCCCCTAGTTTTGTATTTTTCCAAGGGTAAAAGGAGAAATTGGACCCTAAATATTGTTGTCCAATTTGTCCTGAGTACGCTGATACCTGATATGTGGGGGGGGAGGAACCACCGTTTGAGCGCATGGCAGAGCATCATTTGGAATGCAGACTTAGATGGATTGGTCTGCAGGCGTCACATTGTGTTTGCAGAGCCTCATATGTACCTAAAAAGTAGAAACCCCCCACAATTGACCCCATATTGGAAACTAGACCCCCCAAGGAACTTGTCTAGATGTGTTGTGAGAACTTTGAACCCCCAAGTGTTTCACTACAGTTTATAACGCAGAAAAAATAAAAAATTCCCCCCAAAATTATTTTTTAGCCCCTAGTTTTGCATTTTCCCAAGGGTAACAGGAGAAATTGGACACGAAAGTTGTTGTCCAATTTGTCCTGAGTACGCTGATACCACATATGTGGGGGGGGACCACCGTTTGGGTGCATGGGAGGGCTCGGAAGGAAAGGAGCACCATTTGGAATGCAGACTTAGATGGAATGGTCTGCAGGCATCACATTTTATCTGATACCTGATATGTGGGGGGGGAGGAACCACCGTTTGAGCGCATGGCAGAGCATCATTTGGAATGCAGACTTAGATGGATTGGTCTGCAGGCGTCACATTGTGTTTGCAGAGCCTCATATGTACCTAAAAAGTAGAAACCCCCCACAATTGACCCCATATTGGAAACTAGACCCCCCAAGGAACTTGTCTAGATGTGTTGTGAGAACTTTGAACCCCCAAGTGTTTCACTACAGTTTATAACGCAGAAAAAATAAAAAATTCCCCCCAAAATTATTTTTTAGCCCCTAGTTTTGCATTTTCCCAAGGGTAACAGGAGAAATTGGACACAAAAGCGTTTGCAGGGCCCCTAATGTACCTAAACAGTAGAAACCCCCCACAAGTGACCCCATGTTGGAAACTAGACCCCACAAGGAACTTATCTAGATATGTTGTGAGAACTTTGAACCCCCTAGTGTTTCATTACAGTTTATAACGCAGAGCCGTGAAATTAAAAAATCCTTTTTTTCCCACAAAAGTTATTTTTAGCCCACAGTTTTGTATTTTCCCAAGGGTAACAGGAGAAATTGGACCCCAAAAGTTGTTGTCCTATTTGTCCTGAGTACACTGATACCCCATATATTGGGCTAAACCCCTGTTTGGGCACACGGGAGAGCTCGGAAGGGAAGGAGCACTGTTTTACTTTTTCAACGCAGAATTGGCTGGAATTGAGATCGGACGCCATGTCGCGTTTGGAGAACCCCTGATGTGCCTATACAGTGGAAACCCCCCAATTATAACTGAAACCCTAATCCAAACACACCCCTAACCCTAATTCCAACGGTAACCCTAACCACACCTCTAACCCATACACACCCCTAACCCTAATCCCAACCCTATTCCCAACCGTAAATGTAATCCAAACCCTAACCCTAACTTTAGCCCCAACCCTAACCCTAACTTTAGCCCCAACCCTAACTGTAGCCTTAACCCTAGCCCCAACCCTAACCCTAGCCCTAACCTTAGCCCTAACCCTAGCCCCAACCCTAACCCTAGCCCTAACCCTAACCCTAGCCCTAGCCCTAACCCTAGCCCTAACCCTAACCCTAGCATTAACCCTAGCCCTAACCCTAATGGGAAAATAGAAATAGATACATTTTTTTAATTTTTCCCTAACTAAGCGGGTGATGAAGGGGGGTTTGATTTACTTTTATAGCAGGTTTTTTAGCGGATTTTTATGATTGGCAGCCGTCACACAATAAAAAACGCTTTTTACTGCAAAAAATATTTTTGCGTTACCACATTTTGAAAGCTATAATTTTTCCATATTTTGGTCCACAGAGTCATGTGAGGTCTTGTTTTTTGCGGGACGAGTTGACGTTTTTATTAGTAATATTTTCAGGTACGTGACTTTTTTGATCACTTTTTATTCCGATTTTTGTGAGCCAGAATGACCGCGTTTGGTAAAATTGATAAAGCAGTTTTATTCTTCGGGTCAGTACGATTACAGCGATACCTCATTTATATCATTTTTTTATGTTTTGGCGCTTTTATACGATAAAAACTATTTTATAGAAAAAATAATTATTTTTGCATCGCTTTATTCTGAGGACTAACTTTTTTATTTTTTTGCTGATGATGCTGTATGGCACCTCGTTTTTTGCGGGACAAGATAACGCTTTCAGCGGTATCATGGTTATTTATATCTGTCTATTTGATCACGTGTTATTCCACTTTTTGTTCGGCAGTATGATAATAAAGCGTTGTTTTTTGCCTCGTTTTTTTTTTCCTTACGGTGTTTACTGAAGGGGTTAACTAGTGGGACAGTTTTATAGGTTGGGTCATTACGGACGCGGCGATACTAAATATGTGTACTTTTATTGTTTGTTTTTTTATTTAGATAAAGAAATGTATTTATGGGAATAATTTTTTGTTTTTGTTTTTTCATTATTTTGGAATTTTTGTTTTTTATTTTTTTTAACACGTGTGGAAATTTTTTTTTAAACTTTTTTACTTTGTCCCGGGGGGGACATCACAGATCGGTGATCTGACAATTTGCACAGCACTCTGTCAGATCACCGATCTGACTTGCAGTGCTGCAGGCTTACCAAGCGCCTGCTCTGAGCAGGCACTTGGTAAGCCACCTCCCTCCCTGCAGGACCTGGATGCCGCAGCTATCTTGGATCCGGGCCTGGAGCAGGGAGGGAGGTAAGGAGACCCTCGCAGCAATGCGATCACATCGCATTGCTGCGGGGGTCTCAGGGAAGCCCGCAGGGAGCTCCCTCCCTGTGCGATGCTTCCCTGTACCGCCGGCACACTGCGATCTTGTTTTTTTCAATTTTTCAACAAAATTTATTGCCACTAATTTGTTATATTAGTCTATATTTTTTCATTTTCAAACTAAATAATAGTAGAAATGGAACTTACAATTTGTTTCCCAATTTTCCATCCCATACATTATGTCTTTAGAAAATATTGTTTGGGGACATGACAACACTCAGATTGGAAGAAGCGTCATTTGTCTTTTGGAACACAGATTTTAGCAAAAATTAAGTTAAGGTAAATTTTTACACCAATAGCTTTTCCTGGAGTGTTCAATCTGTGGACAACCTTGCCTGATGCTCCAACAATAGTCAGCCATCATATGTACATCCCATCTACCAACTATGCATGTTATGACAAAGCCACTGCCTACTGTATTGCAGAAATGCATTTTTTCTGGATCAAAATAAGATAAAAGGGGAGAAGCCAGCGCTGCTTGCGGTCAGAACGCAATACGAAAAGTGCACATGCACATATTAATTTCTGACTATACGGTCAGAATAATAAGAACGGCGTAAATGACCAAGCGCGCACGGCAACAGTGGTGGTCAGCCACAAACCAATATAAGTGCACGTGCACTTTTCGTATTGCGTTCTGACCACAAGCAGCGCTGGCTTCTCCCCTTTTGTTCTTATATTGGTTTGTGGCTGACCACCACTGTTGCCGTGCGCGCTTGGTCATTTACGCCATTCTTTGTTTTCATTGTGATTGATCTAGGCTGCTGTACACACGTACAGCAGCCCTGCCCTGCCCCAGGCTCTGTTTTAATTAGTGCACCTGTGCCTGGGCCTGTCTCTCTCTTTATCTATGGTGCTGGTCAGGCATTGTGGAGGTCAGATCTGAAATGTCAATGCTTGGACCTGGTCGACCGTTATTTGCGCATACCCTTTCTGGCGCCATGGGAGTGATTCAGAAACGCTACAGGTACGGTTTGCATTCAATATGGTCCCGCTTTTAACACATTTAGGAGACCGTAATGGCACAGCGAATATAACCAAAAAAAGTAGAGTGGGACTATCGTGGTCTTTCTCCTAACATATTAACCCTCTGTCAGGAACAATATTCGAACTAACTCGTAATGTTACAATGTGCCTGTCAAGCGCAGTCTAGAAAAATGCCTAGAATATCTAATTTTCTCAATTTCAGTGATCTAAAAGTGATCATAGACCTTCATAGGGATGTAATAAAAGAGACTACACATTATCAGGTGCAAAACAAACCCATTTACTCAACATAAAAGTAATAACTTTGATATACACAAATTTCAAAACTCCCACCAAATAGCCCCCAATGATATCAAGTAATAGTTATTAAAAAGAGAAAATTTTGGCACAAAAACATTTTCTAGGCACCTAGAATAATATTACACACATAATTAATCTGAATTAGATCCTGAAGGTTCCCCAGAAAAAAACACATTTGCAAAGCAAAGAGCAAGAATTGCAATACATTTTTGCATGTGTCAGGCAGATTGCATGATGACATTTCAGAAATTCATAACTAGAAAGCCTTCTGTTCCCGCTTTCCATGGTGCAGGTGGTGCATCTCCTTCTTTTGGGAGGTGGTACAGGTGTTGGATTTTCAGTATCAATATCTGGGCGGAATCTTTTGAGCCTAACTTGAAGGCCAGAGGGGATACCGATGGTTTTCATTAGGGTTGAGCGAAACGGGTCGTTCATTTTCAAAAGTCGCCGACTTTTGGCAAAGTCGGGTTTCATGAAACCCGATCCGACCCCTGTGCGGGTTCGGCCATGCGGTACGCGACTTTCGCGCCAAAGTCGCGTTTCAATGACGCGAAAAGCGCCATTTCTCAGCCAATGAAGGTAAACGCAGAGTGTGGGCAGCGTGATGACATAGGTCCTGGTCCCCACCATCTTAGAGAAGGGCATTGCAGTGATTGGCTTGCTGTCTGCGGCGTCACAGGGGCTATAAAGGGGCGTTCCCGCCGACCGCCATGTTACTGCTGCTGATCTGAGCTTAGGGAGAGGTTGCTGCCGCTTCGTCAGAAGCAGGGATAGCGTTAGGCAGGGTCCATTAACCACCAAACCGCTTGTGCTGTAGCGATTTCCACTGCCCAACACCACCTTCGGTGTGCAGGGACAGTGGAAGCTACATTTTTTTTTTTTTCCCCCTCAGCGCTGTAGCTCATTGGGCTGCCCTAGAAGGCTGTGCAAACCAACTGCTTTTTTCAAAGCACAAATCCTCTTGTTCCTTCCTTTCTGCACAGCTATCTTTTTTGTTTGTACACACTTTTTATTTAATTTGTGCATCAGTCCACTCCTTATTGCTGCCTGCCATACCTGGCTGAGATTACTGCAGGGAGATAGTAATTGAAGGACACTCCCTGTTTTTTTTTTTTTTTTTTTTGTGGGAGATTAAGATTGACATTTCTGCTAGAGTGCCATCCCTGTGTGTGCCATCTCTCACTCAGTGGGCCATAGAAAGCCTATTTATTTTTTTGCTTGATTTGGGTTCTAAAATCTACCTGAAAAAATCACTACATCAATCAGTGGGAGAAAAATATTGGCCTCAGGGCTTGTGTGCCACTCCTGACTCCTGTGTGCATCATCACTCACTCAGTGGGCCATAGAAAGCCCTTTTTTTTTTTTTGCTTTATTTGGGTTCTAAATTCTACCTGAAAAAATCAATAAATCAATCAGTGGGAGATTAATATTGGCCTTTGGGCTTGTGTGCCAGTCCTAAGCGTGCCATCTCTCTCTCTCAGATAGTGGGCCATAGAAAGCCTATTTATTATTTTTTTTATTGGGTTTATAAATTTTCCCTGGAGCAAAAAAAAAAACAGTGGGAGATAAATATTGGCCTCTGGGCTTGTGTGCCAGTCCTGAGCGTGCCATCTCTCTCACAAATAGTGGGCCATAGAAAGCCTATTTATTTATTTTTTTTTGGTTTTATAAATTCTCCCTGAAAAAAAAAGGGAGATTAATATTGGCCTTTGGGCTTGTGTGCCAGTCCTAAGCGTGCCATCTCTCTCTCTCTCTCAGATAGTGGGCCATAGAAAGCCTATTTATTATTTTTTTTATTGGGTTTATAAATTTTCCCTGGAACAAAAAAAAAAACAGTGGGAGATAAATATTGGCCTCTGGGCTTGTGTGCCACTCCTGACTCCTGTGTGCGTCATCTCTCACTCAGTGGGCCATAGAAAGCCTTTTTTTGTTTTATTTGTTTTCTAAATTCTCCCTGAAAAAATCATTTTATTTTATTTGGTTTCTAAATTCTTCCTGAAAAAATCATTTTATTCTATTATTTTTTTTTCCTAAAGTCTCCCTGAAAAAAAAAAAAAAAAACAAATCAGTGGGAGATTAATATTGCCCTTTCTGCTTGTGTGCCAGTCTTGACTCCTGGGTGTGCCATCTCTCTCTCTCTCTCTCCAATTGTGGGCCATAGAAAGCCTATTATTTTTTTAGCTTGATTTGGGTTCCAAAATCTACCTGAAAAAATCACTACATCAATCAGTGGGAGATAAATATTGGCCTCTGGGCTTGTGTGCCACTCCTGACTCCTGTGTGCGTCATCTCTCACTCAGTGGGCCATAGAAAGCCTTTTTTTGTTTTATTTGTTTTCTAAATTCTTCCTGAAAAAATCATTTTATTCTATTATTTTTTTTTCCTAAAGTCTCCCTGAAAAAAAAACAAAAAACAAATCAGTGGGAGATTAATATTTACATTTGTGCTTCAGTGACAGTCCTGCGTGTGTGGCATCTCTCTCATTTGTTGCCACCAACAACAGAGTGTGTAACATTGTGCCTGATTTTCGTTGTGGTCTCACTCACCTGTAAAGGGGTAGCTAAATCATACTGAAGTTATAGCTCACCGTGTAATTTGTGTGACAGCAACAAATACCGTTAGTTTGTTTACGTTTTTAAAACAATGAGGAAGTCTGGTGGAAGAGGTCGTGGCCGGGGGCGTTCATTGTCAGCTGGTAATGAGGGTAGTGGTAGTGGTGGAGCATCAGCTGGTCGTGGGAAAAAAAATATTGCACCTAAGTCTGGAGCTGTGGAGCCAGGTTCGTCGTCTGGCTACACAAGGCCTCGAACGCTCCCTTTTCTGGGAGTAGGAAAACCGCTTTTAAAGCCGGAGCAGCAAGAGCAAGTTTTGGCTTATCTTGCTGACTCAGCCTCTAGCTCTTTTGCCTCCTCTCGTGAAACTGGTAAATGTCAAAGCAGCGCGTCGTTAGTGGATGTTCACGGTCAGGGACAAGTCGCTTCCTTGTCCTCTTCAGCAAAAACAACAAAAGAGAAGAATGCAGCAGGCGACACAACGGGTTACTCCATGGAGCTCTTTACACATACCGTCCCTGGCTTAGAAAGTGAAGCAGTTAACAGTCCATGCCCATTACAAGTTGAATCTGACATGGAGTGCACTGATGCACAGCCACAGCCAGACTACTATGCTGGTCCTTTGACTCAGACCACAACATTGCCCTCGCAGGGTAATGATCAAGAATCAGACCCTGATGAGACTATGTTGCCCCATCACGAACGCTATACCACCGACCGACACGGTGACACAGACGAAGTTGCACACGAGCTACAAGAAGAGGTAATAGATGACCCAGTTCTTGACCCCGATTGGCAGCCATTGGGGGAACAGGGTGCAGGCGGCAGCAGTTCTGAAGCGGAGGAGGAGGGGCCGCAGCAGGCATCAACATCGCAACAGGTTCCATCTGCCGGGCCCGTATCTTGCCCAAAACGCGTGGCAAAGCCAAAACCTGTTGGAGGACAGCGTGGCCATCCGGTTAAAGCTCAGTCTGCAATGCCTGAAAAGGTATCCGATGCTAGAAAGAGTGCAGTCTGGCATTTTTTTAAACAACATCCAATTGATCAGCGCAAAGTCATCTGTCAAAAATGTTCAACTACCTTAAGCAGAGGACAGAATCTGAAAAGTCTCAATACAAGTTGCATGCATAGACATTTAACCACCATGCATTTGCAAGCCTGGACTAACTACCAAACGTCCCTTAAGGTTGTAGCACCCTCGGCCAATGAAGCTAGTCATCAACGCAACATCCCTTCCGGCAGTGTAGGGCCACCATTTTCCGCACCACCTGCAGTATCTGTGCAGGTTTCTTTGCCAGGCCAAAGCAGTCAGGGTCAGGGAATCACCAGTTTCGTAGTAGGAAACACTGCATCTAGGGCACCGGCGGCAACAATACCATCTCCCACCGTCTCTCAGTCTGCCATGTCCACCGGCACCCCCGCTAGTTCCACGATCTCCAGCTCTCCAGTCCAGCTCACCCTACATGAGACTATGGTTCGAAAAAGGAAGTACTTAGCCTCGCATCCGCGTACACAGGGTTTGAACGCCCACATAGCTAGACTAATCTCGTTGGAGATGATGCCCTACCGGTTAGTTGAAAGCAAAGCTTTCAAAGCCCTGATGGACTACGCTGTACCACGCTACGAGCTACCCAGTCGACACTTTTTTTCCAGAAAAGCCATCCCAGCCCTCCACCAGCATGTTAAAGAGCGTATCGTCCATGCACTCAGGCAATCTGTGAGCACAAAGGTGCACCTGACAACAGATGCATGGACCAGTAGGCATGGCCAGGGACGTTACGTGTCCATCACGGCACACTGGGTAAATGTGGTGGATGCAGGGTCCACAGGGGACAGCAAGTTTGGGACAGTTCTGCCTAGCCCACGGTCTAGGAAACAGTTGGCTGTAGCCATTCGCACCCCCTCCTCCTCCTCCTCGTCCTCCTGCAGAAGCGAGACCTCGTCCACAGACCGCAGTTGCACAACCACTCCATCCGCAGCTGCCACTGTTGCACACCAGGTCTCCCATTATAGGGCAGCTACTGGCAAACGTCAGCAGGCTGTATTGGCTATGAAGTGTTTGGGCGACAACAGACACACCGCTGAAGTTCTGTCCGAGTTCTTGCAGAAAGAAACGCAGTCGTGGCTGGGCACTGTAGATCTTGAGGCAGGCAAGGTAGTGAGTGATAACGGAAGGAATTTCATGGCTGCCATCTCCCTTTCCCAACTGAAACACATTCCTTGCCTGGCTCACACCTTAAACCTGGTGGTGCAGTGCTTCCTGAAAAGTTATCCGGGGTTATCCGACCTGCTCCTCAAAGTGCGTGGACTTTGCTCACATATCCGCTGTTCGCCCGCACACTCCAGCCGTATGCAGACCTATCAGCGTTCTTTGAACCTTCCCCAGCATCGCCTAATCATAGACGTTGCAACAAGGTGGAACTCAACACTGCACATGCTTCAGAGACTGTGTGAACAGAGGCGGGCTGTTATGTTTTTGTGGGAGGATACACATACACGGGCAGGCAGTAGGATGGCAGACATGGAGTTGTCAGGTGTGCAGTGGTCGAAGATTCAAGACATGTGTCAAGTCCTTCAGTGTTTTGAGGAATGCACACGGCTGGTTAGTGCAGACAACGCCATAATAAGCATGAGCATCCGCCTAATGCGTCTGCTGATGCAAAGTTTGACGCACATAAAGGATCAGGCGTCTGCAGCTGAGGAAGAGGAAAGCCTTGATGACAGTCAGCCATTGTCTGGCCAGGGCAGTGTACAGGACGAGGTAGCGGGCGAACAGGAGGAGGAGGACGAGGAGGATGATGGGGATGATTATATTTTTAATGAGGAAGCTTTTCCTGGGCCAGTGGAAATTGTTGGCGCGGCAAGGCCGGGTTCTGGTTTTTGGAGGGACACAAGTGACGTGGATTTGCCTGAAACTGCCCCTCAACCAAGCACAACCACAGATTTGAGAACTGGAACTTTGGGCCACATGGCGGATTATGCCTTACGTATCCTCAAAAGGGACACACGCATAACAAAAATGATGAACGATGACGATTACTGGTTGGCCTGCCTCCTTGATCCTCGCTATAAAGGCAAATTGCAAAATATAATGCCACATGAGAACTTGGAACTAATATTAGCAACCAAACAATCAACTCTTATTGACCGTTTGCTTCTGGCATTCCCTGCACACAGCGCCCGTGATCGTTCTAACACGAGCTGCAGGGGCCAGCAGACCAGAGGTGTTAGAGGGGCAGAAATCAGAAGTGGCGTTGGCCAGAGGGGTTTTCTGACCAGGTTGTGGAGTGATTTTGCTATGACCGCAGACAGGACAAGTACTGCAGCATCAATTCAAAGTGACAGGAGACAACATTTGTCTAGTATGGTTACTAACTATTTTTCATCCCTTATCGACGTTCTCCCTCAACCGTCATTCCCATTTGATTACTGGGCATCAAAATTAGACACCTGGCCAGAATTGGCAGAATATGCATTGCAGGAGCTTGCTTGCCCGGCAGCTAGTGTCCTATCAGAAAGAGTATTCAGTGCTGCAGGTTCAATACTAACAGAAAAAAGGACTCATCTGGCTACCCAAAATGTAGATGATCTAACCTTCATTAAAATGAACCACAACTGGATTTCGAAATCTTTTGCCCCACCTTGCCCGGCTGACACCTAGCTTTCCTATGTAAAGGTCTTGCCTGTGGACTATTCTGAACGACTTTTCCAATCTCGTAATTTGCAGCACCTGATTGTCCAGCATCCGACATGTTAACACCTCCCTAAATGGCCAAAGTCCCCACACGGGGCCGTGGTATCGCCACTTGGCGCCAGCACCCGTGAGAGTACTGTTTGTCTGAAGAGGTGGGTGTGCCTGCTTTTGGTCGACGGCACTGCCACTAGGTCCCTCATAGTACAATAAAGTGTCTGGCGGTGGTGGTGCGCACCCAACGTCAGACACACCGTTGTAATATGAGGGGCCCTGGGCCTGTACCGCCGGCCACAAGACAGTCCCCCCCCCCCAGGTCAAACAGTGCTCTACCACTTGCAAAATTTTCTCTCACAGCTCCACCAATGTTTAGTCTATGCGCTGACATCCTTCAATGCCTGGCACTGTCAATACCATTGTATTGACATTTTTCTTATGTTAGGCCTTCGAAGCCTGTCTGCGGTCACTCCTTCCACTAGGCCTCCACTGACCTGTCTACTGCTGCCCGTGTTCCCCTGGAACCAATTGTAAATTGCCTACATCCCAATTTTTGTTATGTTAGGCCTTCGAAGCCTGTCTGCGGCCCGTTCTTTCCACTACTACTACACTGACCAGGCCACTGCTGCCCGTGTTCCCCTGGAACCAATTTTAAATTGCCTACAGCCAGCTCAATTTATTATGTTAGGGCTTCGAAGCCTGTCTGCGGTCCCTCCTTCCACTAGGCCTCCACTGACCTGTCTACTGCCGCCCGTGTTCCCCTGGAACCAATTTTAAATTGCCTACAGCCAGCCCAATTTATTATGTTAGGGCTTCGAAGCCTGTCTGCGGTCCCTCCTTCCACTAGGCCTCCACTGACCTGTCTACTGCTGCCTGGGTTTCCCTGGAACCAATTTTAAATTGCCTACAGCCAGCCCAATTTATTATGTTAGGGCTTCGAAGCCTGTCTGCGGTCCCTCCTTCCACTAGGCCTCCACTGACCTGTCTACTGCTGCCCGTGTTCCCCTGGAACCAATTGTAAATTGCCTACATCCCAATTTTTGTTATGTTAGGCCTTCGAAGCCTGTCTGCAGTCCCTCCTTCCACTAGGCCTCCACTGACCTGTCTACTGCCACCCGTGTTCCCCTGGAACCAATTTTAAATTGCCTACAGCCAGCCCAATTTATTATGTTAGGGCTTCGAAGCCTGTCTGCGGTCCCTCCTTCCACTAGGCCTCCACTGACCTGTCTACTGCTGCCCGTGTACCCCTTGAACCAACATCAGAAAATATAAAAATAAGTATTTTGCTTATAAAAAAGAAAATACTGGAGAGATATCAAATGCAGACATTTTAACATTAAAAACAAACACATACAACAAAAATCTGGTACAGTACTAAAAATGGCCACCAGCTACAATAACGTTCTCCTGCAAGTAGTTAACTGAAAGTTTTTTTCAATTTAAAACACAGATATGGCATCCACCGAGTGTTGTCCTGTCGCGTCTTCTTTATATAATTGTCAAGAAGATGCAAAACAATGAAAATAATAAAATCATTATTTACCAAAAAAATAGAGTAAGTCAAAACCACATTGCAAATAAACATTCATTACAAATAAAGAAGCAGGGCGCGTCCGAGGGTGAGTATATACCTAATAAGAATATAATCACCCTCGGACGCGCCCTGCTTCTTTCCGACAGCCTTCCTTCCTAAGAATCAGCCCTTCCGTGGTGTAGAGAGAGGGTGTGTTACACTCCAAGGTGTTCCCCAGGTTGCCTTTCCTGAGCTTCGATCTTCATGCTCTCGTTTAGTAGTTGTCGGAAAGTAGGCTGCATTAGGCCTACAAATTGGGTATGGGGTGGAGAGAGATGGTGTGTTACACTCCAAGGTGTTCCCCAGGTTGCCTTTCCTGAGCTTCGATCTTCCGGCTCTCGTTTAGTAGTTGTTGAAAACTACACTGCATTAGGCCTACAAATTGGGTATGGGGTGTAGAGAGATGGTGTGTTCCACTCCAAGGTGTTCTCCAGGTTGCCTTTCCTGTGCTTCGATCTTCCGGCTCTCGTTTAGTAGTTGTTGGAAACTACACTGCATTAGGCCTACAAATTGGGTATGGGGTGTAGAGAGATGGTGTGTTCCACTCCAAGGTGTTCTCCAGGTTGCCTTTCCTGAGCTTCGATCTTCCGGCTCTCGTTTAGTAGTTCTTGGAAACTCCACTGCATTAGGCCTACAAATTGGGTATGGGGTGTAGAGAGATGGTGTGTTCAACTCCAAGGTGTTCTCCAGGTTGCCTTTCCTGAGCTTCGATCTTCCGGCTCTCGTTTTGTAGTTGTTGGAAACTACACTGCATTAGGCCTACAAATTGGGTATGGGGTGTAGAGAGATGGTGTGTTCCACTCCAAGGTGTTCTCCAGGTTGCCTTTCCTGAGCTTCGATCTTCCGGCTCTCGTTTAGTAGTGCTTGGAAACTACACTGCATTAGGCCTACAAATTGGGTATGGGGTGTAGAGAGATGGTGTGTTCCACTCCAAGGTGTTCCCCAGGTTTCCTCGCCAATGCTTGGATCTTCATGCTCTCGTTTAGTAGTTGTTGGAAACTACACTGCATTAGGCCTACAAATTGGGTATGGGGTGTAGAGAGATGGTGTGTTCCACTCCAAGGTGTTCTCCAGGTTGCCTTTCCTGAGCTTCGATCTTCCGGCTCTCGTTTAGTAGTTCTTGGAAACTACACTGCATTAGGCCTACAAAATGGGTATGGGGTGGAGAGAGATGGTGTGTTCCACTCCAAGGTGTTCTCCAGGTTGCCTTTCCTGAGCTTCTATCTTCAGGCTCTCGTTAAATTGTGGTTAAATGGAACAACTGCATTTGGCGTACTAGTTGGTTTGGGGCCTACTAACAGTGTCTGCCGCTCCTTGCTGTTCTCCTGGTTTCCTGTCCTGAAATTCCGTTTTCAGGCGCTCGTTAAGTAGTTGTTAATGTTAGACTGCATTTGGCCTACTAGTTGGGTTGGGGCCTACTATCGGTGTCTGCCACCCCTTGCTGTTCTCCTCCACTGAACAAAGCTGTGCCGCCTGTTTACTACGGTTGCCAATTTTGAACTGCATTTCGACTACTTACTGATTTGGGCCTACTCTCTGTGTCAGCCTCTCATTCCAGTTGTCCTCCACTGCAATGCCCCCTGGTTATTCCTGTGTTACCAATTTTGAACTGCATTTAGCCAACTTTATTCTTTGGGCCTATATCTGTGTTTCCTCCTCATCCTGCCCATTGCCCAGCCAGTGATAGATGAGTCTGCTGGTACATTGACCCATAACACAACATTCCCCGTGCACGCTACACAATAACATTGTGACCCTGCTGAAAGTCAGGTTGCTCTTCCCGCATACCATACCACCTTACACGGGGACAAAGAGGAAGGTGCAGATGAAAGTGCAGGTTCCTTCATCAGGTGGGGGGAGGAATACTAGTTGGCGACGTCACTGGCACAGGGCCTCTCATAGTACGCAAAAGTGTTGCTGCCGGTGGGAGGCGCCCCCGCCGTGCAAACACACCGCTGTACTTTGAGGGGCCCTGTGCCAGTGCCAATGCCAACGAGTGGGCCCCCCCTGCTTGCTCAGGTTCACAGCACTTGCAAAGTTGAAATACTTACCTCTCCCTGCTCCACTGCCGTGACGTGGTCCAGATTTCCTGGGCCCACTAATTACTTGAACCAGCCCTACCCACCACAACTTTAGCCAAATGACCCCCAATTTCAAATGCCTTCCAATTATTATAAGGTAAATTACGCTTGACAAGCTTCATTAAGAAGAATGGATGGTTTTGACATTAAAATGGGCACTCTAGGTGTTTTCCTGGCCCCCACTCACTGCCGACTATGCTGCCCCATTGACTTGCATTGGGTTTCGTGTTTCGGTCGATCCCGACTTTACGTCATAATCGGCCGATTTCACTCGACCCGACTTTTGAGATAGTCGGGTTTCGCGAAACCCGGCTCGACTCTAAAAAGGTCAAGGTCGCTCAACTCTAGTTTTCATACTTCTCCTGCGTAGCTCTCCAAGCATTAGTTCATGGGCCAATTTTTTCAGGTACAATCATCTACGGAGTGGTTCAAGCTGGTTTTCAAGGTAAATGATTTGTGAATTTATACCACCCAAATTTAGCATAGCGAAAAATATGACCACTGGCCAGCGCTTGGTGTTTCTGCTGACGCTGAAAGTTGAGCACATCTGATCAGCTGTATCAACACCCCCTTTGGTTTCATTATAAAATGTAATAATCTCTGGTTTTTGTTGTGCTTCAGATTTAGGATTGATGGCATCATCATTATGAAGCATTGAGAGAAGAAGTACATTTTTTTTTTCGCGTGGTAGATGGGAAACCAAAACCTTTCCATCATGGAATGCAAACATACTGCTGTACTGTTTTCTCCCTGTCACAGTAACAAGCTGTGGCGGCAATTCTCTTTTCTTTTTTCTTACAGTTCCGACATATTAAAGCTTCTGCGTTTTTAGATAATCAATAAGATCACAATTTGAAAACCAATTATCAGCAGTTATATTGCGACCTGATCCAAATAAGGGCTCAGACATTCTTTTCACAACATCAGTGGGTTTGTTGCTGACACAGTAAGGACCATCTGGCTGTTTTCCAGCATAAATTTCAATGTTGTATATGTAGGTCTTACTGGCATCAACAAGGGCATACATTTTTATTCCGTATTTTCTAGGTTTTGATGGTATGTATTGACGAAATGCGCCTCTGCCACAAAAACCAGGGAGCATTTAGTCAATTGTGACATTTGCCCCAGGAAGATAGTTTATCTTACAGTTTTCCACAAATTTTTGGAATACATCGCGAATTGGAGCAAGCCGGTCATATGTTTTACGTTCGGTTCGGGTAGTTCTGTCATCAAACCGAAGCCAACGAATTAGAATCTTGAATCTTTTTAGAGACATACCAAGGCTACATTTTTCAATTCCATCACTTTCTATACCCCAAAGTTCCTCCAAACTTTGCCGATTTGCCCTATAAGCTCCTGCAAGGTACAGTAATCCAAAAAAAGCACGCAGTTCGATTTCATCCATGGGCTTCAGGATTCTGTCACAGATGAACTTGTGCTTTATATTGTCTATATATTGATTTGTGTATATGTGACAATAGAGTCCAGAATGTCATCTGTGAAAAAAGTATTCCAGCATTCAGCTGCAGTTTTTGCATTACGTGCTGTTCCCATAACTGCAGGAAGGTTAGTGATAATGTTATGAGGTTCCATACATTTTTTTATGGGTGGATTCTTGTTCCATTTGTTTTTTTTTTAATCTTTTCCCATATAATAAGATTCTATATCTTCTTCCTCCTCATCACTGTCACCATCTTGCTCTGTTTCAGAATTTAGTTCACAGACTTCCACCTCATCATGAGAATCAATCTCACTTTCTTCAAAATCCTCATTCATTGTGGGGTCTGCATCATCGTCATCATCTAACAGCATGTTTCTCACTTCCTCAAGATGATGGGGTTTTGAAAGATCATACATTTTCTTCTCCATTTCAGAAGATAATCTGAAGCAAGAGAGAGAATATGCATTAGGGAACAATGTGCCTGAGAAGCACACTTTCATTTGTAAGAAAATCTGCCTTATTTATATGAAATATCCACAAACCTTTCTCTATCCATTCATAAAACAAGCTAAATAAACAATAGTAATGACTAAAAACATTACATACCAACCATATAAAGTGTGATGTGTTCGGGACCAATGAGCCTGAGAATCCAGCACAGCTATATCTTCCTTCCTTAACCCCTTCATGACCCAGCCTATTTTGACCTTAAAGACCTTGCCGTTTTTTGCAATTCTGACCAGTGTCCCTTTATGAGGTAATAACTCAGGAACGCTTCAACGGATCCTAGCGGTTCTGAGATTGTTTTTTCGTGACATATTGGGCTTCATGTTAGTGGTAAATTTAGGTCAATAAATTCTGCGTTTATTTGTGATAAAAACGGAAATTTGGCGAAAATTTTGAAAATTTTGCAATTTTTACATTTTGAATTTTTATTCTGTTAGACCAGAGAGTTATGTGACACAAAATAGTTAATAAATAACATTTCCCACATGTCTACTTTACATCAGCACAATTTTGGAAACAAAATTTTTTTTGCTAGAAAGTTATAAGGGTTAAAATTTGACCAGCGATTTCTCATTTTTACAACGAAATTGACAAAACCATTTTTTTTAGGGACCACCTCACATTTGAAGTCAGTTTGAGGGGTCTATATGGCTGAAAATGCCCAAAAGTGACATCATTCTAAAAACTGCACCCCTCAAGGTACTCAAAACCACATTCAAGAAGTTAATTAACCCTTCAGGTGCTTCACAGCAGCAGAAGCAACATGGAAGGAAAAAATGAACATTTAACTTTTTAGTCACAAAAATTATCTTTTAGCAACAATTTTTTTATTTTCCCAATGGTAAAAGGAGAAACTGAACCACGAAAGTTGTTGTCCAATTTGTCCTGAGTACGCTGATACCTCATATGTGGGGGTAAACCACTGTTTGGGCACTCGGCAGGGCTCGGAAGGGAAGGCGCGCCATTTGACTTTTTGAATGGAAAATTAGCTCCAATTATTAGCGGACACCATGTCGCGTTTGGAGAGCCCCTGTGTGCCTAAACATTGGAGCTCCCCCACAAGTGACCCCATTTTGGAAACTAGACCCCCCAAGGAACTTATCTAGTTGCATATTGAGCACTTTAAACCCCCAGGTGCTTCACAGAAGTTTATAACGCAGAGCCATGAAAATAAAAAATAATTTTTCTTTCCTCAAAAATGATTTTTTAGCCTGGAATTTCCTATTTTGCCAAGGGTAATAGGAGAAATTGGACCCCAAATGTTGTTGTCCAGTTTGTCCTGAGTACGCTGATACCCCATATGTGGCGGTAAACCACTGTTTGGGCGCACGGCAGGGCTCGGAAGGGAAGGCACGCCATTTGGCTTTTTAAATGGAAAATTAGCTCCAATCATTAGCGGACACCATGTCACGTTTGGAGAGCCCCTGTGTGCCTAAACATTGGAGATCCCCCAGAAATGACCCCATTTTGGAAACTAGACCCCCAAAGGAACTAATCTAGATGTGGGGTGAGGACTTTGAACCCCCAGTGCTTCACAGACGTTTATAACGCAGAGCCATGAAAATAAAAATAAAAAATTATTTTCTCAAAAATGATCTTTTAGCCTGCAATTTTTTATTTTCCCAAGGGTAACAGGAGAAATTTGACCCCAAAAGTTGTCGTCCAGTTTCTCCTGAGTACGCTGATACCTTATATGTGGGGGTAAACCACTGTTTGGGCACATGCCGGGGCTCGGAAGTGAAGTAGTGACGTTTTGAAAAGCAGACTTTGATGGAATGCTCTGTGGGCGTCACGTTGCGTTTGCAGAGCCCCTGATGTGGCTTAACAGTAGAAACCCCCCACAAGTGACCCCATTTTGGAAACTAGACCCCGAAAGGAACTTATCTAGATGTGTGGTGAGCACTTTGAACCCCCAAGTGCTTCACAGAAGTTTTTAATGCAGAGCCGTGAAAATAATAAATACGTTTTCTTTCCTCAAAAATAATTATTTAGCCCAGAACTTTTTAATTTTCCCAAGGGTAACAGGAGAAATTTGACCCCAATATTTGTTGTCCAGTTTCTCCTGAGTACGCTGATACCCCATGTGTGGAGGTAAACCACTGTTTGGGCACACGTCGGGGCTCAGAAGGGAAGTAGTGACTTTTGAAATGCAGACTTTGATGGAATGGTCTGCGGGCGTCACGTTGTGTTTGCAGAGCCCCTGGTGTGCCTAAACAGTAGAAACCTCCCACAAGTGACCCCATTTTAGAAACTAGACCCCCCAAGGAACTTATCTAGATATGTGGTGAGCACTTTGATCCCCCAAGTGCTTCACAGACGTTTACAACGCAGAGCCGTGAAAATAAAAAATCATTTTTCTTTCCTCAAAAATGATGTTTTAGCAAGCATTTTTTTATTTTCACAAGGGTAACAAAAGAAATTGGACCCCAGTAATTGTTGCGCAGTTTATCCTGAGTATGCTGGTACCCCATATGTGGGGGTAAACCGCTGTTTGGGCACACGTCGGGGCTTGGAATTGAGGAAGCACCATTTGACTTTTTGAATACGAGATTGGCTGGAATCAATGGTGGCGCTATGTTGCGTTTGGAGACCCCTGATGTGCCTAAACAGTGGTAACCCCTCAATTCTACCTCCAACCCTAACCCTAATCCCAACTGTAGCCATAACCCTAATCACAACCCTAACCACAATGCTAATTCCAACCCTAACCCTAAGGCTATGTGCCCACGTTGCGGATTCGTGTGAGATTTTTCAGCATCATTTTTGAAAAATCCGCGGGTAAAAGGCACTGCGTTTTACCTGCGGATTTTCTGCGGATTTTCAGTGTTTTTTGTGCGGATTTCACCTGCAGATTCCTATTGAGGAACAGGTGTAAAACGCTGCGGAATCCGCACAAAGAATTGACATGCTGCGGAAAATACAACGCAGCGTTTCCACGCGGTATTTTCCGCACCATGGGCACAGCGGATTTGGTTTTCCATAGGTTTACATGGTACTGTAAACCTGATGGAACACTGCTGCGAATCCGCAGCGGCCAATCCGCTGCGGATCCGCAGCCAAATCCGCACCGTGTGCACATAGCCTAATTCTAAAGGTATGTGCACACGCTGTGGAAAACGCTGCGGATCCGCAGCAGTTTCCCATGAGTTTACAGTTCAATGTAAACCTATGGGAAACAAAAATCGCTGTACACATGCTGCAGAAAAACTGCATGGAAACGCAGGGGTTTACATTCTGCAGCATGTCACTTCTTTCTACGGATTCCGCAGCGGTTTTACAACTGCTCAAATAGAAAATCGCAGTTGTAAAACCGCAGTGAAATGCGCAGAAAAAACGCGGTAAATCCGCCATAAATCCGCAGCGGTTTAGCAGAGGACCAGAATACGTGTGCACATATCAAAACCCTAGCCCTAACCCTAGCCCTAGCCCTAACCCTAACCCTACCCCTACACCTAACCCTACACCTAACCCTAGCCCTAACCCTAACCCTACTTTAACATTAGTGGAAAAAAAAATCTTTATTTTTTTATTGTCCCTACCTATGGGGGTGACAAAGGGGGGGGGGTCATTTATTATTTTTTTTATTTTGATCACTGAGATAGATTATATCTCAGTGATCAAAATGCACTTTGGAACGAATCTGCCGGCCGGCAGATTCGGCGGGCGCACTGCTCATGCGCCCGCCATTTTGGAAGATGGCCGCGCCCAGGGAGAAGACGGACGGACCCCGGCAGGATCGGTAAGTATGATGGGGTGGGGAGGAGCACGGGGGGATCGGAGCATGGGGGGGTGGATCGGAGCGCCGGAGGGGTGGAGCGAAGCACGGGGGGTGGAACGGAGCACGGGGGGTGGAACAGAGCACGGGGGGTGGATCGGAGTGCAGGGGGGGTGATTGGAGCACGGGGTGGGTGATTGGAGCACAGGGGGAGCGGACAAGAGCACGGGGGAGCGGAGCACAGGACGGAGGGGAGCCGGAGCAGTGTACCGGACAGATCGGAGGGCTGGGGGGGCGATCGGTGGGGTGGGGCACATTAGTGTTTTCAGCTATGGCCGATGATATTGGAGCATCGGCCATGGCTGGATTGTAATATTTCACCAGTTATAATAGGTGAAATATTACAAATCGCTCTGATTGGCAGTTTCACTTTCAACAGCCAATCAGAGCGATCGTAGCCACTGGGGGGTGAAGCCACCCCCCCCCTGGGCTAAACTACCACTCCCCCTGTCCCTGCAGATCGGGTGAAATGGGAGTTAACCCTTTCACCCGATCTGCAGGGACGTGATCTTTCCATGACGTCACATAGGCGTCATGGGTCGGATTGGCACCGACTTTCATGACGCCTACGTGGCGTCATGGGTCGGGAAGGGGTTAAAGGGAAGGTGCCACGAGTTTTCTTGTATTTTGTTTTTTGTGAAATTAAGCTTAAAATAGTAATTAAAATGTATTAATGCAATGTTTGCACTGTTTGCAAACATTTCTATATGAAAAATATTATATACTAGCTGAAGAGCCCGGCGTTGCCTGGGCATAGTAAATATCTGTGGTTAGTTATAGCACCTCACTTCTCTTATTTTCCCATCATGCCTCTCATTTTCCCAATCACATCTTTCATTTTCCCCCTCACATCTCTCATTTTCTCCCTCACTCCTCTCATTCCCCCCTAACACTTGTCATTTCAACCTCACATCTGCCATTTTCTGATCACTCCACTATTTTTCCTCACTCCTCTCATTTTGCACTCACACCTTTTCATTTTCACCTCACACCTCTCATTTTTACCTCATCATCTCAGTATATACATGTTTGTCATCTCCCTTATATATAGTATACATCTGTATGTCATCTCCTGTATATAGTATATACCTGTATGTCATCTCCCCTCTATATAGTATATACCTGCTGTGTGTCATCTCCTCTATATAGTATATACCTGAATGTCATCTCCTCCTGTATATAGTATATACCTGTGTGTCATCTCCCCTGTATATAGAATATATGTGTGTCATCTCCTCCTGTATATAGTATATACCTGCATGTCATCTTCTATATATAGCATATACCTGTATTTCATCTCCTCCTGTATATAGTATATACCTGTAGGTCATCTGCTCCTGTATATAGTGTATACCTGTGTCATCTCCTCCTGTATATAGTATATACCTGTATGCCATCTCCTCCTGTGTATATATATGTACCTGTATGTCATCTCCTCCTCTATATAGTATATACCTGTGTGTCATCTCTCCTGTATATAGTATATATCTGTGTGTCATCTCCCCTGTATATAGTATATACCTGTGTGTCATCTCCTCCTGTATTAGACCTCGTTCACACGTTATTTGCTCAGTATTTTTACCTCAGTATTTGTAAGCTAAATTGGCAGCCTGGTAAATCCCCAGCCAACAGGAAGCCCTCCCCCCTGGCAGTATATATTAGCTCACACATACACATAATAGACAGGTCATGTGACTGACAGCTGCCGTATTTCCTATATGGTACATTTGTTGTAGTTTGTCTGCTTATTAATCAGATTTTTATTTTTGAAGGATAATACCAGACTTGTGTGTGTTTTAGGGCGAGTTTCGTTTGTCAAGTTGTGTGTGTTGAGTTGCATGTGGTGACATGAATGTAGCGACTTTTGTGAGATGAGTTTTGTGTGGCAACATGCGTGTAGCAACTTTTTGTGTGGTGAGTTGCATGTGACAGGCTAGTGTAGCAAGTTGTGTGCAGCAAGTTTTGCGCATGGCGAGTTTTGCGCGTGGCGAGTTTTATGTGTGGTGCCTTTTGAGTATGTGCAAGTTTTGTGTGAGGCAACTTTTGCATGTGTTGCAACTTTTGTGCATGTGGCAATTTTTCCGCGTGTGCAAGTTTTGCGTGTGGCGAGTTTTCCATGAGGTGAGTTTTGCACTTGTGGCGAGTTTTGCAAGAGACTAGTTTTTGCATGTGGCGAGTTCTGCGCGTGGCGAGTCATGAGCGGCGACTTTTGTGTTTCGACTTTTATGTGGCGAGGTTGGTGTATGTGTGGTGAAATATGTGCTGAGGGTGGTATATGTGTTCAAGCACGTGGTAGTGTGTGGCGCATTTTGTGTGTGTGTTCATATCCCCGTGTGTGGTGAGTATCCCATGTCGGAGCCCCACCTTAGCAACTGTACGGTATATACTCTTTGGCGCCATCGCTCTCATTCTTTAAGTCCCCCTTGTTCACATCTGGCAGCTGTCAATTTGCCTCCTACACTTTTCCTTTCATTTTTTCCCATTATGTAGATAGGGGCAAAATTGTTTGGTGAATTGGAACGCGCGGGGTTAAAATTTCGCCTCACAACATAGCCTATGACGCTCTCGGGGTCCAGACGTGTGACTGTGCAAAATTTTGTGGCTGTAGCTGCGACGGTGCAGATGCCAATCCCGGACATACACACACACACACACACACACACATTCAGCTTTATATATTAGATTTTTCTACAAATATACATATTTGCCACTAGGGGGAGCATTTTCCATTTTAGACCTCAAGCAGCTATAGTAAGATTTACCAGCAGCAAAATTGGGGCAGTAACTGCTGACATCACCATTTCCCTCCCCTTTTGGGTGGTCTAATATCCCTGGGGCAGAATGAAGAGCAGCATCACAGGGCAGCACCATTTTGTGTGTGACTGCCCTGTGACCTGCTATCACCAGCAGTTACTGCATCAGAGGTACAGCTTGTTTGCAGAGGAGCAGAACACAGTGGGCTCAGCAGCATTTTTTGTGAATAACATTCTTGCCATCCCCCTTCCCCCACCTTAATCCCTGTCCTGTCAGCTGCCCTGCTCTCTCTCTCTCTCTCCAGGTGTCACCTCCCTCTCTGCAGGCTGTGAGTGCAGCTTACCCGAGATCACAGGGACTGTGTGTGAGGGGGAGGCAGAGACACAGGAGGAGAAGCACACAGGGCAGCGTGTGAGGAGCAGAGGATGTGTGTCCACTGTGCCCAGGACGTGCCTGCCTGGAGTACAGAGGAGCAGTGAGCGCTTCTTCTGTCCTGCGATAGAGAGTAAGTGGAGCTCGGCAGATAGCACAGGGCTATAATAAAATGGCAGCTAGTCACACCTACAGCAGTGAGTTGTGCAGCCCACAGAGGCGTGCCCAGCTCACTGCTAATGCTGCTGCAATGTTACAGATAGGGTCAGCGCCGGTCTATTATCTCCTATGTCCATGGGGTGCCATAATCTGACACTGATAGTGCCCTGCTACTGCTACAAAACCAAGATGTCAGCCCCCAGTGCATTCTTTAAACTCGTATAACACATGAAATCTGTTTCACATGCATTTCAAACTTGCTTTTAGCAGCATGTTATGCTACATTACAGTGATTTATTAATGACCTACAAACGCGGTACCTTCCCTTGAAGCTCTGCAGACCAACTGTGTTATCAGGTTTCACACAGCAGCTAGAGCCAGGAGACTATCTAGAGGGAGGGGGATTCCTGAAAATCTGGTGAGAAGGGAGAAATGAAAGTAGAAGAGCTGCACCTGTCAGATCCATTGTTCCTGACGGAGGGTTAAGGAGGCCGTAATGGCACAGCGAATATAAAAATCGTAGAGTAGGACTACCCCAAGAGAATGCCGTGATGTGGCGGGGTGGCTCAAAGAATTGATCATTTGTTTGCTAAATGTCTCATTTTGATATACAGTCAGAAATTAATATGTGCATGTGCACTTTTCGTATTGCGTTCTGACCACAAGCAGCGCTGGCTTCTCCCTTTTGTTATCAAAATATGATACGTACTTTTGCTCCTTTTTCAGGCAAGTTTTCTCACACAATGTTGATGCTAGGAGTTCTGAATAGTGATGAGCGAGTATACTCATTGCTCGGGTTTTCCCGAGCACGCTCGGGTGGTCTTCGAGTATTTGTTAGTGCTCGGAGATTTAGTTTTCCTTGCCGCAGCTGCATGATTTACGGCTGCTAGACAGGCTGAATACATGTGAGGAATGCCTGTTTGTTAGGGAATGCCCACATGTATTCAGGCTGTCCAGCAGCCGTAAATCATGCAGCTGAGGCGACGAAAACTAAATCTCCGAGCACTAACAAATACTCGGAGATCACCCGAGCGTGCTCGGGAAAACCCGAGCAACGAGTATACTCACTCATCATTAGTTCTGAAGCCTTTTTTGATTGTTACAAATCTCCAAAATGTTTTTTTACGATAATACTGTTCTTGATAGAGGGTAGTTCAAGGAAAACTGGCACTGGGCTTTCAGCTCAATTAAGCACTGGATGGACTATGATACTCAAATTTATATTTATTTTTCTTGTTATATCTTGAAGTTTTCACTTTGCAAAAGTAACATTCACTGGACTGATCTCTTGGCTCTTGCCAAACTATAGATGTATCAAATGGTATATTATCACGTTATATTCCTCAACATCCGTAAACTCTTGGCATACTGCTTGCACACCGTAAGGAGCCCAAGACTTATCTTGATCACCAAGTTTTACTTAGAAATATGCAAAATATGCTGAATTTCCTTTCATAGGGAATGGTGAAAGAGCCACAGGTATAACAATAGGAGTCAGGGCTGTTTAGGCACTTACGAGACAGACATCATGCGAAAGAAAGGAAGTAAGTGTGTAAATAAATAAATAAATAAATTCTGCTAACCCCTTGTACATAGTTTCAGAATACGTTTCACCATATAGTGCAGCACACAACCTCTCCCCACACTGTCTCATGCATAACTGAATAGGCTGGACAAATAACAACTTATTGCCGGTTGCCCAGGTTGTCCTAAGCCCCTGTGCGCACTGTGTTACTACTGTAGCCAGTCACTGAGCTCAGCGGTGCCGCACACTGAGCTTTTGTGCCATCAACTTCTGCATGAGCAATGAGTTCACTGATATTAGTGATGCAGTCACAACACCGGAAGCGGAGCTGTATCAGGAAGCTGGCACTGTTCCCAGGAAGAGTGAGCAACTGCTGAGTTTGTTATTTTATGTACTATACACACATTTGGGATCACATATTAAAAGTAGTCATCCTTTTCAAAGCGAACATTTCAGCTAATTTATACTTATCGAAATACAGCATTTATTGAAAACATCTGTGATGAAACATATTTGACAGCATGTAAATTAGAAAAATAAGCAAAAACCTGTCAGCTCCCTGATTGAGGAATCCAAGCAAAGGAATCCAGCAGTGCAGCAGGAAGACTAATCAAATACAGAAAAAATCCAGCTTGGCGGGATTTAAACCCAGGACTCCAGCGCTGCAAGGCTGCTGTGCTAACCACTGTGCTGCCCATGTTGGTCTAGCTCTAGCAGATGCATGTCAGACAGTAAGGTTTTTAGTCATTGCATATTGTAATAAACATTTCATCAGCATCATACACCCTTTACTGTCAAAGACAATCGTGGCAAGCTACAGTAGCTACAGAGTTTAAAAACATGAAAAAACATTAAAAACATGTATAACTATTGCAATAAAAACAAATACGCATGATTTAGATGATTGTAACAGAGAGAAAAAGTAGGAGAGTTATTCACAATGATATACAGTATAAGGTCGTATTTAATATTCATGCCTAATGGAATCCTGGTTTGTAATAAATAAATCCACCAGAAATTTAGATTCAAAAGTTTCTCGAGGTAGTCCCCTCCCCTGTGTGGTTTATTGATGAGTTCAATACCTATAACTTGGCATATTGTAGTATCCCCATTGTGGTATACAGAAAAATTTTAACATTTTCATGCGGCTGAACATCTAAAGACCAATTTATTTGTAGCATCTGACAAATGACATCTAATTCTTGATTTAAGAGGGCCGCTAATGCAGCTAACATATATTGCACATTGAACAAGCAATTAAATAAACTATATATGTCAAATTGCAAATTATAAATTACACAGATCTACAAAAAATTTTTTTTGTAAACATAGCAGGTGACTTTGTACTTTTCTGAATCATCTTTTTGTCCTGCTTTAAAAAAAAGGAACATACCGTATATACTCGAGTATAAGCCGAGATTTTCAGCCCAAATTTTTGGGCTGAAAGTGCCCCTCTCGGCTTATACTCGAGTCAAGGTGGGTGGCAGGGTCTGCGGGTGAGGGGGTGAGGGCGCTGAGGCATACTTGCCTGCTTCCAGCGATCCTGGCGCTCCCCCTGCCGTCCCACGGTCTTCGATGCTGCAGCTCTTCCCCTCTTCAGCGGTCACGTGGGACCGCTCATTAGAGAAATGAATAAGCGGCTCCACCTCCCATAGGGGTGGAGCCACATATTCATTTCTCTAATCAGCGGTAACGGTGACCGCTGATAGAGGAAGAAGCTGTGGCACCGAAGACCAGCTGAGCGGGAGAAGGAGCCAGACACCGGGACCAGGTAAGTATCGCATAGTTACCTGTCCACGTTCCAGCCGCCGGGCGCAGCTCCGTCTTCCCGGCATCTATCTGCACTGACTGTGCAGGTCAGAGGGCGCGATGACGCATATAGTGTGCGCGGCGCCCTCTGCCTGATCAGTCAGAGCGGAGAGACGCCGAGACCGGACGCTGGGAGCTGCAAGCAAGAAAGGTGAGTATGATTTTTTTTTTTTTTTATTGCAGCAGCAGCAGCGGCACAGATTTATGTGGAGCATCTATGGGGAAATATGAATGGTGCAGAGCACTATATGGCACAGCTATGGGGAAATATGAACGGTGCAGAGCACTGTATGGCAGAGCACTGTATGGCAGAGCTATGGGGCAATATGAACGGTGCAGAGCACTATATGGCAGAGCTGTGGGGCAATATGAACGGTGCAGAGCACTATATGGCAGAGCTATGGGGCAATATGAACGGTGCAGAGGACTATGTGGCACAGCTATGGGGAAATATGAACGGTGCAGAGCACTATATGGCACAGCTATGGGGAAATATGAACGGCGCAGAGCATTATATGGCAGAGCTATGGGGCAATATGAACGGTGCAGAGCACTATGTGGCACAGCTATGGGGAAATATGAATGGTGCAGAGCACTATATGGCAGAGCTATGGGGCAATATGAACGGTGCAGAGCACTATATGGCACAGCTATGGGGCAACAATGAACGGTGCAGAGCACTATATGGCAGAGCTATTGGGAAATATGAACGGTGCAGAGCACTATATGGCACAGCTATGGGGCAATAATGAACATGCAGAGCACTATATGGCACAGCTATGGGGCAAGAATGATCTATTTTTATTTTTGAAATTCACCGGTAAATGCTGCATTTCCACCCTAGGCTTATACTCGAGTCAATAAGTTTTCCCAGTTTTTTGTGGCAAAATTAGGGGGGTCGGCTTATACTCGGGTCGGCTTATACTCGAGTATATACAGTAGTTTTTCTGCAGCACGTATAGCTTCCATGGAGCAGCATCATTTTTATAAGGTATAGGAATTATACTAGTGACATTAAGAAAACAGTAATCGACTTATCAGAAAAAATGCTTCACCTTACAAACCAGTTTTAATTGAACCAAAATAATTTCACATGCAAAATAGAAAACAAAATATGAGCAGAAATTAAAAGTGCTTGACATTAGACTGCAGTTGATACGATTTTTTAGGGTTGTCCCTCTATAACATCCAACAGTAGTCTGCCATCGTTGAGTCATTCCAAAAACCCTGGTAGCGATGTTCCATTACTTTACTGTCCTGGTGAAACCACTCGCCTTGTTCATCGCTTACATTCCCAAGATTTTGAGGGAAGAAATCTAAATGTGAATGCAAAAAGTGCATTTTCAGAAACATGCGACATCCAAAACACTGACATGCATTTAGCAGTTCTGCAACACCTTCAACATATTCTGGAGATTTTTGTTTTCCTAAGAAGTTTTCACAGAGCCACTTGAAGCTTTTCCACGAACTCAATTCTGTATCATTTAGAGTTCCTTTTAACACATCATCTCTCATAAGCTCTCTGATCTAAGGACCAACAAATAACCTTTCCTTCAGTTTTGCTGGTGAAATGCTAGAGAATTTCTGTGAAATGTAATGGAACCCTTGAGAATTTCCCTTTGCCATGGCATTCACAAAGTTTTTAATCAATCCCAACTTTATATGTCGTGGAGGAAGACATTTTTTTGTTGTTGAAGCAACTAAAGGATTATGCTGGACATTGTCTCTACATGGAGCATAGATGTTTCTCTGTACCCAATCACAGTGAACATAATGCTCTACTGTATTTCTACTGTCCCATAAACACAAGAAGTAACAATATTTTGTGAAACCTCCTTGCATTCCCATTAGCAGAACAATCACTTTCAAATCTCCACAGATATTCCATTGACAATGCTGATATTGTATAACATCCCAAATAGCTGACAGAGTTTCATAACTTTCCTTTAGATGACATGAGTGAGCAATAGGGATTGATGGTTTCATATTTCCATTGTGAAGCAACACTGCTTTCAAACTTGTCTGGGATGAGTCAATAAACAATTGCCAATCTGCAACAAAATACTCTTGATTCACTTCTTCAAAGAGTTCATTCACATTGTTACAGTACACCGTTGGTACATCAACTGTAAAAAATTGTGTTAAAGTGTTACTTCTGTTTCGGTAATAACACACTTTGACATCATCATGAAGAAGATTCTTCTGTTTCAAAACATGCAAGAAGTTCAGCTTTATCTTTTGACATTGAAAGGTCTCTGATGAGATCATTTAATTCATGTTGAGTAAAGAGTTCTGGCTGCTCGGCTGCTCCATCAGGCACATACTCGGCTTGACTTGAGGTCTCCATGTCTTCGTCAGTAGCTTCAGCTCCATAGTCTTCATATTCTACTTCATTTTCATCCAATCCAAACAACGGTGGTACAGGAACTGACAAGGTACCATCCTGTGGAACTTGCCTAATCGCAGATCCAAGTTCAGGTAATTAATCTTATGTTTGTTCTTCGTAGAAAAGCCCTTCAGTTCGACAAAAACAAAAGTAGAAGTCATCACTATGATTTTTGGCTTCTCTCTAAATCATGGGAACCTGCAAATGGCATAGCCACTTTCCTGATATTCAACCAGTCACAAAGACCATTTGAACAACTTGAGCATATCACATGAGGGGCCCAGCTTTTGTCTTGATCACCAAGCGAATACTTAAAGTACATCTGGTACATCTTTTTAATATCATGAGTGATTGAACATACTTGGCCTTTTGGTTTAAAAGAACCACACACATAACAGAATCTATTTCAATGATTGATACACTGTCAGGGCATTTTTCTCCTTAAATCAGATAAAAAAGTAGAGTAAGTTCAGTTCAATGTTGGTGACAAACTAAAAAAAAAAATGTTGTGAGCTGACCTACTATATGTAGACATTTCCCCAGAGATGACAGAGGCAGCTTGCATTTAGAACTGATTTTACTGGTGGATAACTATATACAGTTGTGAGGTAAACGGGTCAGCCCATTCCTTACAGATGACAATTTGCAGGCTGTTTCTCAGTGTGATATTGGCTGCTTTCAGGTTTTCTCTCTGTGGAGACTCTCACTCAGTTACACCTCAGTGGCTGAGCTGTTTTCTTCCCTCTGAGCTGACTTGCCCTCCATTGAAAATCCTCTCACAATGGCAGCTGTCCACTGCTTTCTATCTCCCTGTGGCAGGGCTCAGATCCCTGTAGTGGCCTGTCTCCTTTCAGAGTCTCACATACCAGTCCTTGCTGCCATCACCATCCTTTTCTTACTGACTCAAATCTTACCACCTCATAACAGTTAGCTCCTCTCCATAACATGTGACTTTCCGAGAAGCAGTCATTGGTTGACTGCACTGTCAATACTCCTTCCCATAAAACTCACTAAAACCTTTACTGATGTTGTCCCTGTAAGAAAATTCACAAGTAAGTAAGACAAGCAAAGAAATTGGAATAACACAGAAAAAAACACATACATTGAAAATGCAGAAATAACGTAATAACAAAAATACTTCTATCTCAGAAATTTTATGTGATAAATAGTGTTGAGCGATACCGTCCGATACTTGAAAGTATCGGTATCGGATAGTATCGGCCGATACCCGAAAAATATCGGATATCGCCGATACCGATATCTGATACCAATACAAGTCAATGGGACATCAAGTATCGGAATGTATCCTGATGGTTCCCAGGGTCTGAAGGAGAGGAAACTCTCCTTCAGGCCCTGGGATCCATAGTGAGGTGTAAAATAAAGAATTAAAATAAAAAATATTGATATGCTCACCTCTCCGGCGGCCCCTGGACATCACGCTGGTAACCGGCCGGCTTCTTTGTTTAAAATGAGCGCCTTTAGGACCTGCGAATGACGACGCGGCTTCTGATTGGTCGCGTGCCGCCTATGTGACCGCCACGCGACCAATCAGAAGCCGCGACATCATTCGCAGGTCCTCAATTCCTAGAATTAGGAGTTTAGTGAATGAGAATGACATCGCGGCTTCTGATTGGTCGCGTGGCGGTCACATGGGCGGCACGCAACCAATCAGAAGCCGCGACATCATTCTCAGGTCCTAAAGGCGCTCATTTTAAACAAAGAAGCCGGCCGGTTACCAGCGTGATGTCCAGGGGCCGCCGGAGAGGTGAGCATATCAATATTTTTTATTTTAATTCTTTATTTTACACATCCCTATTGATCCGATACCGATACCCGATACCACAAAAGTATCGGATCTCGGTATCGGAATTCCGATACCGCAAGTATCGGCCGATACCCGATACTTGCGGTATCGGAATGCTCAACACTAGTGATAAAGCAAAACTAAGCATATTTTTTGAATCAGCACATCAAACTCCATAAAACAGACATACAGTCATGGCCAAAAGTATGAACACCCCTGCAATTCTGTCAGAAAATACTCAGTTTCTTCCTGAAAATAATTGTAAACACAAATTCTTTGGTATTATTATCTTCATTTAATTTGTCTTAAATGAAAAAACACAAAAGAGAATGAAGCAAAAAGCAAAACATTGATCATTTCACACAAAACTCCAAAAATGATCCAGACAAAAGTATTGGCACCCTCAGCCTAATACTTGGTTGCACAACCTTTAGCCAAAATAACTGCGACCAACCGCTTCCGGTAACCATCAATGAGTTTCTTACAATGCTCTGCTGGAGTTTTAGACCATTCTTTTTTGGCAAACTGCTCCAGGTCCCTGATATTTGAAGGGTGCCTTCTCCAAACTGCCATTTTTAGATCTCTCCACCGGTGTTCTATGGGATTCAGGTCTGGACTCATTGCTGGCCACCTTAGAAGTCTCCAGTGCTTTCTCTCAAACCATTTTCTAGTGCTTTTTAAAGTGCGTTTTGGGTCATTGTCCTGCTGGAAGGCCCATGACCTCTGAGGGAGACCCAGCTTTCTCACACTAGGCCCTACATTATGCTGCAAAATTTGTTGGTACTCTTCAGACTTCATAATGCCATGCACACGGTCAAGCAGTCCAGTGCCAGAGGCAGCAAAGCAACCCCAAAACATCAGGGAACCTCCGCCATGTTTGACTGTAGGGACCGTGTTCTTTTCTTAGAATGCCTCTTTTTTTCTCCTGTAAACTCTATGTTGATGCCTTTGCCCAAAAAGCTCTACTTTTGTCTCATCTGACCAGAGAACATTCTTCCAAAACATTTTAGGATTTTTCAGGTTAGTTTTGGCAAACTCCAGCCAGGATTTTTTATGTCTCGGGGTAAGAAGTGGGGTCTTCCTGGGTCTCCTACCATACAGTCCCTTTTCATTCAGACGCCGATGGATAGTACGGGTTGACACTGTTGTACCCTGGACTTCAGGGCAGCTTGAACTTGCTTGGATGTTAGTTGAGGTTCTTTATCCAACATCCGCACAATCTTGTGTTGAAATCTCTTGTCAATTTTTCTTTTCATCCACATCTAGGGAGGTTAGCCATGGTGCCATGGGCTTTACACCTCTTGATGACACTGCGCACGGTAGACACAGGAACATTCAGGTCTTTGGAGATGGACTTGTAGCCTTGAGATTGCTCATGCTTCCTCACAATTTGGTTTCTCAAGTCCTCAGACAGTTCTTTGGTCTTCTTTCTTTTCTCCATGCTCAATGTGGTACTCACAAGGACACAGGACAGAGGTTGAGTCAGCTTTAATTCATGTCAACTGGCTGCAAGTGTGATTTAGTTATTGCCAACACCTGTTAGGTGCCACAGGTAAGTTATAGGTGCTGTTAATTACACAAATTAGAGAAGCATCACATGATTTTTCGAACGGTGCCAATACTTTTGTCCACCCCCTTTTTTATGTTTGGTGTGGAATTATATCCAATTTGGCTTTAGGAAAATTCTTTTTGTGTTTTTTTCATTTAAGACAAATTAAATGAAGATAATAATATCGAAGAATTTGTGATTGCAATCATTTTCAGGAAGAAACTGAGTATTATCTGACAGAATTGCAGGGGTGTTAATACTTTTGGCCATGATTACCTTTGCTGATGATTTTTTTGTGTTGACTAGTGCTATTAATTTTATGTCTTATTTGTGACTGTCGAAGTGAAATGAGTGGAATTCACTATGTTTGCAGCCTGTACAAATGTTGTGCCCGCATTTGAAAAATCCTTTAGTATGAAGCCAGTTGTTTTTAAATTTATTGTCATAATTTAAATAAAAACTTGGTGAAAAAATGTTTCCTAGGGTAGGAGCTTTTTTAGCAGAAAATCTGACCGGATTAGCTAGAACAGTCATAAGTTTCTTGTCCTGATATAACATATATCATGAGTCTTTAACAGTAAAGAGCATATATTGCCAATAAAATGGTCATTACAATATGAAAACGCATCTGCTAGACCAACTTTCCCGATCTAGGGGTTGTGAAATCCATGCTATTTCTGTTGATTTTGTATATACTGCAATAAAGCCATGTTTTTAGAGGATCCTTGAAGCTGCTTTTTTTCTGCATTTGATAGTTGAAAGCATAGCTGGGAACAAGGTGACAGGTTCTAAAAGACATGTCCCTGCAGGACGCCCCCCGCCAGCTCACCATGACTGACAGGTCTCTCCCTGTGTGTGTACAGTGTCACCTTATCCAGATATTCAACTATGTATTTTCACTGAAATGCAACAATGTTTCATGGTAAAACATAGATATATGTAAATCAGGGCCAGACCTCTGATTCACACTTCTCTGTTTCATGTTGGTCCGGGTAGATTGAATCACCGGACAGGTTATCTGTAACAAAAGTATTTAAAAAAAATAATTGTAAAACAATTTTAAGTGACAGATGAAAAATGTCTTATCTATTGCAATGATTGCATACGAGAAAATCATTAAAGTCTGCCTGTGTCTGCTTTCTTTTTACTATCATATTACCGCATTTATTATGTGTTGAGCAAAGTTATATGTCTGTCATAACTAGACAGTAAAACACATTTCCATAGCAGGATTAAGTTGGAATGCTTACCGATCACTATTGCTGGTCAGGAGGTAGAGCCGGTGGAGAGTTACAAATATTTGGGGGTCCATTTGGATAGCAAACTGGACTGGAGATGCCACTCAGAGTTTGTCTACAAGAAGGGGATGAGCAGATTGTATTTCCTAAGGAAACTAAGGTCTTTTAACCCCTTCCCGACCTTTGACGCCACGTAGGCGTCATGAAAGTCGGTGCCAATCCGACCCATGACGCCTATGCGGCGTCATGGAAAGATCGCGTCCCTGCAGGCCGGGTGAAAGGGTTAACTCCCATTTCACCCGATCTGCAGGGACAGGGGGAGTGGTAGTTTAGCCCAGGGGGGGTGGCTTCACCCCCTCGTGGCTACGATCGCTCTGATTGGCTGTTGAAAGTGAAACTGCCAATCAGAGCGATTTGTAATATTTCACCCATTATAACGGGTGAAATATTACAATCCAGCCATGGCCGATGCTGCAATATCATCGGCCATGGCTGGAAATACTAGTGTGCCCCCACCCCACCCCTCCGATCGCCCCCCCACCCCCCCGATCTGGCCGGTACACTGCTCCGGCTCCCCTCCGTCCAGTGCTCCGCTCCCCCCCGTGCTCGTGTCCACTCCCCCCGTGCTCCAATCACCCCCCCGTGCTCCAATCACCCCCCCTGCACTCCGATCCACCCCCCCCCCGTGCTCCGTTCCACCCCCCCGTGCTCCGTTCCAGCCCCCCCGTGCTCCGTTCCACGCCCCCCGTGCTCCGTTCCACCCCTCCCGCGCTCCGATTCCCCCCCCCCCCGTGCTCCGATCCCCCCCCCCGTGGTCCCCCCCCCGTGGTCCCCCCCCCCACCCTATCATACTTACCGATCCAGCCGTGGTCCCGTCCGTCTTCTCCCGGGCGCCGCCATCTTCCAAAATGGCGGGCGCATGCGCAGTGCGCCCGCCGAATCTGCCGGCCGGCAGATTCGTTCCAAAGTGCATTTTGATCACTGAGATAGATTATATCTCAGTGATCAAAATTAAAAAAATAATAAATGACCCCCCCCCTTTGTCACCCCCATAGGTAGGGACAATAAAAAAATAAAGAAATTTTTTTTTTTCCACTAATGTTAGAATAGGGTTAGGGTTAGGGGTAGGGTTAGGGGTAGGGCTAGGGTTAGGGTTAGGGGTAGGGTTAGGGGTAGGGGTAGGGGTAGGGTTAGGGCTAGGGTTAGGGTTAGGGTTAGGGGTAGGGTTAGGGGTAGGGTTAGGGGTAGGGTTAGGGGTAGGGTTAGGAATGTGCACACGTATTCTGGTCCTCTGCGGATTTTTCCGCTGCGGATTTGATAAATCCGCAGTGCTAAACCGCTGCGGATTTATGGCGGATTTACCGCGTTTTTTTCTGCGCATTTCACTGCGGTTTTACAATTGCAATTTTCTATTGGAGCAGTTGTAAAACCGCTGCGGAATCCGCACAAAGAAGTGACATGCTGCGGAATGTAAACCGCTGCGTTTCCGTGCAGTTTTTCCGCAGCATGTGTACAGTGATTTTTGTTTCCCATATGTTTACATTGAAATGTAAACTCATGGGAAACTGCTGCGGATCCGCAGCGTTTTCTGCAGCGTGTGCACATACCTTTAGAATTAGGCTATGTGCACACGGTGCGGATTTGGCTGCGGATTCGCAGCAGTGTTCCATCAGGTTTACAGTACCATGTAAACATATGAAAAACCAAATCCGCTGTGCCCATGGTGCGGAAAATACCGCGCGGGAACGCTGCGTTGTATTTTCCGCAGCATGTCAATTCTTTGTGCGGATTCCGCAGCGTTTTACACCTGTTCCTCAATAGGAATCCGCAGGTGAAATCCGCACAAAAAACACTGGAAATCCGCGGAAAATCCGCAGGTAAAACACAGTGCCTTTTACCCGCAGATTTTTCAAAAATGGTGCGGAAATATCTCACACGAATCCGCAACGTGGGCACATAGCCTTAGGGTTAGGGTTGGAATTAGGGTTGTGGTTAGGGTTAGGGGTGTGTTGGGGTTAGGGTTGTGGTTAGGGGTGTGTTGCGGTTAGGGTTGTGATTAGGATTATGGCTACAGTTGGGATTAGGGTTAGGGGTGTGTTGGGGTTAGTGTTGGAGTTAGAATTGAGGGGTTACCACTGTTTAGGCACATCAGGGGTCTCCAAACGCAACATGGCGCCACCATTGATTCCAGCCAATCTCGTATTCAAAAAGTCAAATGGTGCTCCCTCACTTCCGAGCCCTGACGTGTGCCCAAACAGTGGTTTACCCCCACATATGGGGTACCAGCATACTCAGGACAAACTGCGCAACAATTACTGGGGTCCAATTTCTCCTGTTACCCTTGTGAATCTAAAAAAATGCTTGCTAAAACATAATTTTTGAGGAAAGAAAAATGATTTTTTATTTTCACGGCTCTGCGTTGTAAACGTCTGTGAAGCACTTGGGGGTTCAAAGTGCTCACCACATATCTAGATAAGTTCCTTGGGGGGTCTAGTTTCTAAAATGGGGTCACTTGTGGGGGGTTTCTACTGTTTAGGCACACCAGGGGCTCTGCAAACGCAACGTGACACCCGCAGACCATTCCATCAAAGTCTGCATTTCAAAAGTCACTACTTCCCTTCTGAACCCCGACGTGTGCCCAAACAGTGGTTTACCCCCACATATGGGGTATCAGCATACTCAGGAGAAACTGGACAACAACTTTTGGGGTCCAATTTCTCCTGTAACCCTTGGGAAAATAAAAAATTCTGGGCTAAATAATTATTTTTGAGGAAAGAAAACGTATTTATTATTTTCACGGCTCTGCATTATAAACTTCTATGAAGCACTTGGGGGTTCAAAGTGCTCACCACACATCTAGATAAGTTCCTTTCAGGGTCTAGTTTCCAAAATGGGGTCACTTGTGGGGGGTTTCTACTGTTTAGGCACATCAGGGGCTCTGCAAACGCAACGTGACGCCCGCAGAGCATTCCATCAAAGTCTGCATTTCAAAACGTCACTACTTCAATTCCAAGCCCCGGCATGTGCCCAAACAGTAGTTTACCCCCACATATGGGGTATCACCGTACTCAGGAGAAACTGGACAACAAATATTGGGGTCAAATTTCTCCTGTTACCCTTGGGAAAATTAAAAAATTCTGGGCTAAATAATTATTTTTGAGGAAAGAAAACGTATTTATTATTTTCACGGCTCTGCATTATAAACTTCTATGAAGCACTTGGGGGTTCAAAGTGCTCACCACACATCTAGATAAGTTCCTTTGGGGGTCTAGTTTCCAAAATGGGGTCACTTGTGGGGGGTTTCTACTGTTAAGCCACATCAGGGGCTCTGCAAACGCAACGTGACGCCCACAGAGCATTCCATCAAAGTCTGCATTTCAAAACGTCACTACTTCACTTCCGAGCCCCGGCATGTGCCCAAACAGTGATTTACCCCCACATATGGGGTATCAGCGTACTCAGGAGAAACTGGACAACAACTTTTGGGGTCAAATTTCTCCTGTTACCCTTGGGAAAATAAAAAATTGCAGGCTAAAAGATCATTTTTGAGAAAATAATTTTTTTTTTTATTTTCATGGCTCTGCGTTATAAACTTCTATGAAGCACTTGGGGGTTCAAAGTCCTCACCACACATCTAGATTAGTTCCTTTGGGGGTCTAGTTTCTAAAATGGTGTCATTTCTGGGGGATCTCCAATGTTTAGGCACACAGGGGCTCTCCAAACGTGACATGGTGTCCGCTAATGATTGGAGCTAATTTTCCATTTAAAAAGCCAAATGGCGTGCCATCCCTTCCGAGCCCTGCCGTGCGCCCAAACAGTGGTTTACCCCCACATATGGGGTATCAGCGTACTCAGGACAAACTGGACAACAATATTTGGGGTCCAATTTCTCCTATTATCCTTGGCAAAATAGGAAATTCCAGGCTAAAAAATCATTTTTGAGGAAAGAAAAATTATTTTTTATTTTCATGGCTCTGCGTTATAAACTTCTGTGAAGCACCTGGGGGTTTAAAGTGCTCAATATGCATCTAGATAAGTTCCCTGGGGGGTCTAGTTTCCAAAATGGGGTCACTTGTGCGGGAGCTCCAATGTTTAGGCACACAGGGGCTCTCCAAACACGACATGGTGTCCGCTAACAATTGGAGCTAATTTTCCATTCAAAAAGTCAAATGGCGCGCCTTCTCTTCCGAGCCCTGCCGAGTGCCCAAACAGTGGTTTACCCCCACATATGAGGTATCGGCGTACTCGGGAGAAATTGCCCAACAAATTTTATGATCCATTTTATCCTACTGCCCATGTGAAAATGAAAAAATTGAGGCGAAAATAATTTTTTTGTGAAAAAAAATTACTTTTTCATTTTTACAGATCAATTTGTGAAGCACCTGAGGGTTTAAAGTGCTCACTAGGCATCTAAATTAGTTCCTTGGGGGGTCTAGTTTCCAAAATGGGGTCACTTGTGGGGGAGCGCCAATGTTTAGGCACACAGGAGCTATCCAAACGCGACATGGTGTCCGCTAACGATGGAAATAATTTTTCATTCAAAAAGTCAAATGGCGCTCCTTCCCTTCCGAGCCTTACCATGTGCCCAAACAGTGGTTTACCTCCACATGTGAGGTATTGGTGTACTCAGGAGAAATTGCCCAACACATTTTAGGATCCATTTTATCCTGTTGCCCATGTGAAAATGAAAAAATTGAGGCTAAAAGAATTTTTTTGTGAAAAAAAAGTACTTTTTCATTTTTACGGATCAATTTGTGAAGCACCTGGGGGTTCAAAGTGCTCACTATGCATCTAGATAAGTTCCTTGGGGCGTCTAGTTTCCAAAATGGGGTCACTTGTGGGGGAGCTCCAATTTTTAGGCACACGGGGGCTCTCCAAACGTGACATGGTGTCCGCTAAAGAGTGGAGCCAATTTTTGATTCAAAAAGTCAAATGGCGCTCCTTCCCTTCCAAGCCCTGCCGTGCGCCAAAACAGTGGTTTACCCCCACATATGAGGTATCAGCGTACTCAGGACAAATTGGACAACAACTTTCGTGGTTCAGTTTCTCCTTTTACCATTGGGAAAATAAAAAAATTGTTGCTAAAAGATAATTTTTGTGACTAAAAAGTTAAATGTTCATTTTTTCCTTCCATGTTGCTTCTGCTGCTGTGAAGCACCTGAAGGGTTAATAAACTTCTTGAATGTGGTTTTGAGTACCTTGAGGGGTGCAGTTTTTAGAATGGTGTCACTTTTGGGTATTTTCAGCCAAATAGACCCCTCAAACTGACTTCAAATGTGAGGTGGTCCCTAAAAAAAATGGTTTTGTAAATTTCGTTGTAAAAATGACAAATCGCTGGTCGAATTTTAACCCTTATAACTTCCTAACAAAAAAAAATTTTGTTTCCAAAATTGTGCTGATGTAAAGTAAACATGTGGGAAATGTTATTTATTAACTATTTTGTGTCACATATCTCTCTGGTTTAACAGAATAAAAATTCAAAATGTGAAAATTGCGAAATTTTCAAAATTTTCGCCAAATTTCCGTGTTTATCACAAATAAATGCAGAATTTATTGACCTAAATTTACCACTAACATGAAGCCCAATATGTCACGAAAAAACAATCTCAGAACCGCTAGGATCCGTTGAAGCGTTCCTGAGTTATTACCTCATAAAGGGACACTGGTCAGAATTGCAAAAAACGGCAAGGTCTTTAAGGTCAAAATAGGCTGGGTCTTGAAGGGGTTAATGTGTGCAGCAAAATGTTAGAAATGTTCTACCAGTCTGTGGTGGCAAGTGCCATCTTTTTTGCAATCATATGCTGGGGTAGTAGTGTGCGGGCCTCTGATGCTAATAAGCTGAATAAGATTATTAAGAAGGCAAGTTCTGCTGTGGGCTGCCATCTGGACTCTTTTGGGGAGGTAGTGGAGAAAAGAACTCTGAGAAAGTGTATGGCAATTATGAACAATAATGCACATCCACTATATGAGCTATTCATGAGACAGAAGAGCACCTTCAGTAACCGGCTTATACTTCTGAGGTGTAAGAAGGAAAAATATAGGAAATCGTTTGTGCCAACTGCCATGGGAATGTACAACAATAACATTAGGGTTAAACCACCAAGGTGAATGTCTACTTATTTCTCTACATTTCAGTTCACTTGTTGTGTATGTCCTATTCTAATGTATAATGTATAATGTTCTTCTGTCAACTCCACTGCCATGTCAACTATGTAATTCTTTTATGATTTTTATGATTTGATTTAAGTTGTGCTGCTGTGATACCATAATTTCCCACGGGATCAATAAAGTGTATCGTATCGTATCGTAGTTAAAACAGCCATCCAACAAAACAATGTTATTATTGGCACTGTTGTGTAATTGAGTATGAAGAAACTGTCTGCGCCTTTACCACTGGGAAATGGAGTAATAGTGTCTTCTAATAGTGGGAGACATAACAGTTTGCTAGCTACTTTTACTACATTGCCTTGGCATCATGCAGAACCGTGTGCACTGGGAGTCCAACAGAAAAAACCTCTGTATGCCTCAGCATGAAGATACGTGTAGGAACAGTAAAGACACATTACATCTGTATAACCTGAGAGGTTGTACTGAACTATAATATGGTCTTGTGCATGAACCCTTTGGCTGGGAAAGGAAATAGAAATCAGTATATTAATCGTTAATCAACTCAGATGATCTTTACCAGAGGATGTAGAATATGTGTTGAAGTAGCATAGTTAAATATTAATCTTTAATCTTTCTTTCTAAATCAGATATCTTTTTTAACGAACCAAAATACCTCATTATCTGTTCTCAAATAAATAGTTTGCCAGATTTGACATAACACCTATAATGTACCCTACGGTGGTTAGCCACACAACAGATATCCACCTACAAAAAGAGGCAGCACACATTGATAATAAAAACCACTTTATTAATATCAAAAAAAGACCAAGAATGGCCATAAAATAGCCTAAATAGGCAGCAGGTGAGAGATAACAGACACAAGAAAAAAAGGTAGACAACCTGCACAAGTTACAAAAAGTTATCCATACATATGCACACTGGTGTGTCCAAATACCTCACATTACAAAAACAGGGGGGCGCATGGTGAGCTTTTAACAGCTATATACAGTGGGGCAAAAAAGTATTTAGTCAGTCAGCAATAGTGCAAGTTCCACCACTTAAAAAGATGAGAGGCGTCTGTAATTTACATCATAGGTAGACCTCAAGTATGGGAGACAAACTGAGAAAAAAAAATCCAGAAAATCACATTGTCTGTTTTTTTAACAATTTATTTGCATATTATGGTGGAAAATAAGTATTTGGTCAGAAACAAACAATCAAGATTTCTGGCTCTCACAGACCTGTAACTTCTTCTTTAAGAGTCTCCTCTTTCCTCCACTCATTACCTGTAGTAATGGCACCTGTTTAAACTTGTTATCAGAATAAAAAGACACCTGTGCACACCCTCAAACAGTCTGACTCCAAACTCCACTATGGTGAAGACCAAAGAGCTGTCACTGGACACCAGAAACAAAATTGTAGCCCTGCACCAGGCTGGGAAGACTGAATCTGCAATAGCCAACCAGCTTGGAGTGAAGAAATCAACAGTGGGAGCAATAATTAGAAAATGGAAGACATACAAGACCACTGATAATCTCCCTCGATCTGGGGCTCCACGCAAAATCCCACCCCGTGGGGTCAGAATGATCACAAGAACGGTGAGCAAAAATCCCAGAACCACGCAGGGGGACCTAGTGAATGAACTGCAGAGAGCTGGGACCAATGTAACAAGGCCTACCATAAGTAACACACTACTCCACCATGGACTCAGATCCTGCAGTGCCAGACGTGTCCCACTGCTTAAGCCAGTACATGTCCGGGCCCGTCTGAAGTTTGCTAGAGAGCATTTGGATGATCCAGAGGAGTTTTGGGAGAATGTCCTATGGTCTGATGAAACCAAACTGGAACTGTTTGGTAGAAACACAACTTGTCATGTTTGGAGGAAAAAGAATACTGAGTTGCATCCATCAAACACCATACCTACTGTAAAGCATGGTGGTGGAAACATCATGCTTTGGGGCTGTTGCTCTGCAAAGGGGCCAGGATGACTGATCCGGGTACATGAAAGAATGAATGGGGCCATGTATCGTGAGATTTTGAGTGCAAACCTCCTTCCATCAGCAAGGGCATTGAAGATGAAACGTGGCTGGGTCTTTCAACATGACAATGATCCAAAGCACACCGCCAGAGCAACGAAGGAGTGGCTTCGTAAGAAGCATTTCAAGGTCCTGGAGTGGCCTAGCCAGTCTCCAGATCTCAACCCTATAGAAAACCTTTGGAGGGAGTTGAAAGTCCGTGTTGCCAAGCGAAAAGCCAAAAACATCACTGCTCTAGAGGAGATCTGCATGGAGGAATGGGCCAACATACCAACAACAGTGTGTGGCAACCTTGTGAAGACTTACAGAAAATGTTTGACCTCTGTCATTGCCAACAAAGGATATATTACAAAGTATTGAGATGAAATTTTGTTTCTGACCAAATACTTATTTTCCACCATAATATGCAAATAAATTGTTAAAAAAACAGACAATGTTATTTTCTGGATTTTTTTTTCTCAGTTTGTCTCCCACAGTTGAGGTCTACCTATGATGTAAATTACAGACGCCTCTCATCTTTTTAAGTGGTGGAACTTGCACTATTGCTGACTGACTAAATACTTTTTTGCCCCACTGTATATAGTATGATACATTAGCAGGAAATGGTTACAGAAACATTATACTTAGAAATAGGCATGTAATCTAATTATCAAAGGCCAATGTGCCATGTATAAACACATGCAGATTATCCAGAAACCACCCCCTGCTATCAAAATGTTACTTTGCCCACTAACACATATTTACCGAGTAATGGAGAAAGAGCCAGGAGTCCACCACACCCGACGCGTGTTTCGCAATGAAATGCTTCGTCCAGGGGTGGTGAGACGTTGGGGAGGTACCTTTTTATAAAGCAGGGTGGCCACACATAACATCAAACAGCTGTGGATAAAATCACCCGGAAAAAAATCCCTTCGGATGCGCTCGCAGCATCACGGCTTCTGCAATTCTTTATCTGCACGGCACACTGCACTCCGGTATGCACCTTAAATGTATATTTCATTCTAGGCGATCACTTTTTATGCGGTCTTACGTTGACTGGTATGTTTTCTGTACACTATTACTATGGCAACACGTCGATGTCATTTCCGTTTTTTCCGGCGCTTGCGATTTTATCCACAGCTGTTTGATGTTATGTGTGGCCACTCTGCTTTATAAAAAGGTACCTCCCCAACGTCTCACCACCCCTGGACGAAGCATTTCATTGCGAAACGCGCGTCGGGTGTGGTGGACTCCTGGCTCTTTCTCCATTACTCTGTAAATATGTGTTAGTGGGCAAAGTAACATTTTGATAGCAGGTGGTGGTTTCTGGATAATCTGCATGTGTTTATACATAGCACATTGGCCTATGATAATTAGATTACATGCCTATTTCTAAGTATAATGTTTCTGTAACCATTTCCTGCTAATGTATCATACTATATATATACAGTTAGGGCCAGAAATATTTGGACAGTGACACAATTTTCGCGAGTTGGGCTCTGCATGCCACCACATTGGATTTGAAATGAAACCTCTACAACAGAATTCAAGTGCAGATTGTAACGTTTAATTTGAAGGGTTGAACAAAAATATCTGATAGAAAATGTAGGAATTGTACACATTTCTTTACAAACACTCCACATTTTAGGAGGTCAAAAGTAATTGGACAAATAAACATAACCCAAACAAAATATTTTTATTTTCAATATTTTGTTGCAAATCCTTTGGAGGCAATCACTGCCTTAAGTCTGGAACCCATGGACATCACCAAACGCTGGGTTTCCTCCTTCTTAATGCTTTGCCAGGCCTTTACAGCCGCAGCCTTCAGGTCTTGCTTGTTTGTGGGTCTTTCCGTCTTAAGTCTGGATTTGAGCAAGTGAAATGCATGCTCAATTGGGTTTAGATCTGGAGATTGACTTGGCCATTGCAGAATGTTCCACTTTTTGGCACTCATGAACTCCTGGGTAGCTTTGGATGTATGCTTGGGGTCATTGTCCATCTGTACTATGAAGCGCCGTCCAATCAACTTTGCAGCATTTGGCTGAATCTGGGCTGAAAGTATATCCCGGTACACTTCAGAATTCATCCGGCTACTCTTGTCTGCTCTTATGTCATCAATAAACACAAGTGACCCAGTGCCATTGAAAGCCATGCATGCCCATGCCATCACGTTGCCTCCACCATGTTTTACAGAGGATGTGGTGTGCCTTGGATCATGTGCCGTTCCCTTTCTTCTCCAAACTTTTTTCTTCCCATCATTCTGGTACAGGTTGATCTTTGTCTCATCTGTCCATAGAATACTTTTCCAGAACTGAGCTGGCTTCTTGAGGTGTTTTTCTGCAAATTTAACTCTGGCCTGTCTATTTTTGGTATTGATGAATGGTGAACCCTTTGTATTTACTGTCATGGAGTCTTCTCTTTACTGTTGACTTAGAGACAGATACACCTACTTCACTGAGAGTGTTCTGGACTTCAGTTGATGTTGTGAACGGGTTCTTCTTCACCAAATTAAGTATGCGGCGATCATCCACCACTGTTGTCATCCGTGGACGCCCAGGCCTTTTTGAGTTCCCAAGCTCACCAGTCAATTCCTTTTTTCTCAGAATGTACCCAACTGTTGATTTTGCTACTCCAAGCATGTCTGCTATCTCTCTGATGGATTTTTTCTTTTTTTTCAGCCTCAGGATGTTCTGCTTCACCTCAATTGAGAGTTCCTTTGACCGCATGTTGTCTGCTCACAGCAACAGCTTCCAAATGCAAAACCACACACCTGGAATCCACCCCTGACCTTTTAACTACTTCATTGATTACAGGTTAACGAGGGAGACGCCTTCAGAGTTAATTGCAGCCCTTAGAGTCCATTGTCCAATTACTTTTGGTCCCTTGAAAAAGAGGACGCTATGCATTACAGAGCTATGATTCCTAAACCCTTTCTCCGATTTGGATGTGGAAACTATCATATTGCAGCTGGGAGTGTGCACTTTCAGCCCATATTATATATATAATTGTATTTCTGAACATGTTTTTGTAAACAGCTAAAATAACAAAACTTGTGTCACTGTCCAAATATTTCTGGCCCTAACTGTAGCTGTTAAAAGCTCACCATGCGCCCCCCTGTTTTTGTAATGTGAGTTATTTGGACACACCAGTGTGCATATGTATGGATAACTTTTTGTAACTTGTGCCAGTTATCTACCTTTTTTTCTTGTGTCTGTTATCTCTCACCTGCTGCCTATTTAGGCTATTTTATGGCCATTCTTGGTCTTTTTTATATATAAATAAAGTGGTTTTTATTATCAGTGTGGTGCCTCTTTTTGTAGGTGGATACAGATTTGACATAAGTAAAAGAAATAATTTGCAAAAATATACCAATTCCTGAAATCCCTGTTTCCTGGAACAAGAGTAAGAGCAGGTTCTAATATATAATGAAGAGAGAGTAACAACATGACTAGAGGTGGCAGATAGAATTATTTAAAAAAAAAATGGAAATCAAACACGTAATATAAGAACAAATGGAGAGAGCACAGTTACTGTTTCTTTCATCATGAAACTATAGAAGTATACAACAGCTGCAGACTGTCTTTATCAGAGCATAGATGATGCTATGTTCTGAACTATATTGCATGACCTCTTTGCAACAGAAGAAATTCTGATTGGCATGACCATGAATACTGTATTCCATTATGTAAAAAAAAGTCCATAATGGTATTGGATAAAATTCACTCTGATGTGTTTCTGGCATTACCGCACTAAGTCGAAGGTGGTAACACGCAAAACCCGTTAGAGTGAAATTTATCTACTGCCATCATGGATATATTTTAACAAACTGAAATAAAGTATTGAAGATTTTATCCTGGTTTTATCCATGGTCAGCTTAGATTTAACTGCTACTGTCATATTCATCAAAGCAGTAAAGAGTGGAGGCAGTGTTATCAGAGATTTGAAGCAGCGATTTAATGACTGGGTTTTTAGAGCTGTGTGTTTTTTGATTGGTGCAGGATCAGGTTTTTTATCCTGACACAGCACCAGCTAGGGAGCACAGAGCTCCAGGATCACGATCACTTAATTATTGGGTCTATTGCTTATAATTTTCTCTCTAATCTCCTGAGACAAGTCTCTCCTTAGCTTTCTTTAGTTCATGTTCAGTGTGATTCACACCATGATATCAAATAGCCATGTTGGGCGAATAAACACACTCATTTTTTTTAATTGGAGTGCTGCTATTTCTTTTTTTCATATATAAATTGCCATTGTATAATGAAAAAAATGTACAAGTAAAATCAACATGTACAAACATAAATTTTTATAAAATATATAAAGAACTACACATACATAGACTAAGCACATTAAAAAGTGGGAATCCACAAGGTGGCGCCTAAATGCTAAGAATCTCCACACACGGAGCTCAGTCTTTATTGAATCTTAGGTTGGAATAGGAAAATTAGATAGACACATGTGGGGAGGATATACATAGAGTGAAGTAAAAAATTATTTGATCCCATGCTGATTTTGTAAGTTTGCCTACTGACGAAGACATGAGCAGTCTATAATTTTAAGGGCAGGTTTATGATATTTTGTCTCTCTCAATGCTAAAATTCACCTACCCTTAAATAATAGACTCTTCATGTCTTTGTCAGAGGGCAAACTTACAAAATCAGCAAGGGATCAAATAATTATTTCCTTCACTGTACGACTAAGCGATTAAATACCTATGGTTATCAACCAAAGGCCCTGCATGGCCAAGCATTGCTTGCCACTTTAACAAAGCCACACTTTATGTACAACACTAGACTCATTCCACATTGACAATGTACCAAATATTTTACACATGCAGTAATACCTGTAGTGTAGTATATAGCACACACCATAAGACCCAACGCATGTTTTGGCAATTAGCCATCTTCTGGAGTCCTACCACACTAGTCAGACCAACCATTTAACACAACCAAACACCAATCAGAGTGCACATACATACCAGATCCTTAATGAATCATGCTAAAAAACCCTCTGCTAGACCCTTAACCATTACTGAGTGGAGGGAGGGGAGAGAGGGGGTAGAGAAAGGTTCTTATCTTATCAAAAGGTCCCAGTTATGATGTTCACATAGGGGTCTACACAGGTCCTGTGAAAGCCCCGCCCACCGAGTCACTTCAGCGCGAGTCCGGTCATGTGATCCAGGCCCTGCCCCTGACATGCGTCCTGAGAGTGGCAGGTTTGAGCCAGCAAGACCCGCATCGACAAGGCTGGTGGAGGGAGCTAAGTGCGGGGATGGGGACAGGAAGGTATACAGATCCGAGCAAATACAGTGGGGCAAAAAAGTATTTAGTCAGTCAGCAATAGTGCAAGTTCCACCACTTAAAAAGATGAGAGGCGTCTGTAATTTACATCATAGGTAGACCTCAACTATGGGAGACAAACTGAGAAAAAAAAATCCAGAAAATCACATTGTCTGTTTTTTTAAACATTTTATTTGCATATTATGGTGGAAAATAAGTATTTGGTCAGAAACAAAATTTCATCTCAATACTTTGTAATATATCCTTTGTTGGCAATGACAGAGGTCAAACGTTTTCTGTAAGTCTTCACAAGGTTGCCACACACTGTTGTTGGTATGTTGGCCCATTCCTCCATGCAGATCTCCTCTAGAGCAGTGATGTTTTTGGCTTTTCGCTTGGCAACACGGACTTTCAACTCCCTCCAAAGGTTTTCTATAGGGTTGAGATCTGGAGACTGGCTAGGCCACTCCAGGACCTTGAAATGCTTCTTACGAAGCCACTCCTTCGTTGCCCTGGCGGTGTGCTTTGGATCATTGTCATGTTGAAAGACCCAGCCACGTTTCATCTTCAATGCCCTTGCTGATGGAAGGAGGTTTGCACTCAAAATCTCACGATACATGGCCCCATTCATTCTTTCATGTACCCGGATCAGTCGTCCTGGCCCCTTTGCAGAGAAACAGCCCCAAAGCATGATGTTTCCACCACCATGCTTTACAGGAGGTATGGTGTTTGATGGATGTAACTCAGTATTCTTTTTCCTCCAAACACGACAAGTTGTGTTTCTACCAAACAGTTCCAGTTTGGTTTCATCAGACCATAGGACATTCTCCCCAAACTCCTCTGGATCATCCAAATGCTCTCTAGCAAACTTCAGACGGGCCCAGACATGTACTGGCTTAAGCAGTGGGACACGTCTGGCACTGCAGGATCTGAGTCCATGGTGGCGTAGTGTGTTACTTATGGTAGGCCTTGTTACATTGGTCCCAGCTCTCTGCAGTTCATTCACTAGGTCCCCCCGCGTGGTTCTGGGATTTTTGCTCACCGTTCTTGTGATCATTCTGACCCCACGGGGTGGGATTTTGCGTGGAGCCCCAGATCGAGGGAGATTATCAGTGGTCTTGTATGTCTTCCATTTTCTAATTATTGCTCCCACTGTTGATTTCTTCACTCCAAGCTGGTTGGCTATGGCAGATTCAGTCTTCCCAGCCTGGTGCAGGGCTACAATTTTGTTTCTGGTGTCCTTTGACAGCTCTTTGGTCTTCACCATAGTGGAGTTTGGAGTCAGACTGTTTGAGGGTGTGCACAGGTGTCTTTTTATACTGATAACAAGTTTAAACAGGTGCCATTACTACAGGTAATGAGTGGAGGAAAGAGGAGACTCTTAAAGAAGAAGTTACAGGTCTATGAGAGCCAGAAATCTTGATTGTTTGTTTCTGACCAAATACTTATTTTCCACCATAAAATGCAAATAAAATGTTAAAAAAACAGACAATGTGATTTTCTGGATTTTTTTTTATCAGTTTGTCTCCCATAGTTGAGGTCTACCTATGATGTAAATTACAGACGCCTCTTATCTTTTTAAGTGGTGGAACTTGCACTATTGCTGACTGACTAAATACTTTTTTGCCCCACTGTATGTAGAAGAACACAATAAGCAAGAGTACAAATACAAGGATATGATCCCTCCATTCATAAATATATATGCAGGTGATGTCCTCTATTTCAGTAAACAGCAGAAGGTATGCATAGAAGTGACCAGGGGATTGTTACAGGGATCCATACCCCATATGCCCACGTAAATAAAACAATAGAGCTAAGAAATCAATAAAGGTCCATACAAAGTGGACTAATATACACAGGTACTGTATATGCATGAGAACATGGGGTCATGAAAAAAGCATATACATGAATACGTGCACCCATGTGTTATGGCTGGCAATCAGGCAACACAGCGTGCAGTAATCAGCGCACATACAGAGATCTGGCAATAACCAAAAACAATAGGACGAGCTCTGAGACGTGGAATCTCTGTAGACTGCAGTACCTGATCTATCCTCACACAACTATAAGCAGCAGTGGATTGCGCCTATAACTACCTATGCAACTCGGCACTGCCTGAGGAGCTGACTAGCCTGAAGATAGAAATACAAGCCTGACTTACCTCAGAGAAATACCCCAAAGGAATAGGCAGCCCCCCACATATAATGACTGTTAGCAAGATGAAAAGACAAACGTAGGAATGAAATAGATTCAGCAAAGTGAGGCCCGATATTCTAGACAGAGCGAGGATAGCAAAGAGAACTATGCAGTCTACAAAAAACCCTAAAACGAAAACCACGCAAAGGGGCAAAAAGACCCACCGTGCCGAACTAACAGCACGGCGGTGCACCCCTTTGCTTCTCAGAGCTTCCAGCAAAAATTAATAGCAAGCTGGACAGAAAAAACAGAAAACAAACTAGAAGCACTTATCTAGCAGAGCAGCAGGCCCAAGGAAAGATGCAGTAGCTCAGATCCAACACTGGAACATTGACAAGGAGCAAGGAAGACAGACTCAGGTGGAGCTAAATAGCAAGGCAGCCAACGAGCTCACCAAAACACCTGAGGGAGGAAGCCCAGAGACTGCAATACCACTTGTGACCACAGAAGTGAACTCAGCCACAGAATTCACAACAGTACCCCCCCCCTTGAGGAGGGGTCACCGAACCCTCACCAGAACCCCCAGGCCGACCAGGATGAGCCACATGAAAGGCACGAACAAGATCTGGGGCATGGACATCAGAGGCAAAAACCCAGGAATTATCTTCCTGAGCATAACCCTTCCATTTGACCAGATACTGGAGTTTCCGTCTAGAGACACGAGAATCCAAAATCTTCTCCACAATATACTCCAATTCCCCCTCCACCAAAACAGGGGCAGGAGGCTCCACAGATGGAACCATAGGTGCCACGTATCTCCTCAACAACGACCTATGGAATACATTATGTATGGAAAAGGAGTCTGGGAGGATCAGACGAAAAGACACCGGATTGAGAATCTCAGAAATCCTATACGGACCAATAAAACGAGGTTTAAATTTAGGAGAGGAAACCTTCATAGGAATATGACGAGAAGATAACCAAACCAGATCCCCAACACGAAGTCGGGGTCCCACACGGCGTCTGCGATTAGCGAAAAGCTGAGCCTTCTCCTGGGACAAGGTCAAATTGTCCACTACCTGAGTCCAGATCTGCTGCAACCTGTCCACCACAGAATCCACACCAGGACAGTCCGAAGACTCAACCTGTCCTGAAGAGAAACGAGGATGGAACCCAGAATTGCAGAAAAATGGAGAGACCAAGGTAGCCGAGCTGGCCCGATTATTAAGGGCGAACTCAGCCAACGGCAAAAATGACACCCAATCATCCTGGTCAGCGGAAACAAAACATCTCAGATATGTTTCCAAGGTCTGATTGGTTCGTTCGGTCTGGCCATTAGTCTGAGGATGGAAGGCCGAGGAGAAAGATAGGTCAATGCCCATCCTACCACAAAAGGCTCGCCAGAACCTCGAGACAAACTGGGAACCTCTGTCAGAAACAATATTCTCAGGAATGCCATGTAAACGAACCACATGCTGGAAGAACAAAGGCACCAAATCAGAGGAGGAAGGCAATTTAACCAAGGGCACCAGATGGACCATTTTAGAAAAGCGATCACAGACCACCCAAATGACCGACATTTTTTGAGAAACGGGAAGGTCAGAAATGAAATCCATCGAAATATGTGTCCAAGGCCTCTTCGGGACCGGCAAGGGCAAAAGCAACCCACTGGCACGTGAACAGCAGGGCTTAGCCCTAGCACAAATTCCACAGGACTGCACAAAAGCACGCACATCCCGCGACTGAGATGGCCACCAGAAGGATCTAGCAACCAACTCCCTGGTACCAAAGATTCCTGGATGACCGGCCAGCACCGAACAATGAAGTTCAGAGATAACTTTACTAGTCCACCTATCAGGGACGAACAGTTTCTCGGCCGGACAACGATCAGGTTTATTAGCCTGAAATTTCTGCAACACTCTCCGCAAATCAGGGGAGATGGCAGACACAATGACTCCTTCCTTGAGGATACTCGCCGGCTCAGATAACCCCGGAGAGTCGGGCACAAAACTCCTAGACAGAGCATCCGCCTTCACATTTTTAGAGCCCGGAAGGTATGAAATCACAAAATCAAAACGAGCAAAAAATAACGACCAACGGGCCTGTCTAGGATTCAAGCGCTTGGCAGACTCAAGATAAGTAAGGTTCTTATGATCAGTCAAAACCACCACGCGATGCTTAGCACCCTCAAGCCAATGACGCCACTCCTCGAATGCCCACTTCATGGCCAGCAACTCTCGGTTGCCCACATCATAATTACGCTCAGCAGCAGAAAATTTCCTGGAAAAGAAAGCACATGGTTTGAACACTGAGCAATCAGAACCTCTCTGTGACAAAACCGCCCCTGCACCAATCTCAGAAGCATCAACCTCGACCTGGAACGGAAGAGAAACATCAGGTTGACACAACACAGGGGCACCGCAAAAACGACGCTTCAACTCCTGAAAAGCTTCCACGGCAGCAGAAGACCAATTAACCAAATCAGCACCCTTCTTGGTCAAATCGGTCAATGGTCTGGCAATGCTAGAAAAATTACAGATGAAGCGACGATAAAAATTAGCAAAGCCCAGGAATTTCTGCAGACTTTTTAGAGATGTCGGCTGAGTCCAATCCTGGATGGCCTGAACCTTAACCGGATCCATCTCGATAGTAGAAGGGGAAAAGATGAACCCCAAAAATGAAACTTTCTGCACACCGAAGAGACACTTTGATCCCTTCACGAACAAGGAATTAGCACGCAGTACCTGGAAAACCATTCTGACTTGCTTCACATGAGACTCCCAATCATCTGAGAAGATCAAAATGTCATCCAAGTAAACAATCAAGAATTTATCCAGATACTCACGGAAAATGTCATGCATAAAAGACTGAAAAACAGATGGAGCATTGGCAAGTCCGAACGGCATCACCAGATACTCAAAATGACCCTCGGGCGTATTAAATGCCGTTTTCCATTCATCTCCCTGCCTGATTCTCACCAGATTATACGCACCACGAAGATCAATCTTAGTAAACCAACTAGCCCCCTTAATCCGAGCAAACAAGTCAGAAATCAATGGCAAGGGATACTGAAACTTAACAGTGATCTTATTAAGAAGGCGGTAATCAATACACGGTCTTAGCGAACCATCCTTCTTGGCTACAAAAAAGAACCCTGCTCCTAATGGTGACGACGATGGGCGAATATGTCCCTTCTCCAGGGACTCCTTCACATAACTGCGCATAGCGGTGTGTTCAGGTACGGACAAATTAAATAAACGACCCTTAGGGAATTTACTACCAGGAATCAAATCGATAGCACAATCACAATTCCTATGCGGAGGTAGGGCATCAGACTTGGACTCTTCAAATACATCCTGAGAGTCCGACAAGAATTCTGGGATGTCAGAAGGAATGGATGACGAAATAGACAAAAATGGAACATCACCATGTACTCCCTGACAACCCCAGCTGGTTACCGACATAGAGTTCCAATCCAATACTGGATTATGGGTTTGTAGCCATGGCAACCCCAACACGACCACATCATGCAAATTATGCAGTACCAGAAAGCGAATAACTTCCTGATGTGCAGGAGCAATGCACATGGTCAGCTGGGCCCAGTACTGAGGCTTATTCTTGGCCAAAGGTGTAGCATCAATTCCTCTCAACGGAATAGGACACCGCAAAGGCTCCAAGAAAAATCCACAACGTTTAGCATAATCCAAATCCATCAGATTCAGGGCAGCGCCTGAATCCACAAACGCCATGACAGAATACGATGACAAAGAGCACATTAAGGTAATGGACAAAAGGAATTTGGACTGTACAGTACCAATAACGGCAGAGCTATCGAACCGCCTAGTGCATTTAGGACAATTAGAAATAGCATGAGTAGAATCACCACAATAGAAACACAGTCTGTTCAGACGTCTGTGTTCTTGCCGTTCTACTTTAGTCATAGTCCTGTCGCACTGCATAGGCTCAGGTTTACTCTCAGACAATACCGCCAGATGGTGCACAGATTTACGCTCGTGCAAGCGACGACCGATCTGAATGGCCAAGGACATAGACTCATTCAAACCAGCAGGCATAGGAAATCCCACCATTACATCCTTAAGAGCTTCAGAGAGACCCTTTCTGAACAAAGCCGCTAGTGCAGATTCATTCCACAGAGTGAGTACTGACCACTTCCTAAATTTCTGACAATATACTTCTATATCATCCTGACCCTGGCATAAAGCCAGCAGATTTTTCTCAGCCTGATCCACTGAATTAGGCTCATCGTAAAGCAATCCCAGCGCCTGGAAAAATGCATCAACATTACTCAATGCAGAATCTCCTGGTGCAAGAGAAAACGCCCAGTCCTGTGGGTCGCCGCGCAAAAAAGAAATAATAATCAAAACCTGTTGAATAGGATTACCAGAAGAATGAGGTTTCAAGGCCAAAAATAGCTTACAATTATTTCTGAAGCTCAGGAACTTAGTTCTGTCACCAAAAAACAAATCAGGAATCGGAATTCTTGGTTCTAGCATCGATTTCTGATCAATAGTATCTTGAATCTTTTGTACATTTACAACGAGATTATCCATTGAGGAGCACAGAGCCTGAATATCCATGTCCACAGCTGTGTCCTGAAGCACTCTAATGTCTAGGGGAAAAAAAAGACTGAAGACAGAGCTAAGAAAAAAAAATGATGTCAGGATTTCTTTTTTCCCTCTATTGGGAATCATTGGTGTGGCTCCTTGTACTGTTATGGCTGGCAATCAGGCAACACAGCGTGCAGTAATCAGCGCACATACAGAGATCTGGCAATAACCAAAAACAATAGGACGAGCTCTGAGACGTGGAATCTCTGTAGACTGCAGTACCTGATCTATCCTCACACAACTATAAGCAGCAGTGGATTGCGCCTATAACTACCTATGCAACTCGGCACTGCCTGAGGAGCTGACTAGCCTGAAGATAGAAATACAAGCCTGACTTACCTCAGAGAAATACCCCAAAGGAATAGGCAGCCCCCCACATATAATGACTGTTAGCAAGATGAAAAGACAAACGTAGGAATGAAATAGATTCAGCAAAGTGAGGCCCGATATTCTAGACAGAGCGAGGATAGCAAAGAGAACTATGCAGTCTACAAAAAACCCTAAAACGAAAACCACGCAAAGGGGCAAAAAGACCCACCGTGCCGAACTAACAGCACGGCGGTGCATCCCTTTGCTTCTCAGAGCTTCCAGCAAAAATTAATAGCAAGCTGGACAGAAAAAACAGAAAACAAACTAGAAGCACTTATCTAGCAGAGCAGCAGGCCCAAGGAAAGATGCAGTAGCTCAGATCCAACACTGGAACATTGACAAGGAGCAAGGAAGACAGACTCAGGTGGAGCTAAATAGCAAGGCAGCCAACGAGCTCACCAAAACACCTGAGGGAGGAAGCCCAGAGACTGCAATACCACTTGTGACCACAGAAGTGAACTCAGCCACAGAATTCACAACACCCATGCACACATACAGTATATATATAATCCCCATGCATTATACACAGGCAGAATATCCGATAGGTAGCACATGAAATATAACATAGTAACATAGTAACATAGTTAGTAAGGCCGAAAAAAGACATTTGTCCATCCAGTTCAGCCTATATTCCATCATAATAAATCCCCAGATCTACGTCCTTCTACAGAACCTAATAATTGTATGATACAATATTGTTCTGCTCCAGGAAGACATCCAGGCCTCTCTTGAACCCCTCGACTGAGTTCGCCATCACCACCTCCTCAGGCAAGCAATTCCAGATTCTCACTGCCCTAACAGTAAAGAATCCTCTTCTATGTTGGTGGAAAAACCTTCTCTCCTCCAGACGCAAAGAATGCCCCCTTGTGCCCGTCACCTTCCTTGGTATAAACAGATCCTCAGCGAGATATTTGTATTGTCCCCTTATATACTTATACATGGTTATTAGATCGCCCCTCAGTCGTCTTTTTTCTAGACTAAATAATCCTAATTTCGCTAATCTATCTGGGTATTGTAGTTCTCCCATCCCCTTTATTAATTTTGTTGCCCTCCTTTGTACTCTCTCTAGTTCCATTATATCCTTCATGAGCACCGGTGCCCAAAACTGGACACAGTACTCCATGTGCGGTCTAACTAGGGATTTGTACAGAGGCAGTATAATGCTCTCATCATGTGTATCCAGACCTCTTTTAATGCACCCCATGATCCTGTTTGCCTTGGCAGCTGCTGCCTGGCACTGGCTGCTCCAGGTAAGTTTATCATTAACTAGGATCCCCAAGTCCTTCTCCCTGTCAGATTTACCCAGTGGTTTCCCATTCAGTGTGTAATGGTGACATTGATTCCTTCTTCCCATGTGTATAACCTTACATTTATCATTGTTAAACCTCATCTGCCACCTTTCAGCCCAAGTTTCCAACTTATCCAGATCCATCTGTAGCAGAATACTATCTTCTCTTGTATTAACTGCTTTACATAGTTTTGTATCATCTGCAAATATCGATATTTTACTGTGTAAACCTTCTACCAGATCATTAATGAATATGTTGAAGAGAACAGGTCCCAATACTGACCCCTGCGGTACCCCACTGGTCACAGCGACCCAGTTAGAGACTATACCATTTATAACCACCCTCTGCTTTCTATCACTAAGCCAGTTACTAACCCATTTACACACATTTTCCCCCAGACCAAGCATTCTCATTTTGTGTACCAACCTCTTGTGCGGCACGGTATCAAACGCTTTGGAAAAATCGAGATATACCACATCCAATGACTCACCGTGGTCCAGCCTACAGCTTACCTCTTCATAAAAACTGATTAGATTGGTTTGACAGGAGCGATTTCTCATAAACCCATGCTGATATGGAGTTAAACAGTTATTCTCATTGAGATAATCCAGAATAACATCCCTCAGAAACCCTTCAAATATTTTACCAACAATAGAGGTTAGACTTACTGGCCTATAATTTCCAGGTTCACTTTTAGAGCCCTTTTTGAATATTGGCACCACATTTGCTATGCGCCAGTCCTGCGGAACAGATCCTGTCGCTATAGAGTCCCTAAAAATAAGAAATAATGGTTTATCTATTACATTACTTAGTTCCCTTAGTACTCGTGGGTGTATGCCATCCGGACCCGGAGATTTATCTATTTTAATCTTATTTAGCCGATTTCGCACCTCTTCTTGGGTTAGATTGGTGACCCTTAATATAGGGTTTTCATTGTTTCTTCCTAGCATTTCATTTTCCACCGTGAATACCGTGGAGAAGAAGGTGTTTAATATGTTAGCTTTTTCCTCGTCATCTACAACCATTCTTTCCTCACTATTTTTTAAGGGGCCTACATTTTCAGTTTTTATTCTTTTACTATTGATATAGTTGAAGAACAGCTTGGGATTAGTTTTACTCTCCTTAGTAATGTGCTTCTCTGTTTCCTTTTTGGCAGCTTTAATTAGTTTTTTAGATAAAGTATTTTTCTCCCTATAGTTTTTTAGAGCTTCAATGGTGCCATCCTGCTTTAGTAGTGCAAATGCTTTCTTTTTACTGTTAATTGCCTGTCTTACTTCTTTGTTTAGCCACATTGGGTTTTTCCTATTTCTAGTCCTTTTATTCCCACAAGGTATAAACCGCTTACACTGCCTATTTAGGATGTTCTTAAACATTTCCCATTTATTATCTGTATTCTTATTTCTGAGGATATTGTCCCAGTCTACCAGATTAAGGGCATCTCTAAGCTGGTCAAACTTTGCTTTCCTAAAGTTCAGTGTTTTTGTGACTCCCTGACAAGTCCCCCTAGTGAAAGACAGGTGAAACTGTACAATATTGTGGTCGCTATTTCCTAGATGCCCAACCACCTGCAGATTTGTTATTCTGTCAGGTCTATTAGATAGTATTAGGTCTAAAAGTGCTGCTCCTCTGGTTGGATTCTGCACCAAATGTGAAAGATAATTTTTCTTGGTTATTAGCAGAAACCTGTTGCCTTTATGGGTTTCACAGGTTTCACTTTCCCAGTTAATATCCGGGTAGTTAAAGTCCCCCATAACCAGGACCTCATTATGGGTTGCAGCTTCATCTATCTGCTTTAGAAGTAGACTTTCCATGGTTTCTGTTATATTTGGGGGTTTGTAACAGACCCCAATGAGAATTTTGTTACCATTTTTCCCTCCATGAATTTCGACCCATATATAACTACAAATAAAACAATGAATTTTACAATCATGGGATACTGTTAACACTACAGTGTACAACCTTGTTGGAAGAATTCCCAGGATAAGAGGATTCCACATCACTGTTGTTTGAATGGATCACCATAATCAACACCTCATGGAGGGTGCATGCGCAGGGCGACCGCCGATATCTACCGATCAGCACCAGGCAACAATATGACATTTTTCCTATTGGTTCATTTTGATCACTGTCATGTACCGTATCACAATGATCAAAATTAAAAAAAAGTAAATTAAACCCCCCCTTTGTCACTCTATTAGTTAGGTAAAATGCAAAAAAATAATATTTTTTCCATTCTTTGTGATTAGGGTTATGGTTGGGGTTAGAGATAGGGTTAGGGTAGGTCTAGGGTTAGGGTTGGGACTAGGGTTAGTGTTAGAGTTAGGGTTAGGGTTGGTCTATGGTTAGGGATGGGCTAGGGTTTGGCTACAGTTAGGGTTGGGCTAAGGTTAGGGTCGAGTTAGGTTTAGGCTTGTTGTTAGAGCTTGGGTTAGGGTTGGGCTAGGGTTATGGTTGGGGCTAGCATTAGGGTTGTGTGGTGGTTAGGGTTGTGTTGGGGTTACGGTTGTTGTGTTGGGGTTAGAGTGATGTTGGGGTTAGGTTGATGTTGCTGTTAGGGTTGTATTGGGGTTATGGTTGTGGATAGGGTTGGAATTAGGGTTAGGGATGTGTTGGGGCTAGGGCTGTGCTGGGGTTAGAGTTCAAATTGGGGGGGTTTCCACTGCTTAGGTACATCAGGGAGTCTCCAAACGCGACATGGCGTCCACCCTTGATTACAGCCAATTTTGCATTTAAAAAGTCAAACGGTGCTCCCTCCCTTCTGAGCTCTGCCATGCGCCCAAATAGTCTCTTTCCCCCAAATACAGGGTATCAGCATACTCAGGAGAAATTGCACAACAAATTTTGGGGTCCATTTTCTCCTGATATCCTTGTGAAAATAAAAAAAGTTTGGTTCTAAAGTAAATTTTATGTGATAAAGTAAAATGTTCATTATTTCCTTCCACATTGCTTTAGTTCTCGTGAAGCACCTGAAGGGTTAATAAACTTATTGAATGTGGTTTTGCGCACCTTGAGGGGTGCAGTTTTTATAATGATGTCATTTTTGGGTATTTTCTGTTATATTAACCCCCCAAAATCACTTCAAATGTGAGGTAGCCTTAAAAAATTTATAAGAAATTGATACCAAAACTACCTATCAAAAGTTGTGCTGATGTAAAGTAGACATGTGGGAAATGTTATTTATTAAGAATTTTGTGTGTCATATTTCTCTGACTTAAGGGCATAAAAATTCAAAGTTTGAAAATTGCAAAATTTTCTAAATTTTGGCCAAATTTCCATTTTTTACACAAATAAACACAAATCATATGAAGAAATTTTACCATTATCTTGAAGTACAATATGTCATGAAAAAACAATCAGTTGGATCTGTTAAAGCATACCAGAGTTATAACCACAGAAAGTGACAGTGGTCAGAATTGTAAAATTTGGCTTAGGGTTAAAAGCAATATGATAAAAAGTAGGTCTATAGATGACTCATAGTATGTTGAGAAATTTATAGTCTCATTGGGACTCAAGGGTTGCATGGACTGGAGAGTCCAAATCCACTTGGTCTCTAATTGATGAGGAAGACGGCTAGTTTGACCCCAACGAACACATGGTACAACGCGGTTAACTAACAGAAACTCTGCATTACAATTATGTAACTTTTTGAAATGTGTAGAGACTCATTTGTCTCCTTGGCAGCCAAAATGTCCCATACGTGCTCACAGACATGCACTTTTTGTGCTCGTGTAGTCTGCCCAATATACAGTAGGTACAGAAAAAATACAGACCCCCTATAAATTTTTCACTCTTTGTTTCATTGAAGCCATTTGGTAAATTCAAAAAAGTTCAGTTTTTTCTCATTAATGTACACTGCACCCCATCTTGACTGAAAAAAACAGAAATGTAGAAATTTTTGCAAAATTATTAAAAAAGAAAAACTGAAATATCACAAGCATAATCCTTGTGAGAAAAACGGGTCCCGTAGAAGCGCAGGCACAGCGCGAAACGGCCGTCGTCCTCCCCTGCTCACACGAGCTTCGGCTCCCTCTCCCCGGCCATGAATTTTATCTGGAGTTGTGATTAATAAAGAAGTGACTTTCGAAGACTGGTGAGTGCCCTCAGTGTTTTTCTCACAAGGATTATGCGGATAGAAGTCTTTTTTCCTGAAGGAGCACCCGAAACTGTAAGTCAGCGGTGTGTGGATGAGTTGCATCTAGTGGCATACACTGTGTGCGGTCTCGTGGCATCGTTGGATGTGGGATTGTGCCGCTCATGCTTTGTTTCTGTTGAGGTAGTATTTGAAATATCACAAGGTCATAAGTATTCAGACCCTTTGCTCAGTATTGAGTAGAAGCACCCTTTTGAGCTAGTACAGCCTTCTTGAGAATGATGCAACAAGTTTTTCACACCTGGATTTGGGGATCCACTGCCATTCTTCCTTGCAAATCCTCTCCAGTTCCATTAGGGTGGATGGTGAACGTTGGTGTACATTTTCAGGTCTCTCCAGAGATGCTCAGTTGGGTTTAGTTCAGGGCTCTGGCTGGGACAGGCAAGAACAGAGTTGTTCTGAAGCCACTCCTTTGTTATTTTAGCTGTGTGCTTAGGGTCATTGTCTTATTGGAAGGTGAACCTTCGGCCAAGTCTGAGGTCCAGAGCACTCTGGCAGAGGTTTTCATCCAGGATATCTCTGTACTTGGCCGCATTCATGTTTCCTTCAATGGCAACCAGTCGTCCTGTCCCTGCAGCTGAAAAACTCCCCATAGCATGATGCTGCCACTGCCATGTTTCACTGTTGGGATTGTATTGGGCAGGTGATGAGCAGTGCCTGTTTTTTTCCACACATACTGCTTAGAATGATCACCAGAAAGGTCTATCTTTATCTCAGACAAGAGAATGTTATTTCTCATAGTCTGGGAGTCCTTCATGTGTATTTTAACAAACTTTGTGGGTTTTTATCTGTCTTGCACTGAGAAGAGGCCTCCGTCTGGACACTTTGCCATAAAGGCCCGACTGGTGGAGGGGGGCAGTGATAGTTGACTTTGTGGAACTTTCTCCCATCTGACTACTGCATCTCTGGAGCTCAGCCACAGTGATCTTGGGGTTCTTCTTTACCTCTCTCACCAAGGCTCTTCTCCCGTGATTGCCCAGTCTGGCTGGACAGCCTGGTCTAGGAAGACTTCTGGTGGTCCCAAACTTCTTTCATTTAAGGATGATGGAATCCACTGTGCTCTTAGGAACATTGAGTACTGCAGAGCTTTTTTTGTAACCTTGGCCAGATATATGCCTTACCACAATTCTGTCTCTGAGCTCCTTGGCCAGTTCCTTTGACCTCATGATTCTTATTTGGTCTGACATGCAATGTGAACTGTGAGGTCTTATATAGACAGGTATGTGCCTTTCCATATCAAGGCCTATCAGTTTAATTAAACACAGATGGACTCCAATGATGGAGTAGAACCATCTCAAGGAGGATCACAAGGAAATGGACAACATGTGACTTAAAGGGTCACTGTCACCCCCTCCAGCCATTATAAACTAAGAGCCACCAGTAATGCTGCATTCTAACAAGTTGGCTCTTTTAGTTTTTGCTTCTGTTATTCCCTCAATAAAGCATTTTATAACTTTCCCCAAATACCTATCTTTAGACCTGGAGGCAGGTCTGAATCCCCCTCTTTGAAGCGCCCAACTGCTGTCAGTCATCTCTTCTGAGGCGGTGGTCGCCGCCCCCTCAGTGCTGTTTTCATCTGAAATCCGGCACCTGCGCTGTGCGTGCCTGCCAGGGGCAGGCGCATTGAGCATTGGCCGTCATAGCTCATATGCCAGGTTCCTGACTGCCCCTGTGCGGGCAGTGTGGCCACCCTGTTGCTGAATCCCCGCCCCGCACTGTGTTATGCATTATGCACAGTGCGGGGCGGGGATTCAGCAACAGGGTGGCTGCACTGCCCGCAAAGGCCCCGTCAGGAACCTGGAATCTGAGCTATGACGGCCAATACTCAATGCGCCTGCCCCTGGCAGGTACGCTGTTATGAAAGGCAATTCAGTACCACAATGGACATAGCGGTCAGAGCACATACAGTGATCTGACAATAACCCAAAAGCATAGAACGAGCTCTGAGACGTGGGAACTCTGCAGACCGCAATCCCTAATCCTCTCCAAACAACACTAGAGGCAGCCGTGGATTGCGCCTAACTCTGCCTATGCAACTCGGTACAGCCTGAGAAACTAACTAGCCTGAAGATAGAAAATAAGCCTACCTTGCCTCAGAGAAATACCCCAAAGGAAAAGGCAGCCCCCCACATATAATGACTGTGAGTTAAGATGAAAAGACAAACGTAGAGATGAAATAGATTCAGCAAAGTGAGGCCCGACTTTCTTAACAGAGCGAGGATAGAAAAGGTAACTTTGTGGTCTACACAAAACCCTAAAGAAAACCACGCAAAGGGGGCAAAAAGACCCTCCGTACCGAACTAACGGCACGGAGGTACACCCTTTGCGTCCCAGAGCTTCCAGCAACAAATTAGACAAGCTGGACAGAAAAAATAGCAAACAAATAGCAAAGAAGAACTTAGCTATGCAGAGCAGCAGGCCACAGGAATGATCCAGGGAAAAGCAAGTCCAACACTGGAACATTGACAGGAAGCCAGGATCAAAGCATTAGGTGGAGTTAAGTAGAGAAGCACCTAACGACCTCACCAGATCACCTGAGGGAGGAAACTCAGAAGCCGCAGTACCACTTCCCTCCACCAACAGAAGCTCACAGAGAGAATCAGCCGAAGTACCACTTGTGACCACAGGAGGGAGCTCTGCCACAGAATTCACAACAGTACCCCCCCCTTGAGGAGGGGTCACCGAACCCTCACCAGAGCCCCCAGGCCGACCAGGATGAGCCACATGAAAGGCATGAACAAGATTGGGAGCATGGACATCAGAGGCAAAAACCCAGGAATTATCTTCCTGAGCATAACCCTTCCATTTAACCAGATACTGGAGTTTCCGTCTAGAAACACGAGAATCCAAAATCTTCTCCACAATATACTCCAATTCCCCCTCCACCACAACCGGGGCAGGAGGATCAACAGATGGAACCATAGGTGCCACGTATCTCCGCAACAATGACCTATGGAATACGTTATGTATGGAAAAAGAATCTGGAAGGGTCAGACGAAAAGACACAGGATTAAGAACCTCAGAAATCCTATACAGACCAATGAAACGAGGTTTAAACTTAGGAGAGGAAACCTTCATAGGAATATGACGAGAAGATAACCAAACCAGATCCCCAACACGAAGTCGGGGACCCACACGGCGTCTGCGATTAGCGAAACGTTGAGCCTTCTCCTGGGACAAGGTCAAAGTGTCCACTACATGAGTCCAAATCTGCTGCAACCTGTCCACCACAGTATCCATTATCCACACCAGGGCAGTCCGAAGACTCAACCTGTCCTGAAGAGAAACGAGGATGGAACCCAGAATTGCAGAAAAATGGCGAAACCAAGGTAGCCGAGCTGGCCCGATTATTAAGGGCGAACTCAGCCAAAGGCAAAAAGGACACCCAGTCATCCTGATCGGCAGAAACAAAGCATCTCAGATATGTTTCCAAGGTCTGATTGGTTCGTTCGGTCTGGCCATTAGTCTGAGGATGGAAAGCCGAGGAAAAAGACAAGTCAATGCCCATCCTACCACAAAAGGCTCGCCAAAACCTTGAAACAAACTGGGAACCTCTGTCAGAAACGATATTCTCTGGAATGCCATGTAAACGAACCACATGCTGGAAGAACAATGGCACCAAATCAGAGGAGGAAGGCAATTTAGACAAGGGTACCAGATGGACCATCTTAGAAAAGCGATCACAGACCACCCAAATGACTGACATCTTTTGAGAAATGGGAAGATCAGAAATAAAATCCATAGAGATATGTGTCCAAGGCCTCTTCGGGACCGGCAAGGGCAAAAGCAACCCACTGGCACGAGAACAGCAGGGCTTAGCCCGAGCACAAATCCCACAGGACTGCACAAAAGCACGCACATCCCACGACAGAGACGGCCACCAAAAGGATCTAGCCACTAACTCTCTGGTACCAAAGATTCCAGGATGACCAGCCAACACCGAACAATGAACCTCAGAGATAACTTTATTGGTCCACCTATCAGGGACAAACAGTCTCTCCGCTGGACAACGATCAGGTTTATTAGCCTGAAATTTTTGCAGCACCCGCCGCAAATCAGGGGAGATGGCAGACACAATTACTCCTTCCTTGAGGATACCCGCCGGCTCAGACAAACCCGGAGAGTAGGGCACAAAACTCCTAGACAGAGCATCCGCCTTCACATTTTTAGAGCCCGGAAGGTATGAAATCACAAAGTCAAAACGGGCAAAAAACAGCGACCAACGAGCCTGTCTAGGATTCAACCGCTTAGCAGACTCAAGATAAGTCAAGTTCTTATGATCAGTCAATACCACCACGCGATTCTTAGCTCCTTCAAGCCAATGACGCCACTCCTCGAATGCCCACTTCATGGCCAGCAACTCTCGGTTGCCAACATCATAATTTCGCTCAGCAGGCGAAAACTTCCTGGAAAAAAAAGCGCATGGTTTCATCACTGAGCAATCAGAACCTCTCTGCGACAAAACAGCCCCTGCTCCAATCTCAGAAGCATCAACCTCGACCTGGAACGGAAGAGAAACATCTGGTTGACACAACACAGGAGCAGAAGAAAAACGACGCTTCAACTCCTGAAAAGCTTCCACAGCAGCAGAAGACCAATTGACCAAATCAGCACCCTTCTTGGTCAAATCGGTCAATGGTTTGGCAATACTAGAAAAATTGCAGATGAAGCGACGATAAAAATTAGCAAAGCCCAGGAACTTTTGCAGACTTTTCAGAGATGTTGGCTGAGTCCAATCATGGATGGCTTGGACCTTAACAGGATCCATCTCGATAGTAGAAGGGGAAAAGATGAACCCCAAAAATGAAACCTTCTGCACACCAAAAAGACACTTTGATCCCTTCACAAACAAAGAATTAGCACGCAGGACCTGAAAAACTGTTCTGACCTGCATCACATGAGACTCCCAATCATCCGAGAAGATCAAAATGTTATCCAAGTACACAATCAGGAATTTATCCAGGTACTCTCGGAAGATGTCATGCATAAAGGACTGAAACACTGATGGAGCATTGGCAAGTCCGAATGGCATCACTAGATACTCAAAATGACCCTCGGGCGTATTAAATGCAGTTTTCCATTCATCTCCTCGCCTGATTCGCACCAGATTATACGCACCACGAAGATCTATCTTGGTGAACCAACTAGCCCCCTTAATCCGAGCAAACAAATCAGATAACAATGGCAAGGGGTACTGAAATTTAACCGTGATCTTATTTAGAAGGCGGTAATCTATACAAGGTCTAAGCGAACCATCCTTCTTGGCTACAAAAAAAAACCCTGCTCCTAATGGTAACGATGACGGGCGAATATGCCCCTTCTCCAGGGATTCCTTCACATAACTGCGCATAGCGACGTGCTCAGGCACGGATAAATTAAACAGTCGACCTTTTGGGAATTTACTACCAGGAATCAAATTGATAGCACAATCACAATCCCTATGCGGAGGTAGGGCATCGGATTTGGGCTCATCAAATACATCCCGGTAATCAGACAAGAACTCTGGAACCTCAGAAGGGGTGGATGACGAAATTGACAGAAATGGAACATCACCATGTACCCCCTGACAAACCCAGCTGGACACCGACATGGATTTCCAATCTAATACTGGATTATGGGCTTGTAGCCATGGCAACCCCAACACGACCACATCATGCAGATTATGCAACACCAGAAAGCGAATAACCTCCTGATGTGCAGGAGCCATGCACATAGTCAGCTGGGTCCAGTATTGAGGCTTATTCTTGGCCAAAGGCGTGGCATCAATTCCTCTCAATGGAATAGGACACTGCAAGGGCTCTAAGAGAAACCCACAACGCTTAGCATACTCCAAGTCCATCAAATTCAGGGCAGCGCCTGAATCCACAAATGCCATGACAGAATACGATGACAAAGAACAGATCAAGGTAACGGACAGAAGAAATTTTGACTGTACCGTACCAATGGTGGCAGACCTAGCGAACCGCTTAGTGCGCTTAGGACAATCAGAGATAGCATGAGTGGAATCACCACAGTAGAAACACAGCCCATTCAGACGTCTGTGTTCTTGCCGTTCAACTCTGGTCAAAGTCCTATCGCACTGCATAGGCTCAGGTTTAAGCTCAGGTAATACCGCCAAATGGTGCTCAGATTTACGCTCACGCAAGCGTCGACCGATCTGAATGGCCAAAGACCTAGACTCATTCAAACCAGCAGGCATAGGAAATCCCACCATGACATCCTTAAGGGCTTCAGAGAGACCCTTTCAGAACATAGCTGCCAGCGCAGATTCATTCCATTGAGTGAGCACGGACCACTTTCTAAATTTCTGACAATATACCTCTATCTCATCCTGACCCTGACAAAGAGCCAGCAAATTTTTCTCTGCCTGATCCACTGAATTAGGTTCATCGTACAGCAATCCGAGCGCCAGGAAAAACGCATCGATATTACTCAATGCAGGATCTCCTGGCGCAAGAGAAAATGCCCAGTCCTGAGGGTCGCCGCGCAAAAAAGAAATAACAATCAAAACCTGTTGAACTGGATCACCAGAGGAGCGAGGTTTCAAGGCCAGAAATAATTTACAATTATTTTTGAAACTCAGAAACTTAGTTCTATCTCCAAAAAACAAATCAGGAATAGGAATTCTTGGTTCTAACATAGATTTCTGATCAATAGTGTCTTGAATCTTTTGTACTCTTGCCGAGAGCTGATCCACAAATGAAGACAGACTTCTAATGTCCATCGCTACACCTGTGTACTGAACCACCCAAATGTCTAGGGGAAAAAAAAAAGGCAAAACACAGTGCAAAGAAAAAAAAATGGTCTCAGAACTTCTTTTTTCCCTCTATTGAGAATGATTAGTACTTTTGGCTTCCTGTACAGTTATGAAAGGCAATTCAGTACCACAATGGACATAGCGGTCAGAGCACATACAGTGATCTGACAATAACCCAAAAGCATAGAACGAGCTCTGAGACGTGGGAACTCTGCAGACCGCAATCCCTAATCCTCTCCAAACAACACTAGAGGCAGCCGTGGATTGCGCCTAACTCTGCCTATGCAACTCGGCACAGCCTGAGAAACTAACTAGCCTGAAGATAGAAAATAAGCCTACCTTGCCTCAGAGAAATACCCCAAAGGAAAAGGCAGCCTCCCACATATAATGACTGTGAGTTAAGATGAAAAGACAAACGTAGAGATGAAATAGATTCAGCAAAGTGAGGCCCGACTTTCTTAACAGAGCGAGGATAGAAAAGGTAACTTTGTGGTCTACACAAAACCCTAAAGAAAACCACGCAAAGGGGGCAAAAAGACCCTCCGTACCGAACTAACGGCACGGAGGTACACCCTTTGCGTCCCAGAGCTTCCAGCAACAAATTAGACAAGCTGGACAGAAAAAATAGCAAACAAATAGCAAAGAAGAACTTAGCTATGCAGAGCAGCAGGCCACAGGAATGATCCAGGGAAAAGCAAGTCTAACACTGGAACATTGACAGGAAGCCAGGATCAAAGCATTAGGTGGAGTTAAGTAGAGAAGCACCTAACGACCTCACCAGATCACCTGAGGGAGGAAACTCAGAAGCCGCAGTACCACTTCCCTCCACCAACAGAAGCTCACAGAGAGAATCAGCCGAAGTACCACTTGTGACCACAGGAGGGAGCTCTGCCACAGAATTCACAACAGCACGCACAGCGCAGGCACCGGATTTCAGATAAAAACAGCGCTGAGGGGGCGGCGACCAGCGACCATGGGAGCCATGTGCAGCTTCTTTGCCTCACCTAGGGTTTAACGTAATTGCTGTTTTAGACAATTGTCTATATTAGAAATTTTCTTGGGTTGTTATACTAAAGATAACCTTTTATATTTTTTTCTCTTTTTCTCTTTCTTTTTCTATATCTTTATCATCTTTTCTAATCTTTCTGACGACTTTTGTGGATGTCGGGGTTAACATTCTGCACCTATAATGCAAGGGGTCTTAATAAACCTGAAAAACAGAGACAAATACTATATCGCTTTCATAGGAAAAAAAAAATGTAGATACGTTCCAGGAGACTAATTTCTTAGCCACCAATGTACCCAAATGTGTCTCTAAATTCTACCCAGTCTGGTATCACTGTCCTCATCCTTCCCGTAAGGTTTGTGCGGTCTTGTTCGCATTCCACAAGACATTCCAACCTAAGGTAACTGACACAAAGATAGACTCAGAAGGGAGATTTATTTTCCTCAAGCTTACTTTCTTGAACTCTATATATACGTTTGCTAATGTATGTTTTCCAAACCAGGGTCAAGTGAATTTTGGTTCTGAGGTCCTGCGATTGCTGACGGATTTAGCAGATGGCTCTAACATCATCTTGGGAGGAGATTTTAATCTCGCTCTGGACCCTTCATTGGATTCATCTTTGGGTAGGTCCTTCGTCTCCTTTACGGCACTGGGTAAATAAAAAAAGGATCTACTTGCTCTTAGTCTGGTGGACATGTGGTGGGTGCTCCATCCAGGGATCAGGGACTATAGCTATCACCAGGGCCGGACTGGCCATTGGGCAATTCTGGCAAATGCCAGAAGGGCCGGTCTGGTTGTGGGCTGCTTTGTCTGCTACATTGTTAACAGAATCGATGTTCTCAGGACACCCATACTGTTAACAGTTGTGATGAAGCACAAAGTCACTGACTCCGTCACTTACCCAACATACCATGGGTATCATTTGAAATATTGGTCATGTAGTAAATCATCTTTCTTTCCTCCATCCAGGGTAATATTAGTAATATATCCCATCTGGTTCTTGGGGACGAGGACAACATGGGCCTGTGTGGTTTCAAATGCCAGGGCTGAATTTCAGCCCCAGTCCGCACCTGGCTATCACTCATTGGCACACAACAGTTACTCTAGACTAGATCATATATTCATTTCACACGCTCTACTAGACAATAATCCAGGTTGCTCTATAGATACCATTCTGTGGTCAGATCATGCTCCGGTATATGGAAGGCTGGAGATACATGAGGAGGGGGAGGTAGGGATACACATGAAGATTAAATGACAACCTCCTAAAGGATGAATCATGTATGGCGGATATTAAAAGGGCGGTTAACAAGTTCTCCATAGATCATTCTAATGACCCCACACCGCAACCTATTAAATGGGAAATGTATATTGAGGGGTATTTTTATAACTCACGGATCTAGACTCAAGAAAGAAAGGGCCCAAACCTTAAAAGATACTCTTGTTTTGCTGGGTACCAAAGAAACAGCCAATAAAGCGGCCTTCAATGATATACTTAAAGCAGAAATTTCGTCTCTAAGACAACAAGCTCTTTCTATTTTGGAACAAAAGACTCTATGTATGAGAGACAAGATGCGTAAAAATTATTTTGAATTTGGAGATAAATGTGGATGCTTATTGGCAAGGTCGCTTCTTCCTAGGATTGCTCAGACACCAATTCTTAATATAAATTCTTCATCTGGGACTTTAGTTCATTCAACATCTGAAATTTTGGAGGAATTTCAAACATATTATACTAGCCTATATAATGTACCCCAGTAGGGTAATATTTCTACTTCAGTTACAAAACAGAAATTAGCGGAGTATTTGGAGCGTTATTCTCCCAGTGCTCTCCAAGAGGAGGTGACTCATTCATTAGAACAAGACTTCTCTGACGAGGAGCTAAACGAGGCTATCCAGAATTTAAAAGTAGGAAAAAGTCCGGGACATGATGGGTTCACACCCAGGTTCTATAAAACCTGCCAGGAATTATGCTCCCCGTTAATGTTGAAAGCTTTTAATACAATATCTCAGATTTGCTATTTCCCATTTCACTCCATGCAGGCACATATTACATTGATACTTAAAGGAAGGTAAGGACCCCTCATTATGTTCTAGTTTTCGCCTGATATCTTTGATCAATGTCGATATTAAGCTATATTCCAAGATGACAGCTCTAAGATTAACTCCCCATATCCCGAATATAATTCAGAGAACAAGTGGGGTTTGTACCGGGTAGAGAAGCAAGGGACAACACTATAAAAACCATGATCTCGAGGTCCTGAATTAGGAAGATCCCATTATGCCTACTCTCGGTAGACGAGAAGGCATTCGACAGAGTAAACTGGAGCTTCATGGAGGCCGCATTAGAAGCAATTGGTATACAGCAAAGAATGAGACATTGGATTATGGCCCTATATTGTGATCCCTCTGCTAGGGTATGGATAAATGGGCACCTGTCTGCCCCGTTCCCGATAAGGAATTGGACTAGACAGTGCTGCCCATTGTCTCCATATTTATATATCTTAGCAATGGAATCATTGGCAAATGCACTTAGACAGAATTAATCTATAAAGGGAATACAGGTGGGGCATACAGAGCATATGTTAGCCTTACTCGTAGACGACCTCTTGATGCATATTACTTCTCCTAAAATTAGCCTCCCATCTATATTGAATGAATTTGACAGATTTAGTAGGTTGACTAACTTTAAGGTGAATCTCCAGATATCAGAATTGCTCAACATCACTCTGAGTACAAAGTGGATCAGCTTAAATCTGACTTTTCTTTCCAATGGAGTCAACATTATATTAAATATCTAGGAATTAATATTCCTGCAGACCCTCAGAAAATAATTGATCTCAATTTCCCCCCTCTTAAACGAGTTTTGGAAAAGGAGAGTGAAACATGGCAGAATCTTCCATTCTTATGTTTTGGAAGGATTAATGCCTTAAAAATGGACATTTTACCTAGAATATTATACTTTTTTCAGAATATTCTGTGGGATATAGACAAACCCTTCTTTGATAGCTTACGCAAAATAATGAGGAAATTTGTCTGGCACAATGGTGGTTCTCGCCTTAGCCACACCCAACTAATCAGACACAAGGACAGGGGGGGACGGGCCTTCCAGACTTAGGAGCATACCATGCGGCGAACATTGGAAATTGCATATTAGATCTTTTTCATAATAGGACATCTAAATTGTGGGTAGACATTGAGCATGAATTATCTCCAATTCTTTACCAGGGGGTGTTCTGGCTATCATATGATATTGATTTAAAGAAGATTGATATGTCTCCCACATTATACACTATAGTATTAGCTTGGAGGTGTTTTGCAAAGCGTCTCTCGTTGGAAATAATACCTGGACCGCTGACTCCTTTAATGGACAACCCCCACCTCCCTACTATGTTGCAAGGATCAACTTCTATCATACCTCCCATTATCCAGGGAGTAATGCCACGAATTAAAGATGTGATTGATCAGAAGGTCCATGGAGGAAATTTTGGAAAATAGAAGACAAGCTCCGGATTTTTGGCTGCAATACTTTCAACTTCAGAGTTATATTAGATCCCTGGTTCCGGGGTGGACATCGCCACATGTGCCTACCTCTTTTGAGCTCCTGTGTTTCCTTTCGCAAAGTCCGGCGCATGCTATATCACTGATATATGGTCTGATAGTGTTGGAGGGGATGGGAGATGGGCCACTTAAATGTACGATTCAGTGGCAAAAGGAGTTAAATAAGGAAATTACGGATAAGATGTGGTCTAAATCATTTGCTCTTACGCATGGGATGTCGGTCTCTTGCAGGATCCAGGAGCTGAACTATAAAATCTTGACGTGCTGGTACAGAACACCTGTTAAAGTATATAAGATGTACCCGGCGGTTTCAGATATGTGCTGGTGGTGTACTGCCACAATTGGATCAATGTTACATGTATGGTGGGACTGTCCAGGGGTTAGATTCTTGTGGAATGAAATATTCCAGCTATATAACCGTATTACCAAAACTCACGTGGAAGCATCTCCAGAAATAGCGTTGTCGTCCATTTTTCCAGGTACCATATTGAAAATCAAGAAAGATCTGCTACCATTTTTTGTAATAGCTATGCGTCAAATTATACCTAGACTCTGGAGATCTACGGTTTTATCAAAGAAAATAGATTGGGTCGAGGCAATGAATGTTCTACAGCGCATGGAAGAGATCAGGGCATTTGATGACAAGATATGTACTAAGTGGTTCGCGATATGGTACCCATGGATCCAATTTAAAGAATCACAATATTTTCAGACATGGTTAACATAAGGTGTGTGTTTTTGAATCCCTTGACAAATGGGGCTGTTGGGATGTGATATCTCCGATATCCTCTTTCTTTCTTCTTTCTTTCTGTCTTTTACTTCTGTCTTTTCTTTCTTACTTTGCTTTTACATTCTTTCAACCATACTTCTTAATGATATTAATCTCTCTGGCCGCATTTAAGAGTTATAAACAAGTTACATGAACACAGTTGGTTCACCATACTAGTACTGAAATAGCATTTGAAAGGGGGAGGAGGTTTGATTGACTCTGTATTTGTCTATTTCATTTGTTTAATATGTAATGTTTCAGATGTTACCAAAAATACTCAAATTGTTTAATAAAAATATATTGAATGATAAAAAAAAACTGTGCATACTATTGCTAGACTTAAAATAATTGGTAAAAGATATGCCTTCAGTTCTGGCATGAGAAAAAAATGACTTTTAGACACTTCAAAGTTTTCACAGATGTTTAAGTGAGACCTTACCTATCTGTGGATTTACTATAAGGCTATGTTCACATGTTCAGTATTTGTTTTGTATTTCACATCAGTACTTGTAAGCCAAAACAAGGAGTGGAACAATCAAAGGAAAAGTATAATAGAAACACATCACCACTTCTGTGTTTTTGGCCCACTCCTGGTTTTGGCTTACAAATACTGATGTGAAATACTGCCTAAGTATTAAACATGGGAACGTGGCCTAAAGGAACTATACGGTCAGTCTGCAGTTTGACTTTCTGCTTTTTAGAACTTTGTAAAAGAGAAGATGGCGTTATAGGGAACACAAGATCAGGGTCGGTGTTAGGGGCAGGCAATCTAGGCCCACTCCCAAAAGAGCCCCTAGTGGTGTGCTGCTTGTAGCGGCATACCACGTGGCCGCTATGAGATCCATGAGTCAGGTAGGCTCAGTGGCAGTGCAGGCTCAGCAACTCGCATCGCACATTCAACTGTATCAGCATCATTCTTCCTCAGTTGGTATAAAGAGGCCAGGAAACAACTGTTGAACGACTTCAATATTGTCGTCAAGCTAATTTAACGGCTTGAACTCAGCCCATGTAAATACAACCAAAATGTTTCTCTGTGATGATGCAATATGTTAGCATTTGGAGCCCCACTCAAAAAAAATTTCTTACGGCCCCAATTTGTCAAAAACCGACCCTGCTCAAGATGGCTACCATAATCAGCAGCGCTGAAGCACAGACAGGATTATTGTGTACTAATAGATGTTTTGGTAAAGAGTTTCATGTCCAAGAGAATCAAAACTGGAGTATTTTGCGTTAAGGTACCTTCACACATAACGATTTCATTAACGATATCGTTGCTTTTTGTGACGTAGCAACGATATCGTTAACGAAATCGTTATGCGTGACAGCGACCAATGATCAGGCCCCTGCTGGGAGATCGTTGGTCGCTAGGTAAGATCAGGACCTTTTTTTGGTCGCTGATCACTAGCTGTCATCGCTGAATCGGCGTGTGTGATGCCGATCCAGTGGTGTTCACTGGTAGCCAGGGTTAATATCGGGTTACTATGCGCAGGGCCGCACTTAGTAACCCAATATTTACCCTGTTTACCATTGTAAAAGTAAAAAAAAAAAAACAGTACATACTCACATTCCGATGTCTGTCACGTCCCCCGGCGTCCACAGGGTTAAAGCTGCTTTCGGCAGGAGCGCTGCTAATGCACGCACTGCTGCCGAGAGCTTTCCTGTTATGAAAGGCAATTCAGTACCACAATGGACATAGCGGTCAGAGCACATACAGTGATCTGACAATAACCCTAAATCATAGAACGAGCTCTGAGACGTGGGAACTCTGCAGACCGCAATCCCTAATCCTCTCCAAACAACACTAGAGGCAGCCGTGGATTGCGCCTAACTCTGCCTATGCAACTCAGCACAGCCTGAGAAACTAACTAGCCTGAAGATAGAAAATAAGCCTACCTTGCCTCAGAGAAATACCCCAAAGGAAAAGGCAGCCCCCCACATATAATGACTGTGAGTTAAGATGAAAAGACAAACGTAGAGATGAAATAGATTCAGCAAAGTGAGGCCCGACTTTCTTAACAGAGCGAGGATAGAAAAGGTAACTTTGCGGTCTACACAAAACCCTAAAGAAAACCACGCAAAGGGGGCAAAAAGACCCTCCGTACCGAACTAACGGCACGGAGGTACACCCTTTGCGTCCCAGAGCTTCCAGCAACAAATTAGACAAGCTGGACAGAAAAAATAGCAAACAAATAGCAAAGAAGAACTTAGCTATGCAGAGCAGCAGGCCACAGGAATGATCCAGGGAAAAGCAAGTCCAACACTGGAACATTGACAGGAAGCCAGGATCAAAGCATTAGGTGGAGTTAAGTAGAGAAGCACCTAACGACCTCACCAGATCACCTGAGGGAGGAAACTCAGAAGCCGCAGTACCACTTCCCTCCACCAACAGAAGCTCACAGAGAGAATCAGCCGAAGTACCACTTGTGACCACAGGAGGGAGCTCTGCCACAGAATTCACAACAGTACCCCCCCCTTGAGGAGGGGTCACCGAACCCTCACCAGAGCCCCCAGGCCGACCAGGATGAGCCACATGAAAGGCACGAACAAGATCGGGAGCATGGACATCAGAGGCAAAAACCCAGGAATTATCTTCCTGAGCATAACCCTTCCATTTAACCAGATACTGGAGTTTCCATCTAGAAACACGAGAATCCAAAATCTTCTCCACAATATACTCCAATTCCCCCTCCACCAAAACCGGGGCAGGAGGATCAACAGATGGAACCATAGGTGCAACGTATCTCCGCAACAATGACCTATGGAATACGTTATGTATGGAAAAAGAATCTGGAAGGGTCAGACGAAAAGACAAAAAAAAAAGGGAAGAAGCCAGCACTGCTTATGGTCAGAACGCAATAACTGAAGTGCAATTGCACATAAATTCTAACTGTATTTCAAATATGAGACATTTAGCAAACAATTGATCAATTCTTTGAGCTACCCCGCCATTTCACGGCAATCTCATAATGGGGCAGTCCTAATCTTCGTATTTTATTTACATTGTGCCATTATGGCTTCCTGAATGTATAAAAAAAAAAAAAAAAAAAAGGACCACATTAAATGCGAACTGTACCTGGAGCATTTTCAGAATCACTCCCTTGGTGCCAGGAAAGGCAAGCGCAGGTAAAGGCCGATCAGGTCCAGTGCGGACATTTCAGATCTGGCTTCCACACTGCCAAACCCGCACCAAAGATGAAGGGTGAGACAGGCTGAGACACAGGTGCACAACTAACTTGAGCCTGAGGCGGGGCAGGGCTGCTGTGTGTGTGCACAGCAGCCTATCAATCACAGTGAACACAGAAAGAATGGACACAGACACAGGATTAAGAACCTCAGAAATCCTATACGGACCAATGAAACGAGGTTTAAACTTAGGAGAGGAAACCTTCATAGAAATATGACGAGAAGATAACCAAACCAGATCCCCAACACGAAGTCGGGGACCCACACGGCGTCTGCGATTAGCGAAACGTTGAGCCTTCTCCTGGGACAAGGTCAAATTGTCCACTACATGAGTCCAAATCTGCTGCAACCTGTCCACCACAGTATCCACACCAGGACAGTCCGAAGACTCAACCTGTCCTGAAGAGAAACGAGGATGGAACCCAGAATTGCAGAAAAATGGCGAAACCAAGGTAGCCGAGCTGGCCCGATTATTAAGGGCAAACTCAGCCAAAGGCAAAAAGGACACCCAGTCATCCTGATCGGCAGAAACAAAGCATCTCAGATATGTTTCCAAGGTCTGATTGGTTCGTTCGGTCTGGCCATTAGTCTGAGGATGGAAAGCCGAAGAAAAAGACAAGTCAATGCCCATCCTACCACAAAAAGCTCGCTAAAACCTTGAAACAAACTGGGAACCTCTGTCAGAAACGATATTCTCTGGAATGCCATGTAAACGAACCACATGCTGGAAGAACAATGGCACCAAATCAGAGGAGGAAGGCAATTTAGACAAGGGTACCAGATGGACCATCTTAGAAAAGCGATCACAGACCACCCAAATGACTGACATCTTTTGAGAAACGGGAAGATCAGAAATAAAATCCATAGAGATATGTGTCCAAGGCCTCTTCGGGACCGGCAAGGGCAAAAGCAACCCACTGGCACGAGAACAGCAGGGCTTAGCCCGAGCACAAATCCCACAGGACTGCACAAAAGCACGCACATACCGCAACAGAGACGGCCACCAAAAGGATCTAGCCACTAACTCTCTGGTACCAAAAATTCCAGGATGACCAGCCAACACCGAACAATGAACCTCAGAGATAACTTTATTGGTCCACCTATCAGGGACAAACAGTCTCTCCGCTGGACAACGATCAGGTTTATTAGCCTGAAATTTTTGCAGCACCCGCCGCAAATCAGGGGAGATGGCAGACACAATTACTCCTTCCTTGAGGATACCCGCCGGCTCAGACAAACCCGGAGAGTCGGGCACAAAACTCCTAGACAGAGCATCCGCCTTCACATTTTTAGAGCACGGAAGGTACGAAATCACAAAGTCAAAACGGGCAAAAAACAGCGACCAACGAGCCTGTCTAGGATTCAACCGCTTAGCAGACTCAAGATAAGTCAAGTTCTTATGATCAGTCAATACCACCACGCGATGCTTAGCTCCTTCAAGCCAATGACGCCACTCCTCGAATGCCCACTTCATGGCCAGCAACTCTCGGTTGCCCACATCATAATTTCGCTCAGCAGGCGAAAACTTCCTGGAAAAAAAAGCGCATGGTTTCATCACTGAGCAATCAGAACCTCTCTGCGACAAAACAACCCCTGCTCCAATCTCAGAAGCATCAACCTCGACCTGGAATGGAAGAGAAACATCTGGTTGACACAACACAGGGGCAGAAGAAAAACGACGCTTCAACTCTTGAAAAGCTTCCACAGCAGCAGAAGACCAATTGACCAAATCAGCACCCTTCTTGGTCAAATCGGTCAACGGTTTGGCAATACTAGAAAAATTGCAGATGAAGCGACGATAAAAATTAGCAAAGCCCAGGAACTTTTGCAGACTTTTCAGAGATGTCAGCTGAGTCCAATCATGGATGGCTTGGACCTTAACAGGATCCATCTCGATAGTAGAAGGGGAAAAGATGAACCCCAAAAATGAAACCTTCTGCACACCAAAGAGACACTTCGATCCCCTCACAAACAAAGAATTAGCACGCAGGACCTGAAAAACTGTTCTGACCTGCTTCTCATGAGACTCCCAATCATCCGAGAAGATCAAAATGTCATCCAAGTACACAATCAGGAATTTATCCAGGTACTCTCGGAAGATGTCATGCATAAAGGACTGAAACACTGATGGAGCATTGGCAAGTCCGAATGGCATCACTAGATACTCAAAATGACCCTCGGGCGTATTAAATGCAGTTTTCCATTCATCTCCTCGCCTGATTCGCACCAGATTATACGCACCACGAAGATCTATCTTGGTGAACCAACTAGCCCCCTTAATCCGAGCAAACAAATCAGATAACAATGGCAAGGGGTACTGAAATTTAACCGTGATCTTATTTAGAAGGCGGTAATCTATACAAGGTCTCAGCGAACCATCCTTCTTGGCCACAAAAAAGAACCCTGCTCCCAATGGTGACGACGACGGGCGAATATGCCCCTTCTCCAGGGATTCCTTCACATAACTGCGCATAGCGGCGTGCTCAGGCACGGATAAATTAAACAGTTGACCTTTTGGGAATTTACTACCAGGAATCAAATTGATAGCACAATCACAATCCCTATGCAGAGGTAGGGCATCGGACTTGGGCTCATCAAATACATCCCGGTAATCAGACAAGAACTCTGGAACCTCAGAAGGGGTGGATGACGAAATTGACAGAAATGGAACATCACCATGTACCCCCTGACAACCCCAGCTGGACACCGACATGGATTTCCAATCTAATACTGGATTATGGGCTTGTAGCCATGGCAACCCCAACACGACCACATCATGCAGATTATGCAACACCAGAAAGCGAATAACCTCCTGATGTGCAGGAGCCATGCACATGGTCAGCTGGGTCCAGTATTGAGGCTTATTCTTGGCCAAAGGCGTGGCATCAATTCCTCTCAATGGAATAGGACACTGCAAGGGCTCTAAGAGAAACCCACAACGCTTAGCATACTCCAAGTCCATCAAATTCAGGGCAGCGCCTGAATCCACAAATGCCATGACAGAATACGATGACAAAGAACAGATCAAGGTAACGGACAGAAGAAATTTTGACTGTACCGTACCAATGGTGGCAGACCTAGCGAACCGCTTAGTGCGCTTAGGACAATCAGAGATAGCATGAGTGGAATCACCACAGTAGAAACACAGCCCATTCAGACGTCTGTGTTCTTGCCGTTCAACTCTGGTCAAAGTCCTATCGCACTGCATAGGCTCAGGTTTAAGCTCAGGTAATACCGCCAAATGGTGCACAGATTTACGCTCACGCAAGCGTCGACCGATCTGAATGGCCAAAGACATAGACTCATTCAAACCAGCAGGCATAGGAAATCCCACCATGACATCCTTAAGGGCTTCAGAGAGACCCTTTCTGAACATAGCTGCCAGCGCAGATTCATTCCATTGAGTGAGCACGGACCACTTTCTAAATTTCTGACAATATACCTCTATCTCATCCTGACCCTGACAAAGAGCCAGCAAATTTTTCTCTGCCTGATCCACTGAATTAGGTTCATCGTACAGCAATCCGAGCGCCAGGAAAAACGCATCGATATTACTCAATGCAGGATCTCCTGGCGCAAGAGAAAATGCCCAGTCCTGAGGGTCGCCACGCAAAAAAGAAATAACAATCAAAACCTGTTGAACTGGATCACCAGAGGAGCGAGGTTTCAAGGCCAGAAATAATTTACAATTATTTTTGAAACTCAGAAACTTAGTTCTATCTCCAAAAAACAAATCAGGAATAGGAATTCTTGGTTCTAACATAGATTTCTGATCAATAGTGTCTTGAATCTTTTGTACTCTTGCCGAGAGCTGATCCACAAATGAAGACAGACTTCTAATGTCCATCGCTACACCTGTGTACTGAACCACCCAAATGTCTAGGGGAAAAAAAAGGCAAAACACAGTGCAAAGAAAAAAAAATGGTCTCAGAACTTCTTTTTTCCCTCTATTGAGAATGATTAGTACTTTTGGCTTCCTGTACAGTTATGAAAGGCAATTCAGTACCACAATGGACATAGCGGTCAGAGCACATACAGTGATCTGACAATAACCCAAAAGCATAGATCGAGCTCTGAGACGTGGGAACTCTGCAGACCGCAATCCCTAATCCTCTCCAAACAACACTAGAGGCAGCCGTGGATTGCGCCTAACTCTGCCTATGCAACTCGGCACAGCCTGAGAAACTAACTAGCCTGAAGATAGAAAATAAGCCTACCTTGCCTCAGAGAAATACCCCAAAGGAAAAGGCAGCCCCCCACATATAATGACTGTGAGTTAAGATGAAAAGACAAACGTAGAGATAAAATAGATTCAGCAAAGTGAGGCCCGACTTTCTTAACAGAGCGAGGATAGAAAAGGTAACTTTGCGGTCTACACAAAACCCTAAAGAAAACCACGCAAAGGGGGCAAAAAGACCCTCCGTACCGAACTAACGGCACGGAGGTACACCCTTTGCGTCCCAGAGCTTCCAGCAACAAATTAGACAAGCTGGACAGAAAAAATAGCAAACAAATAGCAAAGAAGAACTTAGCTATGCAGAGCAGCAGGCCACAGGAATGATCCAGGGAAAAGCAAGTCCAACACTGGAACATTGACAGGAAGCCAGGATCAAAGCATTAGGTGGAGTTAAGTAGAGAAGCACCTAACGACCTCACCAGATCACCTGAGGGAGGAAACTCAGAAGCCGCAGTACCACTTCCCTCCACCAACAGAAGCTCACAGAGAGAATCAGCCGAAGTACCACTTGTGACCACAGGAGGGAGCTCTGCCACAGAATTCACAACACTTTCCCTGCACTGTGTCGGCGCCGGCCGGCCGTAAAGCAAAGCACAGCGGTGACGTCACTGGCCGGCGCTGACACAGTGTTGGAAAGCTCTCGGCAGCAGCACGTGCATTAGCAGCGCTCCTGCCGAAAGCAGTTTTAACCCTGTGGACGCTGGGGCCCTGCGCTTAGTAACCCGATGTTTACCCTGGTTACCCGGGGACTTCAGCATCGTTGAAGACAGTTTCAACGATGCCGAAGTTGTTCCCCAGATCGTTGGTCGCTGGAGAGAGCTGTCTGTGTGACAGCTCCCCAGCGACCACACAACGACTTACCAATGATCACGGCCAGGTCGTATCGCTGGTCATGATCGTTGGTAAGTCGTTTAGTGTAACGGTACCTTTAGTGTTAGTAGAGGCATGCACCAAGAATAAGTTAATCAGCTGTGTTAGGGCTTCCTTTATTCATTTCTTTTAGGCCATCAGTTCTTGCTGCCCTTAAAGTCCAGAAGAAAAACATTTTGAGCAGCTATTAAAGTTAATCGTGTAGTCATTGGATCTCATAAGACTTTAAATTATTAAGGGAAAATTCAGACGCCCACGTAATACAGTGGACTTGCATTGGTCTTCTGACCCAAACATTACAGCCGCATGAACATATAAAACTGTTGAGTCAGGCCGGGAGACCCACGACCAGTCCGTGATTGACGTTCCATACACAGAACGAAATTCACGACCGTCTGAGATTGCAATAATGGTGGTTATGTTTTAAAACTTATGGTGGCGTATGACACATTTTCATCTGTAGTTTCCTGAAAAAAAAGAAGACAAGGTTCACCATAAAATAGATGGCACAACTTCTATTAGTACATGGAATTAAATATTAATCACATTGCTTTTTTTATATTATATTTACCTTCATGCTTCCCTGCTGCTATTTTTTTTCCTTAAAATCTATGGTAAGGATCTAAATTGCCATATACACCCATTGTCAGATCCTCAGAATGTGCACCAATAAGGGCACCACATCCTAGTAAATTTTGTGACAAATAAACATGGAAAGCTCTGTATCTGTTGTTTATGTATTATTGCTGTGAACTTCCCTTTTCTTAGGTTTTTTTAACTTCAAAAATGCCTTGTTATGGACAAAAAGATTCCATAGTTATTAAGGTTGTGGATTTTAATAAGATGTAATAAAGAGAACCTTTGAAGATTATCTGGTGCCTTGAATATCAACTCTGATACTGAGGGATCAAATTATAGTTGCCTGTAAAAGTGTATAGAGAGGGGAGACTGGAGGGAGACAGCGGAAGAAACACAAAAAAGGTGAATTAGCATCTAGTGGATAGAGCCTGCAGAGGGGAAAGTGCTTACTTTTAGCACTAATTGCTAACCATTACATTTAGATTACTTCCATGCAAGACAAAATAGTTATAGTTACATTTTAAAAGCTGATGCTCATTATGCAGACACCAATTTCTCCCAATACTGGCATACATATGCATGTTCAGCTTGCCCTTGGCCAAGAGCACGTGTTCTCATAGTTTCATGGTTTTAAAGTTGAAATAAAACATAAGTTCATCATGATAATCTAACATGTTGATCCAGAGGAAGACACATTCTCTGTGATGAACAATATTAGGGGAAAAATTGTTTCTCGACTCCCCAACTCAACTACAAATGGCAAGTAGACAAGTTCCGGATCAACGTCCCATCGGAGAGTCTAGTAGCCATAATCTCCCATAACATCAAAATATCTGATATGTGTATATCAAGTATGCATCAAAAGGGAGTTGGGATAATTCCATACATATTAGCTAATCACACTCTGATCAAAGTTTGATCAGAATGTGATCATAGTGTGATTCGATTTTCGCAGAAGAGGAGCAGATTTTTTCAACAGACTCATTGACTTACATGGCCGAGTGCCATTAGAAAAACAGATGCAAATCGAGCATGATGCGTTTTTTTGTCCTCAGACATACTCTGTACAAGGAGAAAATTGAAAATCTGCTTGGCCCCATAGCATAACATTAGTCTGAGTGCAATCTGATGTTTTGTCGGCTCGCACTAGGACGGAAAATACGGTCTTCTGTACAATTCCTAAGGGTATGTGCACACAACATCTTTTTCAGGTGAATCCGCTCCGTAAGATGTCCGAAAAAGCACTAAATAAACTCCAAAAAGATGGAATATATGCGCTGCAGTGTAAAAGTTTCCAAAGATGAGAAACGATTAAATGAACTGATCGAACCATTCTTCAGGAGACTTCTGCTTGGAAGCTGATCACTAGGTTTTATTGCATAATTTTATTTAAAGCCAGTGGTAAAAAGATGTTGTAAAAGCATGCCCAATCCTAACAGCGTTTAGCATTTTAGCATTTTAAAATGAAAACTTGCCCTGAAAAAAAGCCTCCTATTGCTTTATTGATGGACAAGTGAAAGGGTTATGGATCTTGGAAGAAGGGGAGTAAAATTTGAAAGCACAGAAATGGGAAATTTTCCGGCAATTAGGGGGTTAATGTATCATAGTCCATTATTATTATCGTCAGAGGATCATTATTTCCATAAAATTGCACGTAAGGTCTTACCAAGTGCTGACCACCAACACTATTTGAAGTCTCCTGATTTTGACATCTGTATCCAGACTGTTCAGACTTCTTGTTAACTTAAAAGGATAAAAAATATTTTTTTTTACCACAAAAACATTGTTATATATTAAGAAACAGACACATGATAGATTGCATAGTATCTAACCTAAGGCTAAGGCACAAATTGAAAACTTGCACTTTCAGCCAGAACATTTTTAGTCATGGGCCAAAATATATGCATTGCTGGAGTATTATCACCTATTGCTATAACATAAGAGACACAGAGATGCATAAATACAAACTGCGCTGTACATAAAATAGGCTGCCCAATATCTTTCTACCAGATCTTTCTACCAGATACAAGTTGCATTTTACTAAATAAAGAATTTGTGTGGATCCTTCCATAAGGTAAAATTCAATTTTCATTTTTAGCACTTACTTTAATCATTGACTCAATCATAGCATGTGATGTAGAACTTACGTTCTGTTCTCATCACTGTTAATCTTTTTCATTTGTCTGTTCCGTTTAGAATAGAAAAATGGAATTAGACACCTGTGCATTACTGTTTCAAATGGGAACAGAGGGGCCTCACTTATTTATAAGAGGTCCATCTGGTTTCAGTTTGTTCCTTATTTTTAGAATAGAAGAAAAAGTCCCGCTTGCTCAACTATCTAAAAGTAATCAATGGTCAGCCATTGGTTTGTAAGGGCTGATACCAACTAATTTATAGTGCTACCTCCTGTAGTTTTGATGAGGTTTCTTTTTACTTATCCTAGGTCATACGGCAAGGCTCGCTAAAGGGTAGATATTGACTTTTAGGATTGCTACATCCAATAGGCTAAATTAAAATACTTAAAGGGGTATTCCCATCTCCAAGATCCCATTCCACTATGTAGCAGGTGTATTAATAATATTAGCAAATACCTCCAATTAGAAATGTAGTGTAGTTCTTCTGATTCGCTTTGTCGCTTTCCCAATGTACAAGACATTGTAGTAGCTTAGGTATTCATGGTTATGACTACTAACAGCTAACTAACTGTTACTATATGAGTAGTAATAGATATAGATTACATCTATTTCAATTAATATTATAATAAAGTAGTATGCATTAGGATAGGGAACACTAGGATAAAGGGGACACTTAAACAACACATTATAACTCCATGTCAATCACACTTCTGAAATCAAACCTGTCCAGTTACGAAGCAACACCAATTGTGAATCAATTTCCCCTGCTGTTGTACAAATGTAACAGACAACAGATAGAAATGATAGAAAATGAGGAAGAACCCTATAAAGGAGCAGTTCTGCAGGGGGTGACCAGAGACCATTTATCTGTTCTCAACCTTTCTAGCTGGCGTTTTGGTCACTTATGCATTTTGTCATTGCTTACACTCCTAGAGGTACTGTACAGTAGCATGAGGCAGTGTCTACAACCCACATATGTTGTTCAAGTACTGCAGCTCATCCAGGATGGCATATCTGTGCGAGCTGTGGTAAGAAAGATAGCTGTGTCTGTCAGCACAGTGTTCAGAGCATGGAACAGATACCAGGAGACGTGGAGTAGGTCTAAGGAGGGCAACAACCCAGCATCAGGACTGCTACCTCCTCTTTTGTGCAAGGAGGAACAGGAGTGCCAATGCCCTGCAAACAGACCTCAACAGGCCACTAACATCCATGTGTGAGAAACAGACTCCATGAGGGTGGTATGAGGGCCCGACATCCACAAGTGGGTGTTGTGCTTATAGCCCAACACCGTGCAGGGCGTTTGGCATTTACAGAGAACACCAAGATTGGCAGATTCAACATTGGTGCTCTGTGCTTTTCACAGATGAAAGCAGGTTCACACTGAGCACATGTGACAGACGTGACAGAGTCTGTAGACACTGTGGAGATTGTTCTGCTGCCTGCAACATGCTCTAGCATGACCAGATAGGCAGTGTGTCAGTAATGGTGTGGGCAGGCATTTTTTTGGGAGGGCTGCACAGCCCTCCATGTGCTAGCCAAAGGTAACCTGACTGCCATTAGGTATCAGAATGAGATCCTCAGACCCATTGTGAGAACATATGCTGGTGCGGTTGGCCCTGGGTTTCTTCTGATGCATGACTATGCCTTATGTGGCTGAAGTGTGTCACCAGTTCCTGCATGATGAAGGCATTGATGCTATGGGCTGGCCTGCCCATTCGCCAGACCTGAATCCAATCATGCACATCTGTGACATCATGTCTCATTCCATCCACCAACGTCACGTTGCATCACAGACTATCCAGGAGTTGACTGATGCTTTTATCCAGGTACAGGACGAAATCCCTCAGGGGAACATCTATTGCCTCATCAGGAGCATGCCCAGGTATTGTGGGGAGATCATACAGGCACGTGGAGGTCACACACACTACTGAGCATCATTTCCTTGCCTTGAGGCATTTCCACTGAAGTTGGATCAGCCTGTAATTTGGTTTTCCACATTGATTTCGAGTATCATTCAAAATCCAGACCTCCTAGGGATATTAAGTTTGATTTACATTGAACATTTTTATGTTTTATTGTTCTCAACGCAATCCACTATGTACTGAATAAAGATTTGCAACTGGAATATTTCATTCAATGATATCTAGGATGTGGTATTTTAGTCTTCCCTTTATATTTTTGAAGTGTGTATAGTAAAATGTTGCAAATAAGAATTTTAGCACTAATTATATAATTGTATGGTGACATTATCTTGCCTTGATCCCATCTAGGCTCTGATCGCCACTTTGCCATATTGGTTAAATAATTGAGTATTGTGCTGCCAGCATTTTTTGTATAATGTCTAGATGGTAAAAAAATGCTAAAGGAAACATAGAGCGCAAATAGGGTCTTATCCAATTTAGGCAAGATTGGTAAACATGTGTGTATGTATATATATATATATATATATATATATATATATACACTCACCCAATCGGATTGCGATCCAGCCGATCCAGCGATGACAGCGGGTGATCAGCAACCAAAAAATGGTCCTGATCATTCCCCAACGACCAACGATCTCCCAGCAGGGGCCTGATCGTTGGTCGCTGTCACACATAACGAGATTGTTAGCGGGATCGTTGCTACGTCACCAAAAGCGTGACGTTGCAACGATATCGTCTTCTCTAAGTCCTTAGAGATAAGGCATCACGTGGCATAGCCCCAGATTCTGTGTACTTAGCTGTCCTTACTGAGTTGGTTCATGTTCAGCCGAACAATGCATCCCATAGACACCAACAACAGATACAGAATTGCATGCTCTATCCAGACTTTCTCCAAGGATTCGCACCTTCACTTCCTCCAAGACTCTCCTTCGACTCCTACCAACCATCTAAAAAAAAACTGTGCTCCAACTCTGGCCTCTGGCCACTTCCCTCTACTGGCCAAATCATATCATACATCACAAATCTCCAACAATTCAGTAAACTGTGATTAAACCTTAATAAGGCCATATAAATTAATCCACTGGTTGTGATTGTAGGGCGACGAGGCTGATGAATTTACAGTGCGTGCCTAACTGTCCCTGCACTACCCGCACAGAAGAAGCCAAATCAGCAGGTGAAATGCACTTTGAGACAAAGTCCTGACCAAGTTCAGGGAAAGGCACAATCATTAGAATGGTTAGGGCAGGTACAGTTAGGCACGTAAATTCATCAGTTGCGTCACACTACAGTCACAAGCAGTGGCATACAATTGATTACTAACACTAATCACTAATATTGCCAGCAGCGCTAGCATTAATGGCAGCTAATTACAACTCTGTTGTTACCCACCTGTGGATTGATCAACAGCAACTTGGACATTCACACAGGATGGATTAAAGTATACCAGGGATCTACATTAGAGCATTATATGGTAAACCTATATTACCATCTAGACATTATACAAAAAAATGCTTGCAACTCAACACACAATTATTTAAACAATGTTATAAAGTGGCAATACCAGAGTCTAGATGGTATCAAGGCGTATATACTTTTGCCATATAATTATATGACTGGTGCTAGAATTTTTATTTTCAACATATTAATATATAGATTCTATTTTAATACATTCTACTTTATCCTAATATGAATTTAAATCGATTTCAACATAATTCATGACATCTCTGGGACACTTTGCACATGATGTCGCGCACAACCACAGAATGAACCCTTGAAAAAGGGCATATGGGCCGAAAAGTTGGGTGAAATAATTTTCTGTTGCATTCCTTTATTGGCTGTGAATCCCCAGAATAATAAAAATTTCAGTTTTATGCATGATAAAAGCATTTTTTTCTCTCTTCTATTGAGTGCTAGAGGTTGCTCTACAATATTAATACATTCTACTTTATCCTAATATGAATTTAAATTGATTTCAACATAATTCATGACCAATACGATCATTTACAGTATTTTATATTCAGCCAGCCTACCCAGTGCTACCCAGTTATTATATTGTAACTCCTGATTATAAGGGACAATTGTATCCCATAGACCGGAATTTAATTTGGGAACCCCAGCTTATCCTCTCCCACTCTTGGTTCTTGGTCAGGGATAGGGACAACTTTAATAGTAAGTATTTTAACATTGACAAAATTTACATTTTAGTAATATATATTCACACTCTTACTCATTTTCCCCTACTTTGTATTATTAGTCTACCGGTGGTCTACCCTCTATGGGAATAGACATGGGAGAGCGTATTTTGTATACATCCAATAGGCAGCGCTAGAGTTCATGTTCTCTTCCTCTCTGAAGAAACTATTGCACACCCCATATTTACACATGAAGACAAGTCAACTTTGTCAACCAGGAAACCTGCTCTAGAAATTTGGAAATTTTGTCTGCAGGGGCTTTACGGTACTTGCTTTCTTAAAGTCAAATACCTTAATGATGAAACTCTGATATAAAATGCTTGGCTGTGAATGATACATTACGATTACAATCTGTACAATTAGTATTATTATTAAGATATTCCAGGATATCACTTATCATAATAATAATAATAATAATTTTATTTATATAGCGCCAACATATTCCGCAGCGCTTTACAAATTATAGAGGGGACTTGTACAGACAATAAACATTACAGCATAACAGAAATACAGTTCAAAACAGATACCAGGAGGAGTGAGGGCCCTGCTCGCAAGCTTACAAACTATGGGGAAAAGGGGAGACACGAGAGGTGGATGGTAACAATTGCTTTAGTTATTCGGACCAGCTATAGTGTAAGGCTCAGGTGTTCATGTAAAGCTGCATGAACCAGTTACCTGCCTAAGTATGTAGCAGTACAGACACAGAGGGCTAATACTGCATAAAGTGTATGAGAACATGATGCGAGGAACCTTTTTTTTTTTTTTTTTTTTTTTTTTTATTATAAATAGGCCACACAGGGATCGTTAGGTTAATGCATTGAGGTGGTAGGCCAGTCTGAACAAATGAGTTTTTAGGGCACGCTTAAAACTGTGGGGATTGGGGATTAATCGTATTAACCTAGGTAGTGCATTCCAAAGAATCGGCGCAGCACGTGTAAAGTCTTGGAGACGGGAGTGGGAGGTTCTGATTATTGAGGATGCTAACCTGAGGTCATTAGCGGAGCGGAGGGCACGGGTAGGGTGGTAGACTGATACCAGGGAGGAGATGTAGGGTGGTGCTGATCATCATTAAAAGCATATGCTATTAGGATAATGGTATAAGACAAGAACACTAATTAGTAATTGAGTTTATGAAAATTCATACCTTTCTCTTTAATTTTAAATGCACAGAAGCCAATGCCAAAAAGGATGAGCGTAACCAATATTCCACCAAAAAATGCTAAAAGCAATTCAATAAGACAACTGCAAATAAAAGGGAAGAAAATAGTTATTAAGCTGTAACGAGGTCTTCATATTATATAATGCCCGATTCTCCACTTATGGAGACACAGTCCTGTGTTATGAATATGGCAACATTATGCGTTCTTCAGACTCTTTGATTTACTCCTGATCACTTATGTTACTGGCTGGTTATAGAAGAAGGTGGTTGAATTTGGCGACGTGGTGCCGGTGGACTTAACAATTCTTGTGTCTTACTGCAGAGAGCCGTACGGTCAGACACAGATGAATTATTGTAAAAATACTGACAAATTCTTTGTATATTTCTAAGTTTAAAATTTCAATAAGGTAATAAAATGCAAAAGCATCAATGAAGTAAGTAAGAGTAATGAAGTGAGGAAATCCTGGATTATTTTTTAATTGCATTTGTTTATTGTTTTGCTCTTTTTGAAAAATGCATCCAATCTTGGCCTTGAGTAAGCACGAAATGTTTTCTTCCCAAAGTATTCAAATAGGAGGATTTCATAATTAAAATGACTTGTATTATTCAAGAACACCATCTGGGAGTATGTATATCTTAGGGTTTCAACTTTTCAAAATTTTGTTTGGCAGGATAATTAGAAAAAAAAGCAATACCACTATCATATTTCTCTACGATATGTACTTTTTTATGGAAAAAAACACTTAACAATTCTCTCAAAGAAAACTTACAGGAATGATTTATGCAATGTATTAGAACAAGACTAATAGGCATTAACATACGGCAGTCCTGTGGGCCGTTCAAAGGCCAAGGCCCCCACATATCATACATCTACAAGCAACAGGCATCATCGATGATAGAACAAAGGGTGATATTTTGGGCCCTACTGACCACAGAAGTTGCCATGGGAAGTCAGCTTTAAATCACAGGGTGGACTCCTGTACCCATGTATGAAGGCACCATGTGGCTATAGGTCAGAAGTGCACAAGCCACGGCCCGCATGCTGTCCCCATTGCTTCTAGTTTTGGCATGCACTGCTTCTACTTGTGGCCCACGCAGTACTGACCAGAAACAAATTATCACAAACCTTTGAGACCAGCTGTGCCTGTCTCACTGCATGAAGTTGACTGGGGGCCGGCAGCTACTGTACTACTCAACAACCACCATAATGTGAGCAGAGTGTGTGCTGTATGTGTCAGATACGTGAGCAGTGTGTGTATTGGATGTGTCTGATATGTGGGCGGTGTGTGTACTGGATGTGTCTGATATGTGAGCGGTGTGTGTACTGGATGTGTCCAATATGTGAGCGGTGTGTGTACTGGACGTGTCTGATACATGAGTGGTGTGTGCTGGATGTGTCTGATATGTGAGTGGTGTGTGTGCTGCATGTTTCAGATACGTGAGCGGTGTGTGTGCTGCATGTGTCTGATATGTGAGTTGTCTGTGTGCTGGATGTGTCTGATATGAGAATGGTGTTTGTGCTGCGTGTGTCTGATATGTGAGTTGTCTGTGTGCTGGATGTGTCTGATATGTGAATGGTGTGTGTGCTGCGTGTGTCTGATAAGTGAGTGGTGTGTGTGCTGGATATGTCTGATACATGAGTGGTGTGTGCTGTATGTGTCTGATACTTGAGTGGTGTGTGTGCTGTTTGTGTCTGGTACGTGAGTGGTGTGTGTGCTGGATGAGTCTGATAGATGAGCGGTGTGTGCAGGCTCGGACTGGCCCACCGGAGAACCGGATAATTCTCCGGTGGGCCCAGGCACTGACACCTGCTGGCATACTGGCCAGCAGCTGCCTAGGGCCCCCACTGCTTCAAGGGCCCCCACTGCTCTAGGGGCCCCTTGCCAGTGGCTATGGGGCCCCTGAGTCAAGGGGACCCACCCTGTGCCAGTAGCAGCAGCTGGAGACAGGATCCTGTCCCCGCCGCTAAAGCAAAATGAATATTCACGCTTCCCCACGCCCCTATGGGCATGGAGAGGCGTGAATACCATTTCTTTCCCTCACCATGAGTGCCCATCACTCATGATGGATGTGATGGGCAATGATGGTGGGGGAGACAATGATGGAGGTGATGAGCACTCATGGTGAGGGAGGGAATGATGGAGGTGATGGGCAATGAGGGTGAGGGGAGGCAATGATGGAAATGATGGGCAGTGATGGAGGTGATAAGCAATGATGGTGGGGATGCAATGATGGAGGTGATGGGCAATGATGGTGGTGGGGGGAGGCAATGATGGAGGTGAAGGGCAATGGTGGTGGTGGGAGGCAATAATGGAGGTGATGAAATGGGCAATGATGGTAGTGGGGGGTAATGATGGAGGTGATGGGCAATGATGGAGGTGGGGGGAGGCAATGATGGAGGTGATGGGCAATGATGGTGGTGGGGGGAGGCAATGATGAAGGTGATGAAATGGACAATGATGGTGGGGAGGAGGCAATGATGCAGGTAGTGGAATGGGCAGTGATGGAGGTGGTGGGGGAGAATGATAGGGGTGGTGGGGGAGAAGTCAATGATGGAGGTGGTGATGAGGGCAATGATGGGGGTGGAGAGGGTCTGCATTATACTTTATGAGGGGGCTACATTATATTTTGTGGGGGACTGCATTATATTCTGTGGTGGGGCTGCATTCTCTCAGTTGACTACATTATATTCTGTGGTGGCTTGGCTGCATTATACCCTATGAGGGTGCTACATTATATTCTATGAGAGGGGACTACGTTATATTTTATGAGGGGGCTAAATTATATTCTGTGAGGGGTCGACATTATATTCTGTTAGGGTGCTACCCCAACCCTTGCTACATAATTAAGACGTGAACTACCTTATATTATACCCTGATATTAGCGCTTTTTACCACACAATTGGTGGCCTTGTATCTATTTCTTTGTAGCTACATAATGGGCCCCAAGAATGATTTTCTCTGGTGGACCCAAGGTGCACCAGTCCGACGCTGGGTGTGTGTGCTGTGTAGGTCTGATATGTGAGCGGTGTGTGCTGCATGTGTCTAGAATGAGAGCAGTGTGTGAGTTGCATGTGTTTAATATGTGAGCCGGGTGTGCAGCATATGCCTGATATGTGAGCGGTGTGCATGCTTCCTTTGTCTGATATGTGAGTGAGTCGTCCTGCCAGGGCTGTGGAGGGTTATCGGTACCGGGTCCTGCATTCACAGGGGGATGTCACGGTGGTGACCCGGTCCGTGGCCCTGGGCGCCCATGTAAAAGGGGGAAAGGTCTTTAAAGGGAATAAAGTTTATGTTTGTGATGCCACCTGTGGTATTCAGTCAGTAGGGACTGACGCTGCTCTAAGGGGTCCACTGGGGTGATGTTATGGCAGCTAGAGGGTATAACTTCCAACAGGTGAAGTATATCCCGGGATCCCGGTGTGTAGATGGAAGATGGTGAAAGGCACAGTAAGAATGGGGACACAGGTTTGCAGTCTCTTTACCTGGTTTACTGAAGACTTCAGCACCCACATTCCAGAGTACCATATCACAGGGCAGGCCGTCTTGGAGGCAAGTTAGGAGTCCCCTTATCCAGGTGAAAATCAAAGCCTTCCTCGAGCGCCGTGGTGTTGTAGTCCCTTACTGCCTATGGCTTCAAATAAGGTCCTCACAGGTGTTCTCTCGCGCTCTCTGTCCCCGGTATAGGATAGGACACGACCCATATGACTGGTTACTTGAGGCAGTTTATAGGGACTCTAGCACGCCCCAGCCTCTAAGGGTGTCACCGTGCCTCCTGGGTACTAAGGCGGACAGTTAACGTGGAGTTCAGCTGTCCTGCCGGTCTCTGATGTAAGTCATGGAGGGCCTTACTATCCTCGGTGTACCGGCTACTGGCTTCTGCGCCTCAGAAGGAGGCAGCCTGCTCAGGGCTGGTCTCCCACTGGTATCCTCTCCTGTGCTTTGCTCTCCTGCACGTTCACTGCAATGTATTCGGCTTTCTGAATGTCTCTTTCCAGGAACTGCTGCACTGTGGATACACAGCTCCGTAAACCCTCTTCTACCTCAGACTGATCCAGTCTGTTTCCTCGCAAAAACTGTTCTCTAACTTTCCCTCCAAAACTACCTTATTTATGGGGAGTCACCTAGTAAATCAGATCAAAAGCTCCTCTTGGTGGCCTGGAGTGTGAATGTGTTGCATGCTTGTGTTAGGCTACGTTCACACTAGCGTTGTGCGCCGCTGCGTCGGCGACGCGACGCACAACGCACCGGAAAACGCGTGCAAACGCACGCAAAAATGCTGCGTTTTTCGACGCGTGCGTCGTTTTTTGACGAAAATCGGACGCAAAAAAAATGCAACTTGTTGCGTTTTCTTGGTCCGACGCTAGCGTCAAAAAAGACGCACATGTTGGAAAACGCAACAAGCAAAAACGCATGCGTCCCCCATGTTAAACATAGGCGCGCATGACGCGTGCGTCGCCGCTGCGTCGCCCGACGCTAGAGCGACGCACACTAGCCGAACGCTAGTGTGAACGTAGCCTTACCTGGTTACAGTTATCCCTTCTTGCCTTCAAGCGTAACATCACTCTCCCTGTGAGGAAAGTAATGCTACTGTGGTGACCAGGACCCTGGGGTGCCACATAAGGAGTCTGTGTGCTGCAAGTGTCTGATATATAAGCAGTGTGTATACTGCATGTATATGATATGTGAGCGATGTGTGTGCAGCATGGGTCTGATATGTGAGTAGTGTGTGTTTTGCATGTGTCTGATAAGTGAACACCATGTGTATCTGATATGTGAGCAGTGTGTGCGCTGCATGTATCTAATATGTGAGCAATGTGTTTCTTGTGTGTGTCTGATAAGTGAGCGGTGTGTGTGCTGCATCACATGTTTGATATGTGAGGGGTGTGTGTGCTGCTTATGTCTGATATGTGAACAGGATATGTATCTGATATTTGAGCAGTGTGTGCTGCATCACATGTCTCATATCTGAGGGGTGTGTGCACTGCTTGTGTCTGATATGTGAACAATGTGTGTGCTGCATCATGTGTCTGATAAGTGAGCGGTGCGTGTGCTGCATCACGTGTCTCATATCTGAGGGGTGCGTGCACTGCTTGTGTCTGATATGTGAACAGTGTGTGTGATGCATCATGTGTCTGACATGTGAGCAGTGTGTTTCTTGCATGAGTCATATGTGAGCGGTGTGTGTGTCTGATATGTGAGCGGTGTGTGTGTTGCATGTGTCTTATATGTGAGTCGTGTATGTACTACAGTTGTGCTCAAAAGTTTGCATATCCAGAATTTTTGCTTTCTTGGCCTTTTTTCAGAGAATATGAATGATAACAAAACTTTTTCTCCACTCATGGTTAGTGGTTGGGTGAAGCCTTTTATTGTCAAAGTACTGTGTTTTCTCTTTTTAAATCATAATGAAAATCCAAAACATCCTGTATATGTGTCTAATATTTGAGTGGTGTGTGCACTACATGTGTCTAATATTTGAGTGGTGTGTGTGCTGTATGTGTCTGATATGTGAGCAATGTGTGTTTTGTGTGTGTTTGATATGTGAGGGGTAGGGCACTGGGGCATGATATTCCTTATAAGTAAACTGGTAGGTAGGACTAGATAAATCCTGCATGGAGCATGGTTATCCTAGGGGTGGTGGTACCGCAGCTCTCAGGAAACCATGCTCCATGCAGGATTTATCTCCTTCTCACTTCTTTCAAACATTAGTGTTTTTCCCTTCTGGATTATCTAGTACTACCTACCAGTTTATGAATAAGGAATACCTGACCACACTCTGCACATCTATGTCTTTTTCACATATTTGTGTATTATGTTTATCTGTGCTGTTACCACTTTGTAGCTGCTCTGCTTCTTTCTGACCATTTTCTGTCATCATCATCACTCATTTTAATACCTTTTATGTATGTTCTATTTTAACAATTTTTTATTTAATAAAAAATACACTTTTTAACCTTATTTTCTGGTTCTGGGCGCATGTTTTCCACTATATGCTCTTATAGGCCTCCATATAGTATAATGCACTCCCCATAGGCAGACTCTATATAGTATACTGCACTCCCCATAGGCCTCCATACAGTATAATGCACTCCCCATAAAAAAATACAATACTCATCTCTCCTTGTTCTCCCGCTGCGCCAAGCCCATGCACATCTCAGGGGGCCAAGTAATGATGCCATCGCACCCGCTATCAGTGTCTGCATCAGTGATGTCAGACGTTGAGGGGCAACGATGGGAGTGGGAGTGTGACGCACCATGTCTCATCATTGCCTTCAACTGTATCGGCATCCAGCCGATACAGTTGAACTTACGGTGACAGGCGGGGGCCTGGTGCCCCAGCTCTCGGGCCCCATAGTGGCTGGGTGGGTGTGCAGGGAGATTGAGTCTGCCTGCTCAGCCGCAGAGTCTAACTGTATGGGCACGCAATTGTAATGTGATGGCCATGGAGAATTTGAAAAAGACAGTTGACTGACAGTGACTGAAAGCTAGAGATCCCCACCCCTGTGACTGAAACATATGGTATGTGGGTCAATCCTCATAGGTTATAAAATGATTTTTTGCAATAAATACTGGGACGTTTGTCTTGAGATAAACATGTTAGTGATGCACTGTGCATCACTAACAAGACATTAGGGCAATTTAATAGCAAAAAAAGATGTGACAGGTTCCCTTTAAGTATAGATTAGTGGTATGTGCTTATTATACACGTATTTGTAACTAATAAAGCTGTCTTGCCAAGATGGCTCAGACCTTTGTCTTCTCAAGCCACTTGAAGTTTCTTTTAAATCAATGAGTCAATGTTCACTGGAGCGTATCAAAAAAATCGTTAAAAATACTCAGACGATTTTCCATCTGTATTGTTAGCCATTTGCATCCGTTTTTATATATTAGCAGTGATTAAAATTTGCAAAACCAAATACAGCTACCTACGTAAAAAAAATTGTAATGTTTCCATAAAATCAGATGCAATACAGTTGGATCAGCATGGGATCATATTTTTTGTGCTCCTGCACACTTGCATAGACAAGTCTAATGCAAAATACAGAAGTGACTAGTGCACACTGAAAATTCATTTTTTCACATGGATATTCGATCAGTGTACAAAAATGGTCATCTGAACAGCACAATTGAATAACAATGGTTTGAGTGCTGACCGTTGTTTTGACGGAGAGCACTTAGATAAAACATACCATCGTATGAACATAGCCTTAGGGTATGTTCACACACTGTGTTTTTGCAGCAGCTATTTTAAATCCCATATTTGTATTAAAGGCATGTCCACTATATTTTTTCTTGTATGCGGGTGAAGGAACGCACATTACAGCCTACATCATCACAATAATCACTGCATTTACACATTTAGTTATTAATTGCAGTCTTCCAGTACCTTAAAGTTAAGGTCCCATGATGACTTTTTGGTGAGTTCTTGATGCTCCATTTTTTCGCTCACCAAAAACTCAGAGTCTTAGGCTGGAGGTCACATGAGCATCGATTATGCCAATGACACTCGATCAATCTCTGATCAGAAGAATTTGAGAAGAGTGTCAGCTTAGTGTGATCTGATTCTCTTGTATGAGAGAATCAGAGCACAGGTGAGAAGGAGAGCTTAATTTCTCCATCTTCTTCATTGTTGGACTGCACTTGCATGCTGAAAAAAATTGCAGCTGTGCACTGCCCATAGTATATAATTGGTTCGAGTACTATCCGATAAAACATTGGATAGCACTCGGCCTTGTTATACACTTGTTATATGAGTGAGCACTTGCACTTCTAGCAAAGTGGTTTGGATTTATAGAAATCTCATGCCGATTGTGCTTTTTTTATGCTGTCTGCAACATGTCAATTTCTCATGTGGGTGCGCTGAGTTTTTTATGCAGGTTTTTCCCCTAGAATTGTATTAGATGCAGATCTGTTGCAGAAACGTACTAAAAATGAATGTAGTCAAAGAAAAAATGTTACCTACCTAACAGGTGGAGAAATTCTACAGAAAATCTGCAACATCAAAAAAACTCACAAAATGCGAATCCAAGGAAAGTATCCTACATGTATCATGCATGGCACCAAGGAGTCAATCCCTACTTCAATCCCTATGATCACTGGTTTCCTACCAGAGCTCCTTTTGTTGTTGACTATTTTTTATATTCCTGTAGTATTAAAAAAATTGAAACATGTAACTTCTGATATTTTAAAGAAAAAACTATGCTGCTTATTTACTATCAGCTTTACATACTCGCAATCTTCTGTACAGTGACAAACAGTTGTCGTCCGCGTTGAAACTGTTGAAATTGTTGTGGGAACAGTTGTAGTCAAAAGCGGAGCTTCTGTGAAAAGATAGGTTACAATACAGTCAGTCTATTATCAATGTATGTATTCATTACTTAAAGGCAACCTGACAGCGGATGCATGTTGCCCAATTTTTGTATGTTTTACCCCAAAACCCTGCAGCATTTCCAAGAAAGGCATACTTTAAAAGTCATAGAAACCGAAGAGAAAAAATAGGAGTAGACGTCCGTAATTTAAATATAAAATTACTTTCCAATTTTTATTACATGAAATAAATATAAAAACACATCACATAACAATACAAGTACTACAAAGTGAAAAAGAGGGAAAAACTAGAACAACACTGAAAAAAACAACACACATCCGGGAGGACGTCCCAAGGAATGTCCGTATAAACAAGTAAAGTGCCACTAGTGCATATCATACAAATGGGCAAGCAAAAGGGTTAGAGGGAGTAAGCATGCTGTACTAAATACTAAGGCCGAAACCGGGGTTACCATTCAAGTGACATACTAAACGCTCACAATCCCTAACAGACTCTTACATAGCAAACACACAACAACAGACACAAATAAAATAACAATAAAATGAAGAACCAGAACTGCCACACTATAAAAAGGAACTAAAGCTCAATTGTTCATTAAGCCCGTGTGGGGACATGGTATTCAACAGGGTAATCCATCTACATTCACATTGTGCCAACTTTCGTTTCAGGTCGCCACCCCTGATGCCTGCACGGACCTTATCAATACCCCAGATTTTCAAAAATTTGGGATTACATTGGTGATGCTGGCGGAAATGTTTTGGTATTGGTTTCAGGTTATCCACATCCTCCACATCCCGGGCTGCCATAATGTCCCTTACGTGCTCACGCACGCGCACACGTAGTTTCCGTGACGTGAGTCCAATATAAATCAGTTTACACGTGCATATAGCATAATATACTACGAATGTTGTACTGCACGTGATATATTCCCTAATTTGGAACTGTTTCTTGTCACCCGAGGATGTAAAGGATGTGGCCCTCACCAGGTTTTTGCACGCCAAGCAACCACCACATGGAAAGAAACCTTTTTTTTGTTGTTGACCCGCACCAAAGAAATCAGGGGTTTTAGCCACATAGTGGCTATGTACCAACATATCAGATATGTTGCTACTCCGCCGTGCAGTCATCAGGGGTTGGTCAGGCAGATGTTTACCCAGAATCGGGTCTGTCTGTAGTACTGACCAATGACGTCTGATGATGTTTCTCATCATATCCCACCTATGATTGTAGGTGGATATAAACCTTGGTTGACCATCCCAAGTATTTTTCTTTCTGTCCTTCTTAGTTGCCACCAGAAGATCATCTCTCTTAGTTTTTTTAGCTCTAACATATCCTTTTTTGATTACACGACCACTGTACCCGCGTTGTTTAAACCTCTCCCCAAGGTCCCTGGCCTGCTCCTCAAATAAGGCATCAGAGGTACAGATCCTTCGAGCCCAAAGGAACTGTCCAATGGGGATGGCTCTTATTGTTGAGGGCGATTTTCTTTTTTCTTTTCTTGATATCACACAGAGTGAACGATGATGGTCTCATGTACACGGACATGTATCGTAAGGATACCTCAGTGAATGCCCTCCTGCACTCCACATCCTCGCATCCGCCCTCCACGATAAGAGCCATCCCCATTGGACAGTTCCTTCGGGCTCGAAGGATCTGTACCTCTGATGCCTTATTTGAGGAGCAGGCCAGGGACCTTGGGGAGAGGTTTAAACAACGCGGGTACAGTGGTCGTGTAATCAAAAAAGGATATGTTAGAGCTAAAAAAACTAAGAGAGATGATCTTCTGGTGGCAACTAAGAAGGACAGAAAGAAAAATACTTGGGATGGTCAACCAAGGTTTATATCCACCTACAATCATAGGTGGGATATGATGAGAAACATCATCAGACGTCATTGGTCAGTAGTACAGACAGACCTGATTCTGGGTAAACATCTGCCTGACCAACCCCTGATGACTGCACGGCGGAGTAGCAACATATCTGATATGTTGGTACATAGCCACTATGTGGCTAAAACCCCTGATTTCTTTGGTGCGGGTCAACAACAAAAAAAAGGTTTCTTTCCATGTGGTGGTTGCTTGGCGTGCAAAAACCTGGTGAGGGCCACATCTTTTACATCCTCGGGTGACAAGAAACAGTTCCAAATTAGGGAATATATCACGTGCAGTACAACATTCGTAGTATATTATGCTATATGCATGTGTAAACTGATTTATATTGGACTCACATCACGAGAACTACGTGTGCGCATGCGTGAGCACGTAAGGGACATTATGGCAGCCCGGGATGTGGAGGATGTGGATAACCTGAAACCAATACCAAAACATTTCCGCCAGCATCACCAATGTAATCCCAAATTTTTGAAAATCTGGGGTATTGATAAGGTCCATGCAGGCATCAGGGGTGGCGACCTGAAACGAAAGTTGGCACAATGTGAATGTAGGTGGATTACCCTGTTGAATACCATGTCCCCACACGGGCTTAATGAACAATTGAGCTTTAGTTCCTTTTTATAGTGTGGCAGTTCTGGTTCTTCATTTTATTGTTATTTTATTTGTGTCTGTTGTTGTGTGTTTACTATGTAAGAGTCTGTTAGGGATTGTGAGCGTTTAGTATGTCACTTGAACGGTAACCCCGGTTTCGGGCATTAGTATTTAGTACAGCATGCTTACTCCCTCTAACCCTTTTGCTTGCCCATTTGTATGATATACACTAGTGGCACTTTACTTGTTTATACGGACATTCCTTGGGACGTCCTCCCGGATGTGTGTTGTTTTTTTCAGTGTTGTTCTAGTTTTTCCCTCTTTTTCACTTTGTACAGGTCCTTCTCAAAAAATTAGCATATAGTGTTAAATTTCATTATTTACCATAATGTAATGATTACAATTAAACTTTCATATATTATAGATTCATTATCCACCAACTGAAATTTGTCAGGTCTTTTATTCTTTTAATACTGATGATTTTGGCATACAACTCCTGATAACCCAAAAAACCTGTCTCAATAAATTAGCATATTTCACCCATCCAATCAAATAAAAGTGTTTTTTAATAACAAACAAAAAAACCATCAAATAATAATGTTCAGTTATGCACTCAATACTTGGTCGGGAATCCTTTGGCAGAAATGACTGCTTCAATGCGGCGTGGCATGGAGGCAATCAGCCTGTGACACTGCTGAGATGTTATGGAGGCCCAGGATGCTTCAATAGCGGCCTTAAGCTCATCCAGAGTGTTGGGTCTTGCGTCTCTCAAGTTTCTCTTCACAATATCCCACAGATTCTCTATGCGGTTCAGGTCAGGAGAGTTGGCAGGCCAATTGAGCACAGTAATACCATGGTCAGTAAACCATTTACCAGTGGTTTTGGCACTGTGAGCAGGTGCCAGGTCGTGCTGAAAAATGAAATCTTCATCTCCATAAAGCATTTCAGCCGATGGAAGCATGAAGTGCTCCAAAATCTCCTGATAGCTAGCTGCATTGACCCTGCCCTTGATGAAACACAGTGGACCAACACCAGCAGCTGACATGGCACCCCACACCATCACTGACTGTGGGTACTTGACACTGGACTTCAGGCATTTTGGCATTTCCTTCTCCCCAGACTTCCTCCAGACTCTGGCACCTTGATTTCCGAATGACATGCAAAATTTGCTTTCATCAGAAAAAAGTACTTGGGACCACTTAGCAACAGTCCAGTGCTGCTTCTCTGTAGCCCAGGTCAGGCGCCTCTGCCGCTGTTTATGGTTCAAAAGTGGCTTTACCTGGGGAATGCGGCACCTGTAGCCCATTTCCTGCACACGCCTGTGCACGGTGGCTCTGGATGTTTCCACACCAGACTCAGTCCACTGCTTCCTCAGGTTCCCCAAGGTCTGGAATCGGTCCTTCTCCACAATCTTCCTCAAGGTCCGGTCTCCTCTTCTCGTTGTACAGCGTTTTCTGCCACATTGTTTCCTTCCAACAGACTTACCATTGAGGTGCCTTGATACAGCACTCTGGGAACAGCCTATTTGTTGAGAAATTTCTTTCTGGGTCTTACCCTCTTGCTTGAGGGTGTCAATGATGGCCTTCTTGACATCTGTCAGGTCGCTAGTCTTACCCATGATGGGGGTTTTGAGTAATGAACCAGGCAGGGAGTTTATAAAAGCCTCAGGTATCTTTTGCATGTGTTTAGAGTTAATTAGTTGATTCAGAAGATTAGGGTAATAGGTCGTTTAGAGAACCTTTTCTTGATATGCTAATTTATTGAGACAGGTTTTTTGGGTTATCAGGAGTTGTATGCCAAAATCATCAGTATTAAAACAATAAAAGACCTGACAAATTTCAGTTGGTGGATAATGAATCTATAATATATGAAAGTTTAATTGTAATCATTACATTATGGGAAATAATGAAATTTAACACTATATGCTAATTTTTTGAGAAGGACCTGTAGTACTTGTATTGTTATGTGATGTGTTTTTATATTTATTTCATGTAATAAAAATTGGAAAGTAATTTTATATTTAAATTACGGACGTCTACTCCTATTTTTTCTCTTCAGTTTCTATGATTGTCTCTTGGAGTGTCCTTAGCAATAGCATATATGCAGTCTCTTTTTTCATAGTATGAACACATGGCTACATGCATGTGTATGAGATCGCATATTTTTTGGTCCACTGTGGGTTGTATTTATTATACTTTAAAAGTCGCCTGGGACTGAGCTGTACAGGATACTCTTCGGATATGCGGGTCCCTGAAGTCTATTTCCCTTTGAGTCTTTGCATGTACAGGGAGAGACCTGTCACTCAAGGGCAGTGGGTGGGGACAAGCTGTTAGGTACAGGCCTTCCCAACTAGTCTCTCATGCAACTTTAATGTATGTTTTTGCCTGTAACCATGAGGTGTTTTAGAGTCAAACCTACACAACCGAAATCTGCTGCTGTATCTTGTAGTCCATTGGTATTGTGACTTGGTGTTAATAAGTAAGGCTGACTTTTTTTCTGAGATGTTTTTGGATTTTTCAGACCTTTTCATTGAGTTGCATATATGAAAAAAAAGCTCAAGATTTTCACTAAAAGATGTCGCCTGGGCTTTAAAACAGTATACAGCACTTATTACTCACTGTCAGGTAGTTGTTTTATGGACCGAATCAAGGGAGAAGCTGCCAGGGACTAGTGGACAGTGCGGCTCAATCCCCTCAAGCTATTAAAAGCATGTTGTCCTTTAAAACGCCGCAGAGTTTCAGAGTCAAACATACATGGCTGTGAACGTACAGCCGGTGCCTGGTACAAGCTGCCTACGGTTTGGGCAACATGTATCACCTGTTAGGTTTACTTTAAAATATTTAGAAAACCATGTATCATTTCCTTTAGGCTATGTGCACACGATGCGGATTTTGCTGCGGATCCGCAGCGTGTCCGCAGCTGCGGGTCCGCAGCAGTTTCCCATGCGTTTACAGTACAATGTAAACATATGGGAAATAAAAAACACAGTGCACATGCTGCCCCCAAAAAAATGCGCGGAAACGCAGCGGTTTACATTCCGCAGCATGTCACTTCTTTGTGCGGATTCCGCTGCGGGTTTACAACTGCCCTTATGGAAAACCGTAGTTGTAAATCCGCAGTGGAAACTGCGATAAATCCGCGGTAAATCCACGATAAATCCGCAGCGGTTTTCCACTGTGGATTTATCAAATCTGCGGGAATACGCTGCGGAAAAATCCGCAGTGGACCCAGACATCGTGAGCACATAGCCTTACACTTCACAAATACTTGCTACTTCTTGTTAGTATATCACAAAAAAATATGTATTTAAGTTTGTGGGTGTAACTCCAAAAAATGTGGAAACGTTCACGGGGTATGAATAGTTTTTCAAGGCACTGTATATGTATATTGTGGCTCAGTTATAACAAAAACTCTATTTTATCCTCTGCTTTACTGTATATACATACTGTATCTATTTAAGATTATTACTATTATTTTTTCACTTCTTCTATTTGATATCATAATCTAATGCAGCCTTCTGAAACAATACAAACCACAGCATTACACAAGTAGAATTATTGTTGGAGAACCGACCCAATGAAATATATCCAAAAATATATTTAGGGAAGCTTTTCAGTTTGCTTTAACAATAAATCACATGATTTCTGTAATAAATGATGTAATTAATTACCTAATCTATATATGAAAGGGTATGAAATATGTATTTTGATTTCTTCATGTTTATTTATCTTGTTAAAATCTTATTGGTTATTTTCTACTTTCTATTGTTTCTATTATAAATGCAGTTTAAATAGCCCAAAACCATGAGTTTGTCCCCAGAAACTTTAATGTCCAAACCAAGTGCCTGTGCATTTTGTTTCTCCAGCCAGCCATTCCCTAACACAAGAGGGGGAAAACTTACACTTTCAAAAAAGGAATCCACAGATAAAAGGCTGTAGTGGATTTAAAAAATTTAGTTCTTGGAGTGACCACCCATTGCTAAACAGCATCAAAGCATTTATTTATTATGCCTGTGTAGCAACTCACTGGGGAAAATAAGATTATATACTAAAAACTGAAAGTGACCCCACCGTTTCATGTACAGACTATATGTCACAGGTTTACCAAGACAGAGAGGAGCCAGAAGACTGCAGTATCTGATCTCTCCCACTCCTGCACTGATTAGAAGCACTTCACTTTCATATAAATTGGTGCAATTTATTTTAGCAGTGCAGGGGTTAATCTGCTCAGTTGAGAGCTCCTGGAAGCTTTTCAGCATTAAGGCTCAGCTGTTTACAGTTAGCCACTCCCATCTCCTATATAATCTGGGCCCTGGCAAGCACTCGTTGTCAGCTAGCGTTTGCTGCATGGCTGAAGGTAGTTGGTTTGGTGGATTTATCTGTGACTGTTGCTAGGATTTTAGGTTTTTATTGTGTGATAATTTCCCTCCCTGGTGTACATTCCTGTTGTTTATGTAAGTATATTTCTGTGATTGTTATTTTCCTTTATCCCTGTTCATATTACCTTATTAGTCTGGTTGGTGTATTACGCTACACTTCTACTCCCCTCTTCCCTGGGTAGAGGAAGGGTACAGACTGAGGGCAAATTCAGGAGCTAAGGCAAGGTACGTGGCCCCGGCGTCTTCACCATCAGAAGTAATCCAGGGAGCAGCAAAAGCTAGGGCGCCCCTGGTGTTATGGACAGGGAAGGAGCCCTTGGTCCCAGGGCACCCGACAACAGAGTCATGAGACTAGGTATTCTAACTTCAAAGTAACTAGCGGTGCCTGAGGGTGCAGAGATTGCTTAATCACATACTAGGAGATGGCAACTCAGATCTAAACTAAATATACTGCTTAAAGATAAACAGGACATAGAAGCAAATTTTAGCAAAGAAACAACAAAGTGAAAAGTCTTACATGGAATTTCACAGACCAGGTACAAACATCAACAGAACGTGAGCATATCCAAATGACATCACCAGGAGGGGGACATAATATAAAACTGCATCCAAAAGGTGAAAGGCAGACAAATTAAAACATCTGTGTTAAGCTAGACAGACTGCAGCCAGAATAGCAGAACCAAACCACCAAGAGAAAAGGTGTGTCTCCTGTGGCTCAGCAGAAAGAGAAGCTAACCACAGAACACAAGCTCCAGGGATTGAATCTAGGAGCATGAGAGTATCTCCCCCTTCTACAAGGAGCCACTGGACCCTCAAAAATCCCCAGACCAAAACTTTAACACTTGTTGCGTTGTTGGTGTCGACGTCTGACACATCTGGAACCCAAAATTTGCTCCCCCTTATACTCTGGAACAAATCTACGTGATAAAGCAACAGCCTCATAATTTTTAGTATCAGGGATATAGGTCACCGAGAAATCAACATCAGGTTGACTGAGGACAGGAGCTTTAGAAAAGGCTGTCTTGTGGGCATCAAAAGCATCAACTGCCTCAGTACACCAATAGGAGAAGTTGGTACCCTTCTTGATCACAAAAGTAAAAGATTTGACTATGACCGAAAAGTTCTTGATGAACTTATGATAAAAATTAAAAAACCCTAGGAACCTCTGTAAATATTCAAGATTCGTTGGTTGTACCCAATCAAAAATGGCCTGTACCTTCACGGGATTCATCTAAGCACAATCATAACACCTAAAAAGTGGAAGAACTTCACACTCAGAAAAAAACACCCTGAGAATCATGAACAAAATCGGGAGGAGGAGTTCTCATAAATAACAAAGGTTTAGCTAAACAACTGAAAAATAGAAATTCACCCAAGACTTCACATAGCGAGTCTTGAGAAATTTCTGACCTAACACTTCCTGTACAGACTGGATATCCTGACTCCGCAGTTAGTAGTGGTTCCTGCGGGTACAGAGTTAGCCTAACCAAACTAGGAGATGGCAACTCCGACCTGAACTGCCTAAAAGGTTGTCGAGTTGCTTAACGAAAGTCCTAAAGACCTGGAGGGCAGAGCAGAGTGTGAATTACCTAAAAGAGAAGTGTGCTGAACAAAGTAAAGATTCTGGAGTGAGTTAACCAAATTGAAAATCAGCATAGTGGTTGTTCCAAACATCTTAGAAAATGGACCACAGATCTTCTGTTGATCGATCTAGGTTTGCACAAATCTTTCTGTCTCTTCAAGTAATCCCACACAAGCTCAATGAAGTTGCTATCAGGTCCCCATGAGGTCATAAAATCAGTTCCAGGACTCTTTCTTTTTCTTTATGCTGAAAATAGTTCTTAATGGGATTTGCTGCATGTTTGGGGTCAATATCCTGGTTGCATAATAAATTTGGAGCCAATCTCCCTTATTGTACTGCATGATGGCTATACCCATCTACTGTTTGGAGAAGTCTGGCTAGCAATGGTACTCATTGGAGAATTGTGGCTAAAAATCATCCTTTTGACATGGAAACAAAGCCTATTGACCCAACTATGCAAGAAAACAAAATCTGGGATACAGAAAAATGGTAGAATGATGGGGAAAATGTGAACTATTTGGCTGAAATAAAAGGCAGTTTGTTTGCTTAGGGGCTGAAGAGCAGTACAATGATGAATGTCTTTCGGTAACAGTGAAGCATGGTGTAGGATCCTTGCAAGTTTGGGGTTGCATTTTAGAAAATGGAGTTGGAAATTGTGTTAAGGTGAATAGTGTACTCAATAATGAGAAATATAGGCAAATACTTATCATTATGTAATACCATCAGGGAGGCACCTGATAGGTCCAAATGTATTCTGTAAAAGGACAATGACCTCAAAAAATGTCATTAAGAACTATCTTAAGTGTGAAGAAGAACAAAGAGTTCTTTAAGGCCGGTTTCACATTTGCGGTTGTGTCCGCAGCGTTTCTTCCGCAATAATCCGCATGCGTTGTGTATTCCTATATTTAACATTAGGAACGCAAGTGTCTGCATTTGATTGCATTTTGCCGCATTTGACGACACATGCATCGTTTCGTTGTCTGCGTTTTGGCGCGGTAAACGCTACATGTAGTAATTTTAGAGGCGTCAATTTGCCGCCTAGAAACGTATGCGGTTGTTTGCGGAAGAAATGCGCCAAAAAAACGCATTGCTGTCTATGGGAACGCATGCAGCCACAAGTACATGTGCTTGCTTGCGTTCGTGAACGCATGCGTTGCACCAGAGAAAAACATGTCTAGACACTGATTAGCCACCCCCCACATACAAGGTGATAAAGTGAGGGAGTGCACAGTTGCAGGTCACTACGCAGCAGACAGAGAAGCTTTCCAGACGCAGCAGAGCAGACACAGGAAGGAATCTACACTCAGAAAATAAAGGCATTGGCTAGGATATGCTCACATTGTTCTATTTTCTGGCTCTACATGTTCTAATTTCTGCCATTTCTTTCTTTCTGCATGCATCAGAATGTCATCTTCTTCTGATGAGGAGCAATGTCCTGGGCCTTTTGAAGCCAAACATGTCAGTGATTGGTCCTCAGATTGGTAAATATTCACTGTCACATCTACACATATGACAATTTTTTTTTTCATTTTTTTAGAGCACTTCTTCTACTGCGGCAGAAGCTGGGCGGGAGCAGCAGGGTCACGGTCGGGTGTCAAGGCGGCAGCGTGTAAGTATACAAGGCTTACTGTTTACTGTATCCTCACTTTAGTATTCTTGATTCTTCCTTTCTTGACTTTACTCTCTCTTTACACTTTTCTTCTGGACTCTTTTTTATCTTGACTGTCATTTATCCATTTCTCAGCCTCTGTTTTCTTTCTTATCCTTATGTTAATGTATCCAACATTAATGTCTTTATTTAATTTTTAGGTTCCAGAATGAGCTGAAGACCTCATAGAAAATGACCTCCACATCTCCCTGGTCCATGAGCGAGTCCCGTTGTGGGACACCCGGGTTCCACAGCACTCGGACAACGTGACGATCCGACGCCTATGGAATGAGGTGGCCAAAGCGATGTGGGATGGCTGGGACAACACCCCAACTCGGGTCCGAAATGCATTTTGTAAGTATTGCAATGCAGTGTGAAGCAGCAGAGACCTTGGCCGTGCTCACACAACTGTGTGTGATTAGAGAAACTCTCAGGAGTGTCTCTCATCACACACAGTTGTGTGAGCACGGCCAAAAGTACATTGTCTAACCATTATGTTTTGTTTTTTCAACAGTGCTCAAAGTCAAAACACGTTGGTGTTCGATAAAGGACCACTTCAACAAGGACCTGCGTCAAGAGAGCCGTGTTCCCAGTGGTTCTGGAGCAAGGATCCGAAAGCAGGGCAGCACGGTGGCTCAGTGGATAGCACTGCAGCCTTGCAGCGCTGGGGTCCTGGGTTCTAATCCCACCTTGGACAACATCTGCAATGAGTTTGTATGTTCTCCCCGTGTTTGCGTGGGTTTCCCCCGGGTACTCCGGTTTCCTCCCACACTCCAAAGACATACTGATAGGGAAATTAGATTGTGAGCCCCATTGGGGACAGTGATGATAAAGTGTGCAAACTGTAAAGCGCTGCGGAATATGTTAGCGCTATATAAAAATAAAGATTATTATTATTATTAAGTATAAATACCATCGCACTCTGGCATTTTTAAGACTGCTCCTTGCCCAGAGCACTAAAGTATTTCTCCTGTGCATTAGGTTGTGTTGTATTGCCATAATCTGTATGTTTCTATTCAACAGAAGTTGGTGTTTGGTAAATTTTTTGTATTCATTTTTTTTTCCATTTTTCACAGCACATGGAGCAGCACTGTTGGCACAGGTTCTGGAGCGGTCCTTCATCAGAAAGCCACGGACCCGTCCCAGCCATCCAGCAGCGCTGCAGCAAGTGGGCCTGCCACACAAACTGGAGACCAGGAAGCTGGTCCATCAGGTGTTCCCCTTTCCCAGTCCTCTGCCTCTACCCCTTTTTTTGGGCTCCTCCCGGCAGCGGCAGAGGGCATCAGACAGGTCCCTCATGCCCGAGTTTTTGCACTTGAGCTCGGTTTTTCACGATGGACTTAAGACTTTGGGTGACCGAATGGATATTGCTATTAGCTACATGAATACACGTATCCAGGAGGTCACCAAAAGCCTTGACCAAGTAAAAGCCGACCTCCAGAGGCTAGCACATCATTTTTTTAACCAAATTGAACAGGGCATGTCGGAACACCTTACTCCTGATCTCCAGCTTAGTGTCATGCAGGCCTGCAATGCTGCTTACGTGCAGGCTATGCAGCAGAGTCGGTATTTTCAACAGACAGTGGCAGCATATCCACTTGTGCCTTCACTGTCATGATTAACCTCAATGCCGACCTCTGCTGCATACCACTGCACGGCCACCTCTATTCCTAGCACTGCCGGACACCAGTACAGCACCACCACAATGTAGAGTGCTGTAGGACAGCCCACCGCCACCACCATGACAACCGCTGCTCCTGCTTGGACCTCCTCCACTGACACAATGATGCAGCAGGACCCAGGCATGGCCTTCCGCTCTACGAGCACAATGGACCCTGGCATGGCCTTCCGCTCTACGAGCGCTATGGACTCTGGCATGGCCTTCCACTCTACGAGCACTATGGACTCTGGCATGGCTGCACGCTCTACGAGCACTATGGACTCTGGCATGGCTGCACGCTCTACTAGCACTATGGACTCTGGCATGGCTGCATGCTCTACGAGCACTATGGACTCTAGCATGGCTGCACGCTCTACGAGCACAGTGCAGTCAGACCCTGACAGGTCACCCATCATGACCATGCCACGACATATGAGCCCACCGAGGCTTCCCAGAACCCGGTGATCCCAGAAAGGGAGAAAAAATAAAAAACAGCGTACTATCAGTATTCCTCCCCCCTCACCTCCCAGTGTGTCTGTAATGTCAGGTTTGTCTCACCCTTCCAGTGCATCTCAGGCCTCTCATGTGTCAAGCCTTATCCCCGAACTACCAGACCCCACTAGGTAAATTGCCCCTTCTCCTGCCACCCCTGTGTCGTCCACACTTAGCCAGGCCTTACAGCTTCACACCCCCCATTTCCATCACTCTACCCCAAGCATGCGCAGTTAATTAAAAAAATTTTGGTTTGTAAGAAAATAAACAATATTGTTTTTTGCCCCCAATTATGTGTCGTTTAATTGTGTCTTTCGTCGCCGCACACCTAATTTTTTGGCCACATCATACCTCTTGTACTTAGCAAGTAAAAAACTGCAGCTTTCTGTGTCTTTAGTATAGATATAGGACGTTGGCAAAAAAATGAAGACTTGTATTTTCTCAATATCTCTTCGTTCTGCTTAGTCTGTGACTAGTGTTGCAGACTGAAGAGAAAATGGTGGCAATACAATGCAGATACCGATAGAGAAATATGAAGAAACTAGATCTCAAATATAATCAATAAAACCAAATAGTTTATTACAAAAATTTAAAATTTAAAACCAATACACAAAATATAATAACTTGGTGAGATTGTATTTAAGAAAAGTACAGGATCATAACAGAGCCGGAGAGTGATATGACTCCCCACTAGTAAGCATATTTAGACAAAAATGTAACAATCCATATGCCTAATAACAAATATAGTGCCAATATTACGGCTGACCATCAGGATTATTTATAATATAAAACAATGTGTGCCTTGCTCAATACAAGGGATAATGTTTCCGTCAATTAGCACATAGCTAGCAAGGCTATCACATATAGTCATCGTTACCTGAAGTCATGTTTGAAACAGAAGGTGGATCACTGTTGTGAATTCTGTTATCAAACTCCCTCCTGTGGTCATGAATGGTACTTCGGCGAGTTCTGTCCATGGACTCCCTCTGGTGGCTGTGAGTGGAGCTGCTGGTTCTGAGTTCCTTCCACAGGTGACTTAGTTTATTCTTTGGCTGGCTGTTCTATTTAACTCCACTCAGATCGTTACTCCATGCCAGCTGTCAATGTTCTTGTACTGGTTCTTGTTCTTGGATCTTTCTGGTGACCTGTCTACTCCAGCAGAAGCTAAGTCCCTGCTAGTTAATTATTTGTTCATTGTTTTCTTGCCCAGCTTGCTATCATGATTTTGCCTTGCTAGCTGGAAGCTCTGGGATGCAGAGTGGCACCTCCGCACCGTGAGTCGGTGCGGGGGTCTTTTTGCACACTCTGCGTGGTCTTTTTGTAGTTTTTGTGCTGACCGCAAAGATACCTTTCCTATCCTCAGTCTGTTTAGTAAGTCTGGCCTCCTTTGCTGAAACCTGTTTCATTTCTGTGTTTGTGACTTTTCATCTTAACTCACAGTCAATATATGTGAGGGGCTGCCTTTTCCTTTGGGGAATTTCTCTGAGGCAAGGTAGGCTTTATTTTCAATCTCTAGGGCTAGTTAGCTCTTAGGCTGTGAAGAGGCGTCTAGGCTGAGTTAGGTACGCTCCACGGCTATTTCTAGTGTGTGTGATAGGATTAGGGGTTGCGGTCAGCAGAGCTCCCACTTCCCAGAGCTTGTCCTGTGTTAGTTTAACCATCAGGTCGTTCCGGGTGCTCCTAACCACCAGGTCCATAACAGATCACCCAGTCAGAGCACACCTCGACGCGCGTTTCGCTGTATCCACAGCTTCGTCAGGAGGTAAAGTGGCGTTGCTGTTACGGTCTTTATATATTATCATGCTAACAACTCATTGCCGGCATGTGTGCGGCGGCGCACAGACACCATGATGCAACGTTACCGAGGAGACTTGGATTAACCAGTTAGGGGTCTTGTTTGGTGAGAAGTCAGGGTCTGATACTGAAGCTGGAGATGTTAAGGATTTGAAAGTTAACATAAAAAACTTACTCAAAAAACGCACTAAGGTGTGGTGGAATAAGGTGTCATTGGAGAATTATCTCCATAAAGACATCATTCCTAGGGGACTCAGAATCCAGATCTACCCAACATCTGATTGTGACTCCGTGTAAATGGGAAGATACTTTATCAAAATGTTCACGCACATTATTGGAGCTGTAAATTGGCTCTGATAGGAAAAAACCTGAGAGTGTGGAAGGAGAAATTGATTCGTTGAGAACAAAAATACAAACCATTCTTACGGTAGAAGAGTGTAACAAATTTGATAAAGAGATAGAGACTGAATTTCTTAAGTGGGAACAAGAGATACAAAGTCAGAAAATACGTAAATTTCATAGAGACCAGCAGGATTACGAGCAGAAAAGAATCTACAGGTGGCAATATAACAACAAGAAGTCTGACCTTAAATTACAGTCACGATCATCGTCGATTGCCTCTACACAATCTGAAGAATCATGTGGAGAATCTTTTTTAGAAAAACGGAGTGGGGTAGGAGAGGGAAGACATTTAGATCAACAACCCCACAGATCCGTTACCCCATTCCCTCCCATGTGCACGAGGAACTCAACAAGGAAAGAGAGACAACCACGTCGGTTTTGAAGGTAATCAACCTTTCAGATAGACCTTTAACATCTATACAGACACAAGTGTTAGAAAAGGGGTTAACTTTCCACCGGTGGCTCCTTTCAACTCTTTAACCATGATAAAAGATCTTGAATTATTTGCTAGAAAGTTAAATTATAAGAAATATTTTGCCAGTCAGACAAAAAATATGTCTTCCAGCGACATAGAAGCTAGGACACTAGCTGATTTAGGGGATCTTTTAGTTGAACAGGAGACACAGGTTCAGGTGGGTGTGCCTACATTTCTGCATGGCCGATCACAACGTTTTTCCCCTAGTGGTCTATGTCCAAACGTTGACATTTTTGTCAAGTTGGTTAAGAGAGACATAGCCAATATTTCTAATAAACCTACACATTTTAATTTGACAGCAGTACAAAATAAAGCAATAAAATAACTAAAAAACATGAAAGATGTAGTGATAAAACCTGCTGATAAGGGGGGAAATGTTGTGGTCTGGCCGGTAGAGATGTATGAAAGTGAAGCATTCAGACAGCTGAATGCTGTACAGTGCTATAGACGACTAGATAATAACCCACTAGAGGGTTTTAAAATTGAACTTGACTTGATACTTCAATCAGCAAGAGATAATGGTGTAATTTCAACAAAGATGTTGGAGGGTCTTACGGTTGATTTTCCAGTAAATACTACATTTTATTTTACACCAAAAATTCATAAAAATGATACCAATCCATCTTGTCGACCAATTGTGTCAGGGATAGGAAGTTTAACAGAGGGGGTCTGTAGATTCATTGATTTTTACCTCCAACAATGTGTAGAGACACTACCATCATTCATCAGGGATATGACAGATATCCTCAACCGTTTGAACGGAATACAACTGGAGGAAAATATGTATTTGGTGACATGTGACGTAGAGTCACTTTACACATCCATACGGCACGACCATGGGATCGCGGCGTCTAGATTCTTTCTTAGTATGGTTAATTTAGATGTTACACTAAGTCAGTTTATTTTGGATTTATTACAATTTTCTTTAACCCATAATTTTTTTTTTTTTAATGACTGTTATTTCCTACAGCTCCAGGGAACAGCGATGGGGGCGACATGTGCACCCTCATCCGCGAATCTTTTCCTGGGGCTGTGGGAGAGAGAGGTAGTCCAGAACTTGGAGGGAATTGACGCCGTGATCTCATGGTCCCGCTATATAGACAATGTATTGTTTATCTGGCATGGTTCTGAGGTCTCCCTTAACTCTTTCCCTAATAGGTTGAATGACAATCAACTTAATATCAACTTGACATGGAAGTATAGTAAAGAAAAAGTGGAATTTTTGGACGTTATTCTAGAGAGAGTTGACAGAGGATTCATCACCACTAATGTTTTCCGTAAGTCCACTGCGACCAATACTCTATTACATGCAACATCGTCACACCATCCCCAAACATTTAGATCAGTACCTACTAGTCAATTTTTGCATATTAAACGTATCTGTTCTGATGACAGTGCGTTTGAACAGCAAGCCAGGATCCTTAAAAGTAATCTCTAGCAGAGGATACAATCATAAGGTTATACGAGCGGTCTATAGGAGGACCACGTTAACATCACGGGAAACACTCCTAGCCCATTCTCGACATAATATCTCTAAAAGTTGCTCAGAAAATCAACCTGTGCATTTTATAACTACCTTTAACTCTGAATGGAGAGAGATATCAGCGATCCTAAGGAAATACTGGCCTGTGCTATTGGCAGATGAAGATGTTGAACCACATGTCTCCAACCATCCGTCAATAACATGGCGGAGGTCTAAAAATCTTAAAGATATGCTAACAAAAAGCCACTATGTAGCACCTCATAAGCCAATCTTCTCTGAAAGAGTAGGCCCTAGGTGGGGATCATTCCAATGTGGGGATTGTTCTGCATGTAAATTTATAGAAAGAACTTCCACATTTGAAAACAGTAGCTCCGACAAAGTCTTCTCTATTACCCATTATATCAATTGTAGAACCGACAATGTGATATATTATGCGAAATGTGCATGTAATCCCATTTATATTGGGATGACCACACGCGAATTACGCGTGCGCATTCTTGAACATGTACTTGATATAAAGAATGGTGCTTTGGCACAAGACATAGAAACTTTAAAAACAATACCAAAACATTTTAGAGTATATCACAATAGCAATCCAAAAACATTCAAAGTGAGAGGGATTGACTGAGTTCAATTGGGCATTAGGGAAGGCAATTACAAAAAGGAACTTCTTAAAAAAGAAACAAGATGGATGGTAGATCTGGACACAGTTGCCCCCAAAGGTTTAAATGAGTTTGTTAGTTTCAAATCCTTTTTAGGCTAGCGCGAATTGTAGTTGTTGCTGTATTATTATACATGTTTTTAATTGTGTGTTTTTGTTCTTTTTCCATATTATTTCTTATTTTCGTTTCATGTCATATTTTTTACCGCCTTTTTGTTGTAGTAACTATATTGTTCTCCTCTACTCTATTCATAGTATTTGTAGTACCCTCTGTTGGTTACATTGGGAGTGATTTGAAGACCTTATATAAATCAAGGGTTATCCCGAGTATTTGGAAGATTACATCATATATTACAGATGATCGCTATCACAATACCAGAAGAATCAATGAAGTAATCTTTACCTTCAGTAGGACATTTTGTAGGATATTTGTATTATTATTTAAATTGGATTGTTTAGCTTTAATATGTCTTATGATGGACTTGATGTGATGCTCTTTTATACATATATGTGATATGTTTCTATTATTGTATATTATTATATTAGATATGTGTAGGGATGTGGTTATTAAGGGGATAATTATTATTGTATTGGTGTGTTCAAATATCACTATGTAAACAATGTTTATTAGTGGGACGTAGTATGTGTCACATGTGGCGGGGATATGGCACGTATGGAGTTTGATTTTTCTTTTTATTAGTTGTACTGTAGAAGTGTTGATACTTACTCCTTGCTGGTCTGTGGAGGCGCACGGCGCGCATGCCCTGTGGCGTCGCTGTGGGGAGGCGCTCTTTTGTTGCTGTGCGTCGTTCTGGTTACTTGCCCGGTCACATGACCGGAGCATGTGACCGGATGACGCGCACACTGATTGCGGTCTCCTTGGTGACGTTGCATCATGGTGTCGGTGCGCCACCGCACACATGCCAGCAATGAGTTGTTAGCATGATAATATATAAAGACCGTAACCGCAACGCCACTTTACCTCCTGACGAAGCTGTGGATACAGCAAAATGCGCATCGAGGTGTGCTCTGACTGGGTGATCCCCCTTCTGTTTCAAACTTGACTTCAGGTAACGATGACTATATGTGATAGCCTTGCTAGCTATGTGCTAATTGACGGTAACATTATCCCTTGTATTGAGCAAGGCGCACATTGTTTTATATTATAAACTAGCTGAAGAGCCCGGCGTTGCCTAGGCATAGTAAATATCTGTCTTTAGTTATAGCACGTCACTTCTCTTATTTTGCCATCACGCCTTTCATTTACCCCCTCACATCTCTCATTTTCTCCCTCACACCTCTCATTTTCTCCCTCACTCCTCTCATTCCCCCCTAACACTTGTCATTTCGACCTCACATCTGTCATTTTCCGATCACTACACTATTTTCCCTCACTCCTCTCATTTTGCACTCACACCTTTTCATTTTCACCTCATACCTCTCATTTTCACCTCAGTATATACATGTTTGTCATCTCCCTTATATATAGTATACACGTGTATGTCATCTCCTGTATATAGTATATACCTGTATGTCATCTCCCCTGTATATAGTATATACCTGCTGTGTGTCATCTCCCCTGTATATAGTATATACCTGTATGTCATCTCCTCCTATATATAGTATATACCTGTATGTCATCTCCTCCTATATATAGTATATACCTGTATGTCATCTCCTCCTATATATAGTATATACCTGTATGTCATCTCCTCCTATATATAGTATATACCTGTATGTCATCTCCTTCTATATATAGTATATACCTGTATGTCATCTCCTCCTGTATATAGTATATACCTGTGTGTCATCTCCCCTGTATATAGTATATATCTGTGTGTCATCTCCTCCTGTATATAGTTCACCTATACACAGAGCAAGGCTTAAATTAGTGGCACTTCCCACATCAAAGTATAAACCAATCCGAAAAATTGGGAACACAAGCCAATAAAATTTCAAAACTTTATTGTAAACAAAATTTAAAAGTAGATCACAGAAATTTAAATATAAAAATAGGAGATACAGCTGCACAATACAACCGCTTTCCTAGGTAGCACACCCCTATTAGTATCCTAACTGTCTTACAAAGTTCCCGCCCATTTGGCTAAACACCACATAAATATTATTTACTTCAAAACATAATTAGATTCATAAAGCAGGCACAAAGAGTACTTCAGATGTGGTGCTGACAGCATACTAGAGTTACTTGCTGAATAATACAATTACCAAAAAAAAAATATATATATAAAGGCTGACACAGCTCATTTACTAGTCATAGCTAAGCACAGCAGTGTAACACATCTCTCATCTATTCATAGCGTGGCAGTCACTAGTGTACATCTGACCGCATCCAAATGCTTATTGTGAACCAGATCAGGGCATGTGCCACAGTATAACCGTTAAATGTTAGACACATTAGCGTGGCAGTCACTAGTGTACATCTGACCGCATGCAATGCCTATTGTGAACCAGATCAGGGCATGTGCCACAGTATAACCGTTAAATGTTAGACACAGGCACAGCATGCAGCCAGCAGAGCCGGAGCAGACATCTCCAATACAGCAAAAAATAGCGACCATATATGAGATCAATCTACATGAGAGGTATAGAGGGGTATACGACCTAGTATGGCGGTGTGGGTCCCCGACGCGCATTTCGCGTGTTGCTTCTTCCTGGGGGATTCTTGCCGTGCCCCCACAATAAGCATTTGGATGCGGTCAGATGTACACTAGTGACTGCCACGCTATGAATAGATGAGAGATGTGTTACACTGCTGTGCTTAGCTATGACTAGTAAATGAGCTGTGTCAGCCTTTATATATATATTTTTTTTTTTTGGTAATTGTATTATTCAGCAAGTAACTCTAGTATGCTGTCAGCACCACATCTGAAGTACTCTTTGTGCCTGCTTTATGAATCTAATTATATTTTGAAGTAAATAATATTTATGTGGTGTTTAGCCAAATGGGCGGGAACTTTGTAAGACAGTTAGGATACTAATAGGGGTGTGCTACCTAGGAAAGCGGTTGTATTGTGCAGCTGTATCTCCTATTTTTATATTTAAATTTCTGTGATCTACTTTTAAATTTTGTTTACAATAAAGTTTTGAAATTTTATTGGCTTGTGTTCCCAATTTTTCGGATTGGTTTATCCTCCTGTATATAGTATATACCTGTATGTCATCTTCTATATATATAGCATATACCTGTATGTCATCTCCTCCTGTATATAGTATATACCTGTAGGTAATCTGCTCCTGTATATAGTATATACCTGTGTGTCATCTCCTCCTGTATTTAGTATATACCGGTATGTCATCTCCTCCTGTATATAGTATGTACCTGTATGTCATCTCCTCCTCTATATAGTATATACCTGTGTGTTATCTCTCCTGTATATAGTATATATCTGTGTGTCATCTCCCCTGTATATAGTATATACCTGTGTGATCTCCTGTATTAGACCTCGTTAACACGTTATTTGCTCAGTATTTTTACCTCAGTATTTGTAAGATAAATTGGCAGCCTGATAAATCCCCAGCCAACAGGAAGCCCTCCCCTTGGCAGTATATATTAGCTCACACATACACATAATAGACAGGTCATGTGACTGACAGCTGCTGTATTTCCTATATGGTACATTTGTTGCTCTTGTAGTTTGTCTGCTTATTAATCAGATTTTTATTTTTGAAGGCTAATACCAGACTTGTGTGTGTTTTAGGGTGAGTTTCGTTTGTCAAGTTGTGTGTGTTGAGTTGTGTGTGGCGACATGCATGTAGCGACTTTTGTGAGATGAGTTTTGTGTGGCAACATGCGTGTAGCAACTTTTTGTGTGTCGAGTTGCATGTAACAGGTTAGTGTAGCAAGTTGTGTGCAGCAAGTTTTGCGCATGGCGAGTTTTGCACATGATGAGTTTTATGTCTGGTGCCTTTTGAGTATGTGCAAGTTTTGTGTGAGGCAACTTTTGCATGTGTTGCAAATTTTGTGCATGTGGCAATTTTTCTGCGTGTGCAAGTTTTGCGTGTGGCGAGTTTTCCATGAGGTGAGTTTTGCACTTGTGGCGATTTTTGCGTGAGCCTAGTTTTTGCATGTGGCGAGTTTTGCGCGTGGCGAGTTTTGAGCGGCGACTTTTGTGTTTCGACTTTTATGTGGCGAGGTTGGTGTATGTGTGGTGAAATGTGTGCTGAGGGTGGTATATGTGTTCAAGCACGTGGTAGTGTGTGGCGCATTTTGTGTGTGTGTTCATATCCCCATGTGTGGTGAGTATCCCATGTCGGGGCTCCACCTTAGCAACTGTACGGTATATACTCTTTTGTGCCATCGCTCTCATTCTTTAAGTCCCCCTTGTTCACATCTGGCAGCTGTCAATTTGCCTCCAACACTTTTCCTTTCACTTTTTTCCCCATTATGTAGATAGGGGCAAAATTGTTTGGTGAATTGGAACGCGCGGGGTTAAAATTTCGCCTCACAATATAGCCTATGACGCTCTCGGGGTCCAGACGTGTGACTGTGCAAAATTTTGTGGCTGTAGCTGCGACGGTGCAGATGCCAATCCCGGACATACACACACACACACATACACACACACACACATACACACATTCAGCTTTTATAGTAGATAATCCTGATGGTCAGCCGTAATATTGGCACTATATTTGTTATTAGGCATATGGACTGTTACATTTTTGTCTAAATATGCTTACTAGTGGGGAGTCACATCACTCTCCGGCTCTGTTATGATCCTGTACTTTTCTTAAATACAATCTCACCAAGTTATTATATTTTGTGTATTGGTTTTACATTTTTGTAATAAAATATTTGGTTTTATTGATTATATTTGAGACGTAGTTTCTTCATATTTCTCTATCAGTGTCTATATTTTATGATGAAGGGATCTGATTAATTATAAATGAGGGATTTTTTTCTTTGTTGGTTAAATACAATGCAGATGTTTACTCAACAGGTCAGGTGTCCAAAAACTCATTAGTTAGGACACCTGACCTGGTGAGTAGAGAACTGACTTGTATAACCTCCATTTTGTCTTCTGTGTACGTAATCTATTTCACATACAGTGAAGGGACGATGGCGGTCATACAAGGTATATCTATGCTCACCTGGACGTGTCAGAAATAGTGAATTCATGAGGCTGCTATATGTGCATCATGAATTCATTATTTCTGACACCTGACTTGATGAGTATAGATCTGTTTTGCATTACAGCCATTGTCTCTTCAGTCTGCGTCCAATGGATACTGCAGAACAGATTCAGGACGCAGTGACGTCAACAATCTTACCAGTAAAACAACATGGCTGCCGTCAGACTAGCAGTATGTAGTCAGCATTTTATATTAGTATTTGTAAGCCAAAACAAGGAGTGGAACAATTAGAGGGAAAGTATAATATTAACATATTTAGCACCTCAGCATTTATCACCCACTCCTGGTTTTCGCTTACAGATACTGATATTAAATACTGACCAAATACTGCTAGTGTGAGGACAGCCTTGGTTTGTAGAGGAACTACATAGGAGACACGGTCAAGATACCAAAAAATAAAGTTTATTAACGAAAAATATTAGTAACATTTAAGAAAATAACTGGTACAGATAAAATCCCAACAGGACATTTACACAACATTGTCCTGCCATGACACACGTCCAATATCTGATTAAAAAAGGCAGCAAATTGGTCCCGCATGTGGCCAACTTCAGCAGTTGACCGCAGCGGGTGATGCTGGTAATCGGGCAATGGGTGTGCAACTGGTTCATCCAGTTCAATGTTGGACTGCTCCTTAGCCATTATGTAATTGTGCAGAACCACACAGGCTTTGACCACCTCATCGACTGTCTCCATTTTTAGATTAATGGCTGATGCAAGAATGCGCCATTTTGAGACTAGAATCCCAAAGGAACACTCTACAGTTCTTCGGGCCCTGGTCAGTCTGTAGTTAAAGATCCTTTTAGTGTGGTTCAAGTCCCGACTGGAATATGGTTTCAGTAGGTTTTCAGACATCTGAAAGGCCTTATCCCCAACCATAACAAATGGCATCGGTGGACCTTGAGTGTTGGGGAGAGGTCGTGGCCGTGGAAAATTAAAATTTTTGCCATACAAACGGCGACCCATATCCGAGTTCTTGAAAGTCTGGGAATCGTTGCCATGACCAAAAGCTCCAATGTCCACGGCCATGAAGCGACAGTCCGCATCAGCTATTGCCATGAGGACAACAGAAAAATATTTTTTATAATTGAAGTACTCTGATCCTGTTCTGGCTGGTTTGATAATGCGTATGTGCTTTCCATCCACCGCTCCCAAACAGTTGGGGAAATCACACACACTCCAGAATTTTTCAGCAATTGCCATCCACATGTTCGCGGTGGGTAGGGGTATAAACTCATCTCGGAGAACATTCCACAAAGCCCGGCAGGTGTCCGCAACTATTGCAGACAGGGTGGAAATTCCAAGCCGGTATTGGAAGTGGAGGGATGATAAACTCTCTCCAGTTGCCAGAAATCTGGAATAAAAAAAATAAATAAATAAAATCAATTTTATGTATGGTGTTGTTATGCTAAAGACATAAAGGAAAATACCAAAAAAATACATGTCTGAACACCAAAAATTAGCACTGCCATTTGTTTAGATTTGTTACGTACCTTAATGTAACCATCAGACGTTCCTCTGGTGGAATCGCTCGACGGAGCTGGGTGTCCTGTCTCCGTATGGCTCCTTGGACATGAGCAAGCAAATCCCAGGAAAGAGTCTTGCGACATCCTTGTATATTCCGGGAATTTGTCCGGGTTGGCATTAAGCTCGCCATACAGCGTGTGATAGACTCCACGTCTCTCACGTACTTCAATAATGGGGTGTCTCCAAAAACGCCTACGACGTCTCCTTCTCCATCTTTCGCGATTTCTGTCTTGCTCCCAAGCAAACGCACAGGCAAGAAACAGCTTGATGCTTAAATCCAGGTTGAAATAAAAGCTCTCCATGCGAAGATCCATCATGACACAGGATACAGGAGCAAAATCTGAAGATTTCAGCTGTTTAAGGGTCTATATAAAGATATCCCATAATACACGCCCTCTGTAGTCACATTGGTGGTGTCTGGTTATCTAGATTTTTCTCCTGTAAAATTTGTCACCATGCGCACCAAAGACGCAAACGCAGAATAAAAAGGCATGGAAAAGCGTGCAAACGCGGCATTTTTTTAACCGCATGCGTTCCTGCATGAGTCTAAAAAACGCCGCGTTTGTAGGTGTTTCTATGCTTTGTTTCCTGCACTTGCGGATGCGGATTAAACACTGCGGATTCTAATGCAAATGTCAAACTAGCCTAAGAGATGATATGGCTCACACAGAGCTCTGATCTCAACATCATTCAGTCTTTCTGAGATTACATGAATGGAACAGGCAGAAGGAGTTAATTAAGAAGGTGTAGGTCTGCAACTGTTCAGTCCACAACTCCTGAGAAACCAACAGTCCTTTTTAGGGCTAATTCGGGGGTCCCAAGATTTTAGCGCTAGGTAAGCAGGGAGTCTATGTGCACATATCCATATCAGTGCAAGGCCTGCAGGCACTGTATGTGAGTATATAGACCTCACTGCATACCTCCCAAAGCTCAAAAACTATCTGCTGCTGCTTATTTACTATATACCTAGCTTTAGTTTTCCTTTTTTTTTTTCAAAAATTCACCAAAAAACAAAAATAAAAATGTATACAGTCTGTTATGTCAGACTGAGGCCTGGTGTATCTGTTTAAAAATCATAGTTTTGCAGGCATACGTAGCATAGTTCTGTGTGCTAGCCTTGTTCAATTTTTTGTTTTTTCTTAAATTTACCAAAAAACAAAAAAAAAATGTATACAGTCTGTCAGACTGAGTCCTGGTGTCTATGTGTTTGAACAATCATATTTCCGAAGGCATACATAGCATAGTTCTGTGTGCTAGCCTTGTTCAATTTTTTTTTCTTAAATTCACCAAAAAACCAAAAAAATGTATACAGTCTGTTATGTCAGGCTGAGGCCTGGTGTATCTGTGGTGGAAAAATCGTAGTTTCGCAGGCATACGTGGCATAGTTCTGTGTGCTAGCCCTGTTCTACACTTTCTTTTTTTAATTTTTTTTTTTACATTCAACAAAAACCAAAAACATATTTAACCCCTTCCCGACATGCGCCTTACTAGTACTGCTCCGCGGGAACTGAGTTCCCGCAAACCGCAGTACTAGTACGGTGGCATGATCGCGCAGCCTAACACTGAGCGCCACAGCGATCGCGTGCGGATGTCAGCTGTATATGACAGCTGACACCGCGCAGCATTGCCCACGATCGGCACTAGCGCTGATCGTGGGCATTTAACCCCTCTGATGCCGCTGTCAGTAGTGACAGCGACAGAGGGGCATCCCGCAAGGACGGGGGTTCCCTGCGCTCTCCCACCGGAACAACGCGATGCGATCGCGTTGTTCCGGTGTTCTGGAAGGAGTCCCTGGATCCAAAATGGCCGTGGGGCTCCTTCCGGGTCCTCGAGTGAGGTGGCTTGCCAGCACCTGCTTAGAGCAGGCGCCAGAAAGCCTCTGCACTGCCGGTTAGATCGCTGATCTGACACAGTGCTATGCAAAGTGTCAGATCAGCGATCTGATCTAATATAGTGATGTCCCACCCTGGGACAATGTTAGAAAGTTTAAAAAAAATAGAATGTATAAAAAAAAATCCCCAAATAAAGAAAAAAAAATATTTCCCAATAAATCCATTTATTTATGTAAATAAAAAAAACAGTAAAAGTACACATATTTGGTATTGCTGCGTCCGTAACGACCCGCTCTATAAAACTATCCCACTAGTTCACTTCGGTGAACACCGCAAAAAAAAAACGAGGCAAAAAACAACGCTTTATTATCATACCGGCGAACAAAAAGTGGAATAACACGCGATCAAAAAGACGGCTATAAATAAACATGGTACCACTGAAAACGTTATCTTGTCCCGCAAAAAATGAGCCGCCATACAGCATCATCAGCAGAAAAATAAAAAAGCTATAGCTCTCAGAATAAAGCGATGAAAAAACTATTATTTTTGCAATAAAAAGCGTCTTTTAGTGTGTGACGGCTGCCAATCATAAAAATCCGCCCAAAAAAATGCTATAAAAGTAAATCAAACCCCCCTTCATCATCCCCTTAGTTAGGGAAAAATAATACAATTTTAAAAAATGTATTTATTTCCATTTTCCCATTAGGGTTAGGGTTGGGGCTAAAGTTAGGGTTGGGGTTAGGGTTAGGGTTGGGGTAAAGGTTAGGGTTGGCGCTAAAGTTAGGGTTGGGGTTAGGGTTAGGGTTGAGGTTAAGGATAGGGTTGGGGTTCGGGTTGGGGCTAAAGTTAGGGTTGGGGTTGGGGTTGGGGCTAAAGTTAGGGTTTGGATTACATTTACAGTTGGGATTAGGGTTGGGATTAGGGTTAGGGGTGTGGTTAGGGTTGTGGTTTGGATTAGGGTTAGGGGTCTGTTTGCATTAGGGTTTCAGTTAGAATTGGGAGTTTTCCACTGTCAGGCACATCAGGGGCTCTCCAAACGCGACATAGCATCTGATCTCAATTCCAGCTAATTCTGAGTTGAAAAACTAAAACAGTGCTCCTTCCCTTCCGAGCTCTCCCGTGCGCCTAAACAGGGGTTTACCCCAACATATGGAGTATCAGCGTACTCAGGACAAATTGGACAACAAATTTTGGGGGTCCAATTTCTCCTGTTACCCTTGGAAAAATACAAAACCGGGGGCTAAAAAATAATTTTTGTGGAAAAAACAAAGATTTTTTATTTTTACGGCTCTGCGTTATAAACTGTGGTGAAACACTTGGGCGTTCAAAGTTCTCACAACACATCTAGATAAGTTCCTTGGGGGGGTCTAGTTTCCAATATGGGGTCACGTGTTGGGGGTTTCTACTCTTTAGGTACATCAGGGGCTCTGCAAATGCAACGTGATGCCTGCAGACCAATCCATCTAAGTCTGCATTACAGATGACGCTCTTTCCCTTCTGAGCTCTGCCATGCGCCCAAACGGTGTTTCCCCCCACATTTGGGGTATCAGCATACTCAGGACAAATTGGAGAACAACTTTTGGGGTCCAATTTGTCCTGTTACCCTTGGGGAAATAAAAATTGGGGGGCTAAAATATCATTTTCATGGAAACAAATATATTTTTTATTTTCACGGCTCTGCATTATGAACTTTAGCAAAACATTTGGGGGTTCAAAGTTCTCACAACACATCTAGATAAGTTCCTTGGGGGGTCTAGTTTCCAATATGGGGTCACTTGTGGAGGGTTTCTACTGTTTAGGTACATCAGGGGCTCTGCAAATGCAATGTGATGCCTGCAGACCAATCCATCTAAGTCTGCATTCAAAACAGCGTTCCTTCCCTTCCAAGCTCTGCTGTGTGCCCAAACAGTGGTTCCCCCACATATGGGGTATCAGCGTATTCAGGACAAACTGTACAACTTTTGGGGTCCAATTTCTCCTGTTACCCTTGGGGAAAAAAATTGCGGGCTAAAAGATCATTTTGTGGACAGAAAAAACGATTTCTTATTTTCACGGCTCTACATTCTAAACTTTAGTGAAACAATTAAAACAATTAAAAGTGCTCACCACACATCTAGACTAGTTTCTTAGGGGTTCTTCTTTCCAAAATGGGGTCACTTGTGGGGGGTTTCCACTGTTTAGGCACAACAGGGGCTCTCCAAACGCGACATGGTGTCCGATCTCAATTCCAGCCAATTTTGCATTGAAAAGTCAAACGGCGCTCTTTCCCTTCCGAGCTCTGCCATGCGCCCAAAGAGTGGTTTACCCCCACACACGGGGTATCAGCGTACTCAGGACAAATTGCACAACAACTTTTGGGGTCCAATTTGTCCTATTACCCTTGGGAAAATAAAAAATTGGGGCAAAAAAATCATTTTTTTGTGAAAAAATATGATTTTTTTATGGCTCTACATTATAAACTTCTGTGAAGCACTTGGAGGATCAAAGTGCTCATTACACATCTAGATTAGTTCCTTAGGGGGTCTACTTTCCAAAATGGTGCCACTTGTGGGGGTTTCCACTGTTTAAGCACATCAGAGGCTCTCCAAATGCGACATGGTGTCCGATCTCAATTCCAGCTAATTTTACATTGAAAAGTCAAATGGTGCTCCTTCCCTTCCGAGCTCTGCCATGCGCCCAAACAGTGCTTTACCCCCACATATGGGGTATTGGCATACTCAGAACAAATTGTACAACGACTTTTGTGGTCCAATTTCTCCTGATACCCTTGGTAAAATAAAACAAATTGGATCTGAATTAAAAAAATTTGTGAAAAAAGTGAAATGTTCAATTTTTTTTTAAACATTCCAAAAATTCCTGTGCAGCACCTGAAGGGTTAATAAACTTTTTAAATGTGGTTTTGAGTACTTTTAGGGGTGCAGTTTTTAGAATGGTGTCACTTTTGGACATTTTCTGTCATATAGACTCCTCAAAGTCACTTCAAGTGTGAGGTGGTCCCTAAAAAAATGGTTTTGCAAATTTTGTTGTAAAAATGAGAAATCGCTGGTCAATTTTTAACCCTTATAACTTCCTAGCAAAAAAATTATGCTTCCAAAATTGTGCTAATGTAAAGCAGACATGTGGGTAATGTTATTTATTAACTATTTTGTATAATGTGACTCTCTAATTTAAGGGGAAAAAAAACTAAAAGTTTAAAAATTGCAAAATTTTCAAAGCTGTAAGTGGGTCACAACAAAGACTCATCTTCTCGCTCGACCTTCCTGTCCCAGTTTCTAGGGGACCGCAGCACCCCACTATTGAAGCCAGAGCAGTGTGAAACGGTTGTTGGTTGGATCGCGGATAATGCTTCCAGTCACTTAGCCACCACCCCCTCCACCATGTCTTCCACACGGTCAAGTCTGAGTAGCTGTGAGTGTGGCCCGGATATTGATCACCCTGAACCTCCTTCCTCCCACCATGCCCAGTGCCCTGAGACAACTGATCCCACACTTGGACACTCTGAAGAGCTGTTCAGCTTTCCCTTTCAAGATTCTGGACTTTCTGGAGAAAGTTTTAACTCCCTTGATCCAGACATCCAAGTCATTCATTCTTGACACCGGAGCATTTCTGAGGACACTTAGAGACCAAGGCAATATTCCCCCTAATGCGATACTTGTCACTCTGGGCGTAAAAGATCTGTACACCTCTATCCCTCATATTGAAGGGATTAATTCAGTCCATAAATTACTCACTGGTTCAAAAATGCACGAGGACCAGATCTCTCTATGCAAAGAGCTCCTAGTTTTAAATTCAGACCCACATAGCGTGGTGTTTCGTTACGGTTCAAAGAATTGTGATGAATAAATAAATGCTCACACGAAAATTGAATAAATTAAAATGAATTTACTTAATTAAAGATAATAAATATAAACAGTCACTCAAAATAGCAAATAATCAATAAAGTCATACATTACATAGCATGGTAGGAGTTCATCACTGACCGTCCAGGAAGAAAGAGAGGCCCAAGCACATGTGTCCTCTGCTATATCTGTCCAGCTACCAGAGGTGTGTCCAGCCCCCACGTGTGGGGAATGATGTCACCAGTCTATTGTCCACTGGAAAAGGTACATCGCCTCAATCCCCAATGGGGGGATTGAGGGGATGTACCTTTGCCAGTGGACAATAGACCATGAAAACCTCTGGAATGTAATCAATAGAATGATGGATAGTCACAAGCCATCAAACAAAGAAGAACTACTTACATTTTTGTTCCAGAAGGAGTGTGAAAGACTGGTGGAAAGCATGCCAAGACGTATGAAAGCTGTGATTAAAAATCATGGTTATTCCACAAAATATTGATGTCTGAACTCTTCCTGAGTTAAAACATTAGTATTGAAATTTCTAAATTATTATGAACTTATTTTCTTTGCATTATTTGAGGTCTGCAAGCCCTGTTTTTTTTTTTTACATTTTAACTATCTTCGTCAGAAAAAAAATACAAAAATTATTGCTTTGAAATTTCTGAGACATGTTGTCAGAAGTTTATAGAATGAAAGAAAAATGTACATTTTACTCAAAAATATACCTATAAAGAGAAAAATCAGACAAACTGAACATTTTGCTGTGGTCTCTTAATTTTTGCCAGAGCTGTACATATATATATATATATATACAAGCCATTGAACCCGTTCTACACCCAGGTGGCGAGCATTTATATTGGTATATGGTTCCCATCCTGTCATGTGCTGCTCCTATCCTGCGCCCCCGTTTTAATCAGTGATGGCAACAGACACTGTGGCGGTATTGAGTCGAAAGTGGCTGCCTTGCTCCACAGATGTGTGTTATATATTTTTTAGAAAGTTACTTGGTAGCTTTGCTGATGTATTGTATAGTGTAGATATCCTTACACATGCTCCTGATATCTGTAATGAAATCATTAATGTGGGCGGAAATGCCACAACATCATGAGAGGGCGGGATTGTGACGCAGTAATCGGCGCCTGTGCAGTCCGCGCAGCAGTGTCTCTTCAGATGTATGTAAGTAACATCATGAGGGTGGCATTGTGTCCACCGTGTCCCCATGGCCCTTGATTCCAGCCCACAAATGCCCCCATGCTCCCTGAATCGGCACCTGTGCAGTCCGCGCTTTCTGGCGCCATTTTCTTGAAGACACACTGCAGTATCCAAGAAAATGGCGCCAGAAAGCACGGACTGCGCAGGCACCGATACCGGGAGCAGGGGGACATTAATGCCCTGGAATCAGGGGGCCTAAGTAAGTAATTGCTGTGGCATGAACTGCCACAACGTCATGAGGGAGCGATCGTGTCCACCATGTCCCCACGCCTGATTCCGGCTCATAAATGTCCCCCTGCTCCCGGAATCGGCGCATGCGCAGTCCGCACTTTCCGGTGCCATTTTCTGGAAGACACACTGTAGTATGTATTCAAGAAAATGGCGCCGGAAACCACGGACTGCGCAGGCACCGATTCCAGGAGAAGGGGACATTCATGCGCCGGAATCAGGGGGCGTAATTAATTGCTGTGGTATGACCTGCTGCAATGTCATGAAGGCGGGATCATGTCCACCGGGTTCCCACGCCCCCTGATTCCGGGAGCAGGGGGACATTTATGGGCTGGAATCAGGGGGCTTGGGGACACTGTGGGGGTGGAAACTAAGTTACATGGGCGCATGCAGAAGTAGGCGGAGCTAGCGGCAGAGGTGCGGCTGAGGGCGGGGCTTCACAGAGGAGGTCCACAGCTCCTCAAAGCGCGAATGTGAAACCGGCCTTACAAAGTAGTGCAGAACTCTTGAAATTTCTAAAATATTGGAGCATGTTCACCGAACCATCAAAAGTCTTTTTGCAAATAGTTAACAGAGTGTTGAGAAAAAAAGACGCACATTCACTGACAAACATTTGAGAATAATCAAACATAAAGCGACCAGGAACATATTATCATCCAGAGCTATCATAAACTAGGACTTCAACCTACCTGTATTGCCTAGAAGTACAAGGTGTTCAGTGCTGAGAGACCACCACTGAGCAAGACACAGAAACTGGGCCAAGAAATATCTAAAGACAGATTTTTCAAATATTTTATGAACTAATGAGATGAGAGTGAATCTTGATGGACCAGAGAAAATGAAACCATGGCTGGATCGGTAGCAGGTATAGACATCCACTTCTACCCAAAACACCAGCAAGGTGGAGATTGGGTACGGCCATCGGCTAGTATTATTAAAAATAAGCTAGCTGGACCTTTTCTGGGCTGAAGATGGACTCAAAATCAACTTCCAAACCTACTGACTTTAGAATACATGTTCTTAACCCCTTAGTGACAGAGCCAATTTGGTACTTAATGACCAGGCCAATTTTTGCAATTCTGACCACTGTCACTTTATGAGGTTATAACTCTGGAACGCTTCAACGGATCCCGCTGATTCTGAGACTGTTTTTTCATGACATATTGTACTTCATGTTAGTGGTAACATTTCTTCGATATTACTTGCGATTATTTATGAAAAAAACGGAAATATGGCGAAAATTTTTAAAATTTTGCAATTTTCAAACTTTGTATTTTTATGCCCTTAAATCAGAGAGATATGTCACGAAAAATAGTTAATAAATAACATTTCCCACATGTCTACTTTACATCAGCACAATTTTGGAAACAACATTTTTTTTTTGTTAGGGAGTTATAAGGGTTAAAAGTTGACCAGAAATTTCTCATTTTTACAACACCATTTTTTTTAGGGACCACATCACATTTTAAGTCATTTTGAGGGGTCTATATGATAGAAAATAATGAAGTGTGACACCATTCTAAAAACTACACCCCTCAAGGTTCTCAAAACCACATTCAAGAAGTTTATTAACCCTTTACGTGCTTCACAGGAACTGAAACAATGTGGAAGGAAAAAATGAACATTTAACTTTTTTTTGCAAACATCTTAATTCAGAACCATTTTTTTTATTTTCACAAGTGTAAAAACAGAAATGTAACCATAAATTTTGTTACGCCATTTCTCCTGAATACGCCAATACCCCATATGTGGGGGTAAACCACTTTTTGGGCGCACTGCAGAACTTAGAAGTGAAGGAGCGCCATTTGACTTTTTCAATGCAGAATTGGCTGGAATTGAGATCGGACGCCATGTCACGTTTAGAGAGCCCCTGATGTGCCTAAACAGTGGAAACTCCCCACAAGTGACACCATTTTGGAAACTAGACCCCTTAAGGAACTTATCTAGATGTGTGGTGAGCACTTTGAACCCCCAAGTGCTTCACAGAAGTTTATAACGTAGAGCCGTGAAAATAAAAAATCGCTTTTGTTTACACAAAAATGATCTTTTCGCCCACAAATTCTTATTTTCACAAGGGTAACAGGAGAAATTAGACCACAAAAGTTGTTGTGCGATTTCTCCTGAATACGTCGATACCCCATATGTGAGGGTAAACCACTGTTTGGGCGCACCGCAGAGCTTGGAAGTGAAGGAGCGCCGTTTTACTTTTTCAATGTACAATTGGCTGGAATTGAGATTGGACGCCATGTCGCGTTTGGAGAGCCTCTGATGTGCCTAAAAAGTGGAAACCCCCCACAAGTGACCCCATTTTGGAAAGGAGACCCCTTAAGGAACATATCTAGATGTGTGGTGAGCACTTTGAACCCCCATGTGCTTCACAGAAGTTTATAATGTAGAGCCGTGAAAAAAAAAAGTGCCGTTTTACTTTTTCAATGTAGAATTGGCTGGAATTGAGATTGGACGCCATGTCGCGTTTGGAGAGCCCCTGATGTGCCTAAACAGTGGAAACCCCCCACAAGTGACACCATTTTGGAAACTAGACCCCTTAAGGAACTTATCTAGATGTGTGGCGAGCACTTTGAACCCCCATGTGCTTCACAGAAGTTTATAACGTAGAGCCGTGAAAAAAAAAAATTGCATTTTTTCTACAAAAAATGATCTTTTTGCCCACAAATTTTTATTTTCACAAGGGTAACAGGAGAAATTAGACCACAAAAGTTGTTGTGCAATTTCTCCTGAGTACGCTGATACCCAATATGTGGGGGTAAACCACTGTTTGGGCGCACCGCAGAGCTTGGAAGAGAAAGAGTGCCGTTTTACTTTTTCAATGTAGAATTGGCTGGAATTGAGATCGGACGCCATGTCGCGTTTGGAAAGCCCCTGATGTGCCTAAACAGTAGAAATCCCCCACAGGTGACCCCATTTTGGAAACTAGACCCCCCATGGAACTTATCTAGATGTGTGGTGAGAACCTTGAATTCCCAAGTGCTTCACAGAAGTTTATAATGCAGAGCCGTGAAAATAAAAAATATTTTTTTTTCCCACAAAAAAGATTTTTTAGCCCCCAAGTTTTTATTTTCACAAGGGTAACAAGAGAAATTGGACCCCAAAAGTTGTTGTCCAATTTGTCCTGAGTATGCTGGTACCCCATATGTGGGGGTAAACCACTGTTTGGGGCGCACGGCAGAGCTAGGAAGGAAGGAGCGCCGTTTTGGAATGCAGACTTTGATAGAATGGTCTGCGGGTATTATGTTGCGTTTGCAGAGCCCCTGATGTACCTAACCAGTAGAAACCCTCCACAAGTGACGCCATTTTGGAAACTAGACCCCCCAAGGAACTTATCTAGATGTGTGGTGAGAACTTTGAATGCCCAAGTGCTTCACAGAAGTTTAGAATGCAGAGTCGTGAAAATAAAAATTATTTTTTTTTCCACAAAAAAGATATTGTAGCCCCCAAGTTTTTATTTTCACAAGGGTAACAGGAGAAATTGGACTGCAATAGTTGTTGTCCAATTTATCCCGAGTACGCTGATGCGCCATATGTGGGGGTAAACCACTGTTTGGGCGCACGGCAGAGCTCGGAAGGGAAGGAGCGCCTTTTTGGAATGCAGACTTTGATAGAATGGTCTGTGGGAATTATGTTGCTTTTGCAGAGCCCCTGATGTACCTAACCAGTAGGAAACCCCCCACAAGTGACCCCATTTTGGAAACTAGACCCCCCAAGGAACTTATCTAGATGTTGTGAATTCTGTGGCCAAGCTCCCTCCTGTGGTCGTGAGTGGTACTTCGGCTGGTTCTGTCTATGAGCTTCCTTTGGTGGATGAGAGTGGTACTGCGGCTTCTGAGTTTCCTTCCTCAGGTGATGAGGTTAAGTCGTTAGGTGCTGCTC